>NW_028190894.1:0-547174 GCF_048542155.1 Nylanderia fulva
ATTCATCGAAAAGACTCGTATTGGAATCATCAAATTATATCCCTTATATTACTCCTACGTCAAAGTTAATATCAATGAATCTGTTAAATGCATCTAAGGAGGATGCACTATTTACATATTTGAATACTCCAGATCCAAGTCCAAAGAGGATAGCACCGTCCTTTCAATTGCCATCAACTGCATCATCATTAGTAGAACATTCTACTAACGATACAGATTCAGAAGTATCAACTTATAGCGATCAAATTAGTCCACCTCCAACTTATATTTCATTAGAGATGGTTCCAAATGCTTTAAACGATAAAAATGCTGAAACAGATGCAGAAAATGGGACTTTATACCTACCTGATAAAACGCAGATCTTAAATTGTGAATATTTAAGTAAATCTACATCAGATACTATACAAAGTGGTATGTTTTTATTTGTATACATTTAGCATAAGTTTGTAGTATATGTAAGTTTATACATATTTTTACTTATTACAGAACACAATAAAATGGAAGAACATTCCAATATTTCCTATCTCCAATTCAATAATAAAGTAGAGTCAAATAATTCAAAGGCAGATATAGTAGACAATTTCACTGATCCAGTAGAAAATAAATCTGTGGAAAAATATATAAAGGAAATGGAAAGAAATTTGGAGAAACAAAGCGAGCTACTTGGCAAGCAAGAAACGGATCATCAGAAAGAAATTATAATTTTAAATGAAAAGTTAAAATCTTTGGAAATAGAAAAGGTTCAGCAATCAAAGCAAATAATGGATTTGCAATTTGTTATTGACAGAAATAGACAAGAATTAAATTTAGTTAGATCTGAACTGGAACAGCATAAGGCTAGAGCTTTAAAAACTTTACAAGAAAAGGAAAAACTGATAACTGAATTAAAGAGTAATACACCAACAGCTATGGATGAAGTCACCATCATGGAATTAAATCAATTAAAGTAATTTACATTAAGATTTCTCAAGTTTATTATTATCATCTAAATATTCTATAATATAGAATAATAATAATTCACTAATATATTAATCACAGGCAGGAATGTGAAAGTGTTCGAGAAGAAAATCAACAATTGAGTCAACAAATAAAAACGTTGCACGAGGAATTGAGAAATGCAGATATAAACTTAGAAAAAATAAAACAAAAGTCAATGGAAACAAACTTAAAAAATCAAGAAATTCTTACTAGTGAAAGACATCGCAGATTAGAAGCAGAAGAAGATGCAAGAAAACATTGTGAAGTATATAAATAATTTTACTTACAATAGTTCTGCAAATGTATGTTATGTCTCCGTTTTTTTGCTTTAATAATTAAAACGTATTAAAATATAATTATGGTGTTTCAGGAAATACGATCTTTAAAAGATGAAATAATTAATCAAAATAATGGATTCAGTTTACAATTACAAAAACAGAATTCAGAGATTTCTAAACTTAAATTACAACTGTCTACATTAGCAATGCCAAATAATGAAATGGATTCGAGAATAACATCTCTTACACAAACTCTGGTTATAAAGCAACAAGCATTAGAATGCTTAACTACAGAAAGAAATGCATTACGTCTCCAACTTGAAAAAATTGAAGTAAATATAATTAAAATTGTTCTAATATTTAGAATAATGTTGTTAACCATATGCATATTTTATTTACTATAAGAATGAAAAAAACGTGTGTGTGTGTGTGTGTGTGTGTGTGTGTGTGTGTGCGTGTGCGTGTGCGTGTGTGTGTGTGTGTGTGTGTGTGTGTGTGTGTGTGTGTGTGTTGTGTGTGCGTGCGTGCGTGCGTGTGCGTAAGCGTGTGTGTGTGTATATATATACATATATATACATATGAACCCAGAATTTTTTTCCAAATTAAAAAGACTTAATTTATAAAAATTTTCTAATAATAATTTATTCAATTAATAGAGTGGCAGATTAGGATTATTTGGTATAGCTTGTTCTTAGATTAAATTTTCAGAATTTTTATTTATAGGAACATTTCAAGATTTTTGTTTGTTTATTCCTGTTTTTATTATTAGAAAATACTCTTTAGTTAATTAAATTGTCAAGTTGTATCAAAATTCTATAAATTTTTGAATTTTAATTACTCAACTATGCATGATGATCTGCCAAACTCTATTATTAAAAGTACTTATTACTTGAAAAGAAAGTGTTTTTGGATTTATATTACGTTTTTTCATTCTGATGGTAAGTAAAGCATGTTACTAAAGTTTTTTCAGTTATTTTTAAAATACATATCTCATATATTAATAGTATATATACTTTTGTAACAGCATGAATATAGAAATGCTGCAGGCAATTTACGAAGAAATATATCATACAATAATATGAACGATACGGATGATGCAAAAGCTCAAGTTCCCACATTTCTTATGGAAACACCATTTGATACCAGCGTTACCAGAAGAGTAAAGAGAGCTTATTCTTCATTGGATGCTATAAGCATTCGAACAGGAGTTTTTTTAAGAAGATATCCACTAGCTCGAATTTTAGTATTGATTTATATGGTAAAGTATATTTATTTATTATAATTAATAATATAAGTTAATGATAATTAATAATATAAGTTATAATGATAATTAATAATATAAATTAATTATCGTTAATAATATAAATTAATTATAATTTGTTTTGCATATATATATATATATATATATATATATATATATATATATATATATATATACTTTTTTCAGGGATTGCTCCAATTGTGGGTTTTGATAGTACTCTTATCTCAATCACCAGAAGCACATTAATAGCAATTAGAAACTAGAAAAATAACAGATTTTTAAAAATTTAATTTTGTTGATATTTGAGTAGTAAGATTTGCAAAACATAGATTAAATTTCTTGTACACTTTAGTATAGTATTTATCTAACATTATTTTATTAATCTTTAAAATTGAAAATTTGAATATTAAACAGTGATAAATCAGTGATAGCTATAAAATATTATGAACAAATTATATTTATTTTTTTATTACTTGTTAAAAGAATAAGTAAGTATTAGGTTGATCTGAAAATAATATCGGTTTTTAATATTTATTAATTTCAAATACATATATCTCAATTGCGAATAAACTTTTTTAATAGAAATAAAAATCATTATATATATATATATAGATTATGATTTGTATATATATATACAGTCGGACCTGTAATCCTACGACATTTCCGATTTGAGAAATCTCTGATCCTACGCAATAAATGGTGTATGAGTTAATAAAAGCTCAAACAGCCTTCTTCTTCTTAAATTTGTTGGCCTTGGTTTTTAGACCATGCTGCCAGAGATCTCTTCTTAAATTTGATTGAAATATAGCTCAAACAAAGCGCACTCCAGTCAAATAGATAAATTGCTCTTGTTCAAAAAGGACAAGATAGGATAGATAATTCTGGAAGGATCCCTGAGAAGCACGATGATGTCATACGGAGGCGGAATCTTCAATTCATTCTCAATAGACAGAAGCAATGAAGGATGATGCTCATCATAGAGAGGACAGGACCAAAGGACATAACCAATATCCTGGACAGGAGCTCCATAATCACACAACGGCGACCGGACAATGTTGCACCTAGAAAGGCTGGAATTCAAATTATAATGATTAGCACGAATTCTAACGGCAGTCACTATAGCCCGACGACCAAGCCCCATCTCAGCAAACTACGGCTTAGACAAAAAACCAGAATAGCAACGAAAATACTGCGAACCCTTGAAATCAGACTAACGTAAAAGGCTTCCACGCACAGTCGACAAATAATTATCCCGAACAACCGAGTAAAAGTCAGAATGAGGGACAAAAAAGTCACAAGAGACATCCTCCCTCACAGCTCTTTTGGCCAGAGAATCAGCGGCCTTATTACCCGGAACTCCAACATGAGCCGGAATCCAGGACAAAACAATATCAACATCCTGGAGAGAGGCAGATCTATTGATCAGATTTATTTTTTAAAGTTAGAATAAGATAATTGCAATCACGATCCAGTCTCCTCGAAGACAGAACATCTATAACACTCTTAGAGTCAGAAAAAATAACCGTTTTACGGATATGCTCAAGAACATAATCAATAGCATAAATCAAAGCCATACATTCCCCTGAAAAATTGAAAATCTAGAGTTTGCCCTATACATTCTCTCAACTCCCAAAAAGAAAGAAGCAAAGGCAACCCCACACTAGACAAAGAATCTCTCTTAGATGCATCAGTAAAGAAAAACACTCGATCATCAAGACCCGAAGAAAAACGCCCACAAATCTCAAGAGGATCAGAGTAAGATCCATCTCTCCTGAAACAAGGAGTCGAATTTATACAAGGCACAAAAGAAGAAGTCTCATATGAAAATAGAAACAGAGGAATGTTGGAAAAAGATGTCAAAGAAGACTTATACTTCTTGACTACAAGAAAGGCCCTATAAAGTAAAAATTTATCAAAAACATGATATCTATTTTTATTCAAGAAAATAATATTTTGGAGATCAAAAAGCTTATCAATCAAAGGATTAAAGGAAAGAGCTAAAGTCTTAATAATAAATTTTGAGGCAAGAAAGATCATCCTCGGTCTCATCGGACTAATTCCAGCCTCAGAATATAACATTTGTAGGGGTCGAACACCTAGCACCCACACAATTACGAAGAGCTCTACGCTGAATTATATCGAGCTTTTCAAGAAGAACTTTTTTATGCAAAGGAAAAAGAAAGGAACTATATTCAATTGATCCTTGAACTAGAGCTTTATAAATAGATAGGAGAATACGCGGGTCAGCTCCCCACCACATAC
This sequence comes from Nylanderia fulva, assembly GCF_048542155.1. Classification (NCBI taxonomy): domain Eukaryota; kingdom Metazoa; phylum Arthropoda; class Insecta; order Hymenoptera; family Formicidae; genus Nylanderia; species Nylanderia fulva. Next base: position 4,780 of record NW_028190894.1, read on the forward strand.
CACATAGATATCTAAGAACATTAGCCAGTTTACCACATTTACAAATTAAATATTGAACATGCCTTTGGCCCCCATCTTAAGATCAAGATAAATTCCTGAAAATTTATATGAGGAAGAAGGATAAATAATAGAATCACCCAAGTTAATCGAAAACTGGGAAAATTTAATTCTTTTTTGAGAAAAGATCATCAAGGCCGACTTAGATGGAGAGACACGAAGCCCACGTGAGGAAAGATAAGAAAGTCCATTAGCCGACTCCTCCACTCCTCCAACAGCTCAAGTGAATTCCTAAGATCAGAAGAACGAACAAAAATAGCAATATTATCTGCAAACTGGACAATCTGACAATCAGCGTGAAGATGCTGCGCACAATCCCGAACATACAAGTTGAACAAAAGCGGACTAAGAATAGAACCCTAAGGGACACCCTTGTACATAAAAAAGTCAGAAAAAATGCCATTATTTACAAATTGGACATGTCTAATAGAAATCAAATTATAGATAAAGAAACAAATCTGAGAAGACAATCCCATTTCAATGAGGTCCATCAAAAGAATGTTAAGAATAATGTTGTCAAAGGCCCCCTCAATATCAAGAAATAAGTAGGCAACATCTTGAGACGATGCATATTTCGCAAAAATCTCTGCAGCGAGCAATCCAAGATTATCAAGACATGACCTTCTCCTCCTAAAACCAAACTGAAAAGTCGGAAGAATCTTAGAAGATTCGATCCACCACTCAAGTCTAGTCAAAATAAGTCTTTCCATAACCTTGAGCATGCACGAAGTTAAAGAAATAAGACGAAATTTCCCCGGAGAGCTTTTAGGAATAAGAAATATCAAAGAGTGATTCCAAGAGGAAGGAAAGAAACCCGAAGAAAATAATTTATTATAAATATCCAGAAGTAAAGTAAGATATTTCAATAGGAAAGGACGAAATAATATTATTATCAAGCTGATCAAGTCCCGAAGAAGAACGAATCCTCGAATTATAAATAACCGAGAGTAATTCTCTAAGAGTAAAGGGATCAGAAAAGGAATTGCATTTAATAGAGGAAGAAGGAAAATCATTGATACAAAAATATATTTTATGAAAAGAGGAAGCAGGACATATAGAATTAATAGTGGAAAGGATTTCATTTGAAAAGAATAGGGACGAGGAAGGAGGAGAGAAAGAGATACTCAGACGTTTGTTCTTAAATTGCTTGATAAACTTCCATATGCGGAAAATTGGAGTTTTAGGGGAAAGAGTTTCACAAAACTCTCTCTATCCTTTACATTTTTCAGATTTAAGAACACGTCGGGCCATTGCCTCCTACTTTTTAAATGCTAGAAAATTATCAAAGGACGGATTTTTTTATATGCAGAAAGACACGCGCCTCCGATCGACCTCCCGCTGACATATCTCACTCCACCACGGCGCAGGACAACTTAATCTTTTTGATGATTTAGAAGGAGAAGAAGAAGAAGAAAAAGAAGAGAAATGATTATTATTGCAACTATTATTCGCTACTTTTTTGGAACGTTTAAAAGGAATATGAGATTTAACATGTTGAACAAAATTTTCGTACATGCTCCCAGATAGACAAAGATTCTCTGAGACAAACAATACTGCCCACAAGATTAAAAATAAAAAGATCTCTATCACCCAAAGAGAGTTTAATTCTATGAGAGAAGAAAGATACTCTTTTTAAAGAGAGGTTAAAGTAGATTTCAATCGGATAATGATCACTAAAATAATTTATCTGAAAAGAGATTCCAATTACATACTCCTATAAGAGAAGGAGAAATAAATGATAGATCCAAAGCCGATCATGCTTGAGAGGGACGGACCATAAAAGTTGCAGAACCATCATTGAGAAGGGAGAAAGAATGCCCCAAAGAAAAAGACAAAACGCTCCTTCCTCCAGCATCCGTTCTATCACAACCCCACTCGCAATGTTGCACATTAAAATCACCAACAAGTAGACAATGAGAAAAAGACACAAAAGGAAAAAAGGAAATCATAATCCTGATCAGAAAGAGAACACTGCGGATGACGATAGACAGAAACAATAATCAAATCAAAAGGACTCACAATGAATAGTTATAAACATAAGTTCTATTTTATTATTTAAATTAAAAGGATGGAACAAAAGTATAAGGAATATTTTTTCGAACTGCAAGAAGCAAACCACCCGAATTTAATATTAAAGTATCAGATCGAAAAATATTAAAATCACGAAGTGAAACAACAGAGTCTGGAGTGAGCCAAGTCTCTGATAGCGCAAGAATATCATAATCAGTAAAAACAGAATTAACTAAATCAATTTTATTAGAAAGTGAATGACAGTTCCATTGTAAAATCTTTAAGGAATTGCATGCAAGAGATAAATTAGATGAAGCAGATATTAAACATGAGAGGAAAAAGGAGAGGAATTTAAGGAATCAACAGGAACAGCCTGAGAATTAAGAGAATGAGGAAACAAACTCAATAACTGAAAGGTCTCTTTATAAATCCCCAGGAGCTTCAAAAAAGGTGAAAGTTTATTCATTAAAGCGTCAAAGATAACTGTGATCTGATCAGAAAAGGAAGGAGAGGAGGACAAAGGATTAGCAGGACCAGGTAAAAAGGAGGGAGGAAAGGAAAAAAGAGAAAGATTTTTGTGCTGTAATGATACCCGAAGGAAAAGAAGGCAATCTTCCATTTGGTGCTAGCAATAAAGACTGAGCATCATTCTGAGAAAAGGACTTAGGCGCTCGGACTTTTTTATTCCGTAATAGATCCCCCCTCCCTGAAGAAGAGGATGGAGAAACAACAGGAAAGGACGAAGCAACCGACTGGGCAAATGTTTTATGAAAAGAAAAAGGAGTCGAAGATACAGGAGCGTCAAAACACTGAGGGAGTGGAGCCGAAGGAGATTCCAAAAGAGGAAACACACTGGAACCATTCGACGAGGAAACAACGCCGCCACGAGTCATTCTTCTAACTTCAGATAAAGAAATATTCTTTAAAGTAGCTAACTCTTTTTTGAGAGACATAAGTAGGACACTGCAAACTAGTGGCCCTATGCGCACCCTTACAATTAATACAAGAAGGAGGGTCCTTCTCTTTAGGACAAGAGGAGTCGCTCTCATGAACTCCGCCTTTATAAAGAATACAGCGAGGATGTCCCTTACACTGGGACTTCAAATGATCGAATCGGAAACAAGAAAAACAAAGAGCAGTTTTAGTAACAAAAGGATTAACAGCATATCTTATTCTATATAAAAATATAGACAATGGCAACTTTTGCCCCTTGAAGGTCAAAGAAATCGTCCTAGATGGTATCAAAGAAGACTCATTGTCAGTTCCCCGCGAAGAAGTCTTCCCAGGAGATGAATGCTCAGGACGTCTCAGCCTCCTATTAAAACGCTTCACAGAGATAATCGGAATAGCAGAATCGATGCTCTGCAAGATTTCCTCATCTGACATATCCAAAGGCACATTACGAATAATACCTCTCCTCGATATTCTAGAAGAAGAAGTAAAAACATAATTCTTCGATTTCAAAACAGAATTACTAAGTATACTGTTAGCAGTAGTTCTGGATTTGAATTGAATAACAATTCTAGAAAAACCAGATTTCTTGATCTCAATAATATCATTTCTGTATAACGGAGAAATAATACGACCAATCGCCAAAGGGTCAATAGATACCTGTGTTTGAGAAGACTGAATGAAAACATCAAAAGGTATCTACAAGCCTTATTATTATATTTATTTTGATTCAAAGAGTCAAAAGAAAGGTTATAGTTGTTTTCATACGAAGAATTCTTACCTCTCTCAAGGACGCTGACATCATCAGAATGAATTAATATGCTTACTTGCAGAAAGATCTAACTTTTCAGATTCTTCACTTTTTCGTTTTTTTGATTTAAATTTAGATTTAGATCTTCGGGATCTGATCTCAAGAGATCGCCGATCCGATTCTGCAACTGATGAAGAAGCTACAGAAGGAGCAGCCTGCTGGGCAAAATTATTATTATTAACATTAACAATATTATTATTAGATTTATCAACATTAATATTATCAAAATGATATTCCATTTCAAAATCATTGTCATGCACCGAAGGTGAAGAGACAACAGGAAAAGAAGAGGATATAAGATCAAGCGTATTCTCAGGAGACTTTGTCACAGCAGAGACAGGATTTATGTCAACTTTGTTGCAACAAAATGAAGGGAAGTCGATTCCCCTGGGTCATGAATAGACATGCTTGGAGAAATAGAACTGAATCATAAGGAAACAGGAAAGAGCAAATGGTGGCAAAAACGTGGCACCGAGAAAAGAAATAAAATTCAGCAAACATGCACTTCGTCAAATATAAATATAGAAAGATTCGGTCCGAGTAAACAGACAGTAAAGCAATAAGATAGATCAGAAGGCAGTCAAAAAAAACACGTCCATTCTCCTCAACATACTCGACCCGACAATCTCAAACAGTCAAATAAGAAGAAGAATCTAATCCTACGACAAAAAGAGGGATCCCTACTCTGCAGTCCATTTGGAAAGATTCGGGTTTCGAACAGTTCCGAATCGTGCGAATGAGGTCCTGAATTCTGCTCAAGATTCGAAAATCCAATGAGCCGGCACTACCATGTAAATTTGAAAAGTGGGGATACGGTTCTCCTTCCGCGGTCGTAGCATGAGAGGCTTTTTTGTCGCAGGATAAATCGGGGAGCACACACTTTTGCATAATCGCATAAGCATATGCATAAGAAATTCGATTGATTGATTTTTTTATGCATACGTTTATAGACCAATCAAGATTCTTATGCTTACGCTTATGCGCCTATGCAAAAGTGTGTGCTCCCCGCTTAAAAGGTTTTGTAGCATAAAAGTGTCGTAGGATAAGAGGTCCGACTGTATATATGTTTGCCAATGAAAAACAAGTTTATTTATTAGCAAAAAATTCTGGAATTCTAGAATTATCAAAGCCTTTTAAGATGTTTCGGTTGTTGTTAAAATTATCTTGATTGTTAAAGATTTCTCTTCTACAACAAACTGTCAAAATATTTAAATAAGTGGTAATTACGGCTCCTGGCTTTTCGCCGACCATGTTGGAATTGTGACGTCAGAGGGGAGAAAACATGCTAAAAATTTTTCGAAGCCATAAGCGAGGAGCACATATTTTCGCATTAGCGCATAAGCATATGCATAAGAAATTTGATTGGTTGAATTTCTTAAATAGTCTACATTGGTCCGTAGAATCGTAAATCGTAGAAAATTGATCTAATCACAGTCGATTATTCTTCTCACATGTCATGCGCATGCGCGATTAGACAAAGACAGCAGGGGCCCATATGCAGCGTTCTCTTTTTATTCCTCTATCGCATTCACTTACGGGCAAGCACACGACTCGCGTCCTCTATATACATATAATATCTCTATGATATTTATAGACCAATCAAAATTCTTATGCTTACACTTATGCGCCTATGCAAAAGTGTGCTCCCCGCTATATTCCTTCCTTTTCCTTTTTGTAAAAAAGACATGTAAAGTCGATTCTTGCATGTATTGTTGCCGCTTTTCTGTTTTGCTGATTGGTTGTTTCGATTTGCGTTGTGTGTTATATTCGTAGCATTGAACGCCTGTCAACGCAAAGGTTACTAGTTTGACAGTTGTTCAAAATAATATTAAATCTTCTTCTTAATTCTTTTTGACCTAGTCGCAAGTGCGACTTTCGGCCATTAGCGGGTTATATTTTGAAAAGATATTAGGACCAGAATGAAATACAAAGGAAAAAAATTTTTCGAACGAAACACATTTGAACGCTTCAAAGGACGCCACAAACTATAATATCAAAGCATATAAAATCAATGCATATAAATCAAAGCATATAAAATCAATGGCGTGCGCAAAGCGCGCGCTTGTATTATCTAGTTTCTTTTATATTATTCTTTTATCCTTTTCTTCCTTTTTTTCTTTAAAAAAGGCATGTTAAGTCGATTCTCGAATGTATCGAAGGCCTCTCGAAAGTCTCGAAGTGTATTGTTGCCTCTTTTCCGTCGCTCTGATTGGTTTTTACGGTGTTACATGCTTCGTGTTATTTAAGTATTTACTATTTGTCATTTGACATCGCGAAGGTTATATTAACAGTGCAATGCAAAAATAAAATAAGAGAAAATAATTACGAAGAAGAATTTTTAAGACAAACTTCGAAAGATACGCGGTAAGTATAATAATATTTTTATATATAAAATGTGTTACATACTCACACATTAATATATATATATATATATACATCATATAACGCTATTTAAATTCTGTTATATTAATGACATAACCAAAATTTATTTATAACTTATTTACTTTTAATTTATATTATATATTATATATATTATTATATTATATATTATATATTTATATTATATATTATATATTATTTTTTATATATTTTTTTATATGTATATATATATATTACAATTTATTTATATACATATATTAATATTATTTATTTATATTATAAAATATAAATAAATTAAAAATTTTATTATCAGCTTTATTGTAATGTTCTATAATCATACAGATTAATTTAATTATCTTAATTACAGGTCAACATTCGTGAATCTTTCGGACCTTTCAACCTATCATCTTTGATATTGTAAATAAAGATTGTTTCTGAATTGATCTCTGAGAAAGTTAATAAGTGTTTCCATATATCTTCAAAATCAGGTAAAAAAGTAAAAAATATTATGTATATAATAAAAATATCTATTTACAAATCTTATCACTTTGACCTTAAATGGTGTTGCCAAGGTCAAGACAAAAACTCACAGTCTAACTGTCGTTCAGTTCAGAAGTCTCTTATATAAATTTATATCGGCTTTGCGATATATGTATAATAATACCTGACGCAATGTGCATGCGCCTTCCTTTTCCCTCCCCATCAGGAACTCTTCATTATATGTAAAAATGTTATAATTATGAATTATTATTTATCAGAACTAATTTAAAAAAAAATTATTTTTTTTATTGGTTCTGATGCAAAATGCACATGCGCAGACCTTCCCTTTCTCTCCTCCACAATTTGCGTTCAAGTACACGATTGTGGAAGCAAAAGGGAGATATATGTCTGCACAGTAACGTTTTTGTCACGTAAAGTTCCACTATCAATATTTTTAAACCTATAATTTTGATAATATATATTATTCTTTATATCTTTCTTTATCTTTAACCTTTTTTTTTGAGAAGAACGTAATGAATTTTCTATTAGACTCACTCTGTATATATGTTTCCCAGCTAGCAAAATGATACAAACTTTGCACAAAGATTGCGGCAAACTCGAGCAGGCCTTTGTAGCAAAATTGCAACAAGGTGTGTCCGCATTAAGCTGAGCTTTTGCTGGCAAGGTTTGTCACAACAGCGTGACGCAAAATTCACGTAAATAACAGAGCAAGCTTTGCCGTGCGCGTCATGATAGCAAATTTGTGGCAAGAATAGGGCAAGGTTTGATCTGGCACTATAAGACGCAAAATTCACGCAAATAACAAAGCAAACCTTGCCGTGCACGATGTGATAGCAAATTTGTGGCAAGAACAGGGCAAAGTTTGCTCTGACACAATGAGACGCAAAATTCACGCAAATAACAAAGCAAACCTTGCTGTGCATGACTTTAATAGCAAATTATAGCAAGAACAAAGCAAAGGTTGTCGTAACAGTGCGGATTGTAATTAATATAATAATTTAATGAATTAATGAGCTCATTAAAAAGATTTTAATTAATAGTATATTAAATTTTATATAAATAGATAAAAATAATTAAATTTTCTTTATATTTTATTATTATTATTAATATTAATAAAAAATATATAGAATTTTAATTATTTTTATATTTATTTATTTATATAAAATTTAATTAATGCTATTAAAGTCCTAATGAGCTCATTATTTTATTATTAATTACAATCCGCACTGTTAAAACCTTTGCTCTGTTCTTGCTACAAATTTGCTTATATATTTGATTATATCAAATTTAATTAATACTATATATTAATCTCTCTAAATAGAGGGATAATACTTAAGCAATTTTTTTAAAGTTTCTATTATCAAAAATGTTTTATATTTATTTCCATATATTTATCTTCAAATTTTTATTTTTAAAAAATCGGATATCTATAATTTATAATCATATATATAAAGACATAAGCGTTTTATATGTATATATAGACCGCTATTTAATTAGTATATATATCACTGCTCAATCCTGAAAAACTCGATCAATCGGCGTCACGAAAGGAACTGACCGAAGCTACCTTTTCTTTCGCTATTATAATGATATTACATATATCGTACGACGAGTTTGTCGAACGTAGCAATTGGTTAACGAATAGAGAATTTCTAAAGTTTCTATCTAATATTCAATCGTTACGTCCGACCACCATCATTTTGTAGTATGAATGTAATATCGGCCTTAGACAATTGTGCTTTGCTTCACGCGTATTTAGACGGCGGGAAGATTGACACCATCTATTGCAGAATTATATAATGACCTTAAAGGTGCGTACAGACTTACAACAGAACATCGTAACGTAACACCGTCGCGTAACACCGACGAAATGCATGGACAATACCCCGTAACGCTTAAATGTTTGGTGCGAGGTACTGTCCATACATTGCGTCGATGTCACGCAACGGCGTTACGTTACGATGTTCTGTTGCAAGTCTGTACGCACCTTAATATAATCAACATAGTTAATTTAAAATCTTGAGCCTTAGAATTATTCGTAACATGTTTAGATTTTTAATCTCTTTTCAAATATAATAATTATAGACAAATATAAATATATTATCTATATAAATATAAATATACTGTCTGTAGATATATATTTGTCTATAATTATTATATTTGAAAAGAGATTAAAAATTTAAACATGACAAATGACTGTAGTATCAAGATTTTAAATTAACTATATATGTTAATTATATTAAAGCCATTATAATTCTGCAATAAATAGCATCAATTTTCCCGCCGTCTAAATACGCGTGAAGTAACGCATTATTGTCTAAAGGTGGGTTTAGGATGAGCTTAACGTAACGGAACGTAACGGAACGCAACGGGACGTGAAGTGACGTGAAGTAAACTTAACGTTAAAGTATATCTGTCTAATTACGATCGCCATAACGTGCCGTTAAAAAAAACAGCGTGCATTTTGACAGCGTTATTATTCTTGTTGTCATTCTCGTTGGTAGTTTCTATCAAAATGAATTCTGCTGTGAGAAATTATCAAATTTTTAATTTAATTTCGATCGGATATTTTTACCTTCAACGGCGGAAGAGAAAACGAGTACGAACCATTGGTGTGAGAGAGATTTTTCGAAGAAGAATCCAGTTTGGTGACGGACATAATCTGTTAGAAGAACTCCGTTTTAATGATCCGCACTTTTTTTTTATTTATACAAGAATGAATGTTGAAAGGTAATGTCTATTAATAAAGAATCATAAAAGATTAATGGTTTGATCGTATAGGGTTTATTTTTTACATATTATATTTTGCTTTCTTAGATTCGAGTATCTCTTGAGTTTAATTGGTCCACTGTTAAAGAAACGAAAAATGTACACTACTCTTTTACCCTCTCAGAGACTTGCCATAACATTAAGGTTCTTGGCAGCAGGAGACAGTCAGGGTACTCTGAGCTTTTCCTATAGATGTGGCAAGAGCACTATCTCTCAGATCCTGGCTGAAACTACTCGAGCACTTGTAAGTGTTTTGAAGAATGCATTTGTAAAGCCTCCTGCAAATGAAGCAGAGTGGCGTGAGGTGGCTACTGGATTTTGGGAAGAATGGCAGTTTCCCCATTGTGTGGGAGCCATCGATGGGAAGCACATTCAAATGCAGGCCCCACAAGCTTCTCAAAGTATTTACTTTAATTACAAGAAAACATTTAGCATAGTTCTATTGGCAGTTTGTGATGCATACTACAATTTCATCATGCTCGATGTAGGAGCAGAAGGCTCACAAAGTGATGGCGGAATTTTTCAATCGTCTGAAATGGGTCGGCGATTGAATGATGGATCTATTAATTTGCCAAATTCGAGTAACCTACCAGAAACTGATATTGATATGCCTTATTTCCTTGTAGGAGATGCAGCTTTCCCTCTGAAATCTTACCTAATGAAACCCTATGGCGAACGTAACATATCTCATGACAAGTCTGTGTATAACTTTAGGTTGAGCAGAGCAAGAAGAGTGATTGAAAATGCCTTTGGCATTTTAGCAGCTCGTTGGAGAGTTTTTCGTCGCCCTATTATTAGTAAAGAAGACAATGTGGAAAGCATTATTGAATGTACTATTTGCCTCCACAATTTCATCCTTAAGACAGGCAACAAGAAACTCAACCTGGAGTACTGCCCTCCTTCGTTTGTGGATCAAGAATTGCCAACTGGCGAATTGATAGAAGGAGAATGGCATGATGTTGTCAGTGGGGAAAATGGAGCCATCATTAATGGTCCACGGATGGGTGCAAGAAATGCTGCTCTAGGAATTTTAAAACAGAGAGATGCACTGAAGGAATTCGTGAATGGGCCTGGGGTTATGCGCCATCAAGACACTATTGTGAGGATCCGGCAAGGAATTATCCCCCCTCAAGATCTACACTTACTGCCATGAGTTTTTTTTTTAATTAAATAAATCTTAATACAAAACATGAATAAAACATTTTTATTTAAACACAGAAAGAAATAGAATTTTTATTTTTTAAACAGAAATAAATAGAATTAAACATTTTTATTTTTAAATAAACACAGAAATAAATAAAATAAAGTAATAAAATAAAAATATAAGATAATAAAATAAACAAATTATATATCTATAAATTCTGATAATTTTATATCTTCAGCCTCCTCCTCACAATCTTGGATTATAGATCTAAATTTTCTTCTATATTTAAGTCTTAACGTCATATTTGTCAAATTCTTGAGACAAGATTCAACGTTTCTGCTAATCAAGACGTCTGGATCATTAATTGAAGGTGGTGATGATAGTGGTGGAGTAGGAGCACTGGCTACAGCCATAGATTTATTTAAATTAGTAAGAGTCTCTCTGAACAATTCATCTGTTTCGTCCACCTTTGACCTCTTACGACTTGTAGGTCCCAAATAAGGCATATTAGCAGCTGATGAGCTACAGCCAGGCGAGGAGAGGGTAGAACAGGTAGAAATTATAAAGGGTGCGCTATTAATGTCCACAGCTTGCTCATTTATTATTATTTCTTCATCTGGTGAAGGTGTAGTTTTAGATACCAACGCCTTTGTTTGAAAATTGTCCACAGATCTGCAACCGGAAATAATTAAAAAAATTATCGTAATTATTCGAAAATTCGTACAACAAACCATCATATACCAAACTTACTTTCTCTTCCTAATGTGCGGTGTCAGAAATGACATAACACTATATAAGGCCCATTCTGGACGGGTTGAGGCTGCTGCTCCAGACTTCCCCTCCTGCTCAAAAATACGTTTTTCTTTCGCGAATCTCTCGCGAAGAGTATGCCACCTGGCCGTACAATCTGTCGCTGATGCTGAAATCATAACAAAAAAGATATTAAAAAACATATATAAATTAATGTAATAAATATAAATTTTAAAAAAAAGATGCAATATAACCTACCATTCAATGTTTCGCCAACAATCTTCCATGCGGAGTCTTTTATGCCGGAATTTTTGAATCCGGCATGTCCCTTGTCGTATATTTCGGGATGCGCACGAACACACTCTATCAATAACGTGTCGTTAATTGACATCTTCTATTGCTATAAGCTCCGAATGAGCAACACAATGTTAAATGTCAAATTCTTAAACTCGAATGTAGCGCGCGTAAAAAAACAAAAAAAAAAGTTACATTAAAATGTTTTTAATGTAATTTTAAATAAAAAATTAATTAATTAATAATTGAATAATAATTATTAAGATTATAATTATAATAATTATAATTGTATAAATATAAAATAATTATTACAATAATATATTAGTAACTAATATTATATACATATTTATGATTATAATTATAATAATTATTATAACTATAATAAGAATTATAATTAATAATAATTATTTTAATAATTATAATAAATTTTTTTAAAGACCGACTAGGCGAAACGCGACAAAGCTTGGCAAAGCTTGATGTCGCGTTAAGTTCTAATAATTCGTTACGTAAAGGCGATCGTAATAGCCGAATTCCGTCGCGTTCCGTTACGTTCCGTTACGTTAAGCTCATCCTAAACCCACCTTAATAGCGAAAAAAAAGATGTTCTGTCAGTTCATCTGCGACATCTGATTGATTGAGTTTTTCAGGCCTTAACGGTGATATATCTAATTATTGAATAACGGAAATGATTTTTATTTCTTGACGATGTTATTGGACGCTGAGCCAAGTTGAACACCATTAATTTCGTCTTGGGAGTTCTCAACTAATAATAACAGCAACACCTGAAATATACAATATATACAATAGTACGAATATATCTAATACTATATTGTCCGTAAAAGAAACTTTATTGTCTGTCCGAAAAGAATCAGCAACGTGAAAGGAAGCAGCATTATCCAACTGTTTGTGCGTAACAGGATCTTGTGAAACATTTGAATGTAAAGTATTTTTAATTTCCAAAGTAATTCGCCTTCGTTGTCTCGCAGACAACCGGTGGAAAGATTTACGCGAAACAGAATATTTAACTGATTTCATACTTGCCTGAAAAATCTTCTAATCCTCTGCGATACCTTGCGGCACTTAGAACTTGGAAGCTCGTCTCAAAAATGTGGGAAGCTTCTAGAATTATAACCTCTGTGATAACCTTGCGGCACGTATGGTAGCACTCACGGTGGTTGAATTTAGAAGAACGCGGGAACAGTGCTGGAGGTTACAGGACAAAAATTCGCGCAAACGTAGTAGCGCGCAAACGTATGTGACACATGACTACGCCATGCACGGCAAGGTTTGCTCTGTTATTTGCGTAAATTTTGCGTCTCATCATGCCAGAACAAATCTTTGCTCTATTTTTGCCACAAATTTGCTATTACGCCATGCACAGCAAGGTTTGCTCTGTTATTTGCATGAATATTGCGTCTTATCGTATCAGAGTTAACTTTGCTCTATTTTTTTCGTAAATTGTTTGTTATACCGTGCATGGCAAGATTTGCTCTGTTTTTGTCACAAATTTGCTTTATATCGTGTATCACAAGATTTGCTATTATTGACGTAAAGTTTGTATTTCACCATGATACCATCATTTGTTCTCTTCTATAAGTAAAATTTACGAACAAACTTTTCTCTGTTAATTGCAGCATCATATAACGAAAAGTTTTGCCGTTAATTTGTTCGAAATATTTAGACAAGACGAAGCAAGGCAAATGTTTGCCAGAAAATTGTTGTTAAAATTAAAGCAAACTTTGCCGAAAAGCTTTAACGAAACGTGATTTTATCACTCTTGGCTAGCCGGGTTTATATATTTATATGTTTATATATTTATATATTTATTTATTTATGTTTATATATTTATATGTTTATATATTTATATGTTTATATATTTATATGTTTATATATTTATATGTTTATATATTTATATATGTTTATATATTTTTTCTTTTATAGCATTAGAGGGCTATATAAAGTCCAATTTTGAGCCAATTTATAAAACTAATTTGAATAAGAAAATTGGATGTGGATCCATCACTGATGGATACTTTAAATTAGAAGTACATATTACAAATTTTGAAGAAAACGATTATGAACTTATGAAAGGAGATAAAATTAAAGTAATTGGCGAGATGCAATATGCAAGTAAGAAATGTTTAAATATTTATTATTATTATTATTAATTTCAATTTCATTAATTTTAAACTTTCCTGCTTTGATATTTTGATTTCGTAATCATGGTGTTTCAAAAAAATATAATAATAAATTTAAGGGCTTCTTAAAAATGTTTTTGTAAATCAAAAAATGTCAATAAATTTATATCTTCAATTATCAACTAAATTAAAGAATTATCGATAAATTCATTTATTTTTTGAACTTACAAATTTTCAAACAACATTAAATTAACAAATTTTAAATTCAATAACATTATTAAATATTTAAGTAATTGTGTAAAATGATTTCCTTGTTCCCTTTCCTTCGTATACATACACATTTCACAGCAATTTTTTTATGATTATATGTTAATACCTTTATGTTTTTTCGAAATTATACATATATATTTTATTTTTATATATGTATAATAACTGTATAATAATTATTTACAGTTGATCCACCGTACTTTTCAGTACAAAGTCTAAAAGACATTAAGAAATTAGAAGAGCGAATGTCTTTGACTACTATAATAAATGTTAATCGCACGTTAAAGAAAAAGAAAGGAAGGGTGTCAATAAGGCCGTTTTTTGGACCACGTCAGAATCGCTCCAAACTGTGGTATTTTCTTCCTACCGATGTAGCTCACAACCTCCTAGAACTGTTTGCTGTCCGAGCAATTAGAGTCTGAGAACGAGCAACTTGAAATCTCAAAAATCAATGGAGTTTTTCACATGGTGGTAGTGCCGGTCTCATTTCAGCATGTCATTGTTGAGCTTCCATCACCATATTTTCTCAAAAACTACTAGAGTATTTGCTGCTTTAAATACGAAAGGGAGCTCATCAGACCTTCATGCATTCAAGATAGAATCAAGCCTGGTATTTTGAACGGATTGCTATATTACTGAACAATCATGCAATAGCATTCCTTGCGATGAATTGGACGATACTACTATAAGCCCAAACTTGATTTTAAGGAATAACATCATTTTGCGAATGCAATGTATATTCGAAATCACATACTGTGAAAAAATATTTGAATTCCAAACCTCAGTGAAGAGATGTAAAGAATACCTTCCGGAACGGACTTCTTTTTCATAGAATGCAATGCTCAGCTTCGCGGAGCATTGGTATCATTCAGGTTATTGTGTTCTGCTGCACAGTATGTACAACAAATAATCAATCGTTCCATTTTAATTAACAATTCATGCATTCCCAAAACGAGAACAGTACTGTGCACTATCCACACTTCCAGTAGCTTTGTTCTTTTGTTTTTCTTCCCGGCATTCGTTCCTCTCAACAGATTCAACATCGACTTGGATACACAGTTGTCTTTTTAGCGCGTTCTTGAATTGAAAGCATTGTAGGTGAACTGTCACCACATTATTCTCATCGCACTTATATTGCATTCTATGAAAAAGAAGTCCGTTCCGGAAGGTATTCTTTACATCTCTTCACTGAGGTTTGGAATTCAAATATTTTTTCACAGTATGTGATTTCGAATATACATTGCATTCGCAAAATGATGTTATTCCTTAAAATCAAGTTTGGGCTTATAGTAGTATCGTCCAATTCATCGCAAGGAATGCTATTGCATGATTGTTCAGTAATATGGCAATCCGTTCAAAATACCAGGCTTGATTCTATCTTGAATGCATGAAGGTCTGATGAGCTCCCTTTCGTATTTAAAGCAGCAAATACTCTAGTAGTTTTTGAGAAAATATGGTGATGGAAGCTCAACAATGACATGCTGAAATGAGACCGGCACTACCACCATGTGAAAAACTCCATTGATTTTTGAGATTTCAAGTTGCCCGTTCTCAGACTCTAATTGCTCGGACAGTAAACGGTTCTAGGAGGTTGTGAGCTACATCGGTAGGAAGAAAATACCACAGTTTGGAGCGATTCTGACGTGGTCCAAAAAACGGCCTTATTGACACCCCTCCTTTGAAGAAAATTCATCACAACAGGTAAAAATTATATCATCATTAAAAGTAATAAGTGTAATCGGTGTGTGTGTACAAGGTGAGTCAAAAGTATGTTTAAAAAATTTGTGTATTTTTGCATAAAAAGGAACAAGCTCACAAATTTTGAAAACAATATTTTTGATTCACCTTATATCTGCGTAGAGAGAAACAGAGAGTGCAAACTTCAACATTTGTTTACATAAACAGCTTCAGTAAGCAACCACTACGAAGTAGCAAATAAATGTATAAAAAATGTTTAAAACTCATTTTAAAAGCTATTTAAAAAATGTTAAAATAATTGGTTAAGTCCCTTTTTATTAATTAAAAAAAGTTTACTTTTATATGTTAATGTATTATAAATATTAATTTAACGTTTATTAAATATTTTATATATTTTTATATTTTTTAAAAATATTATTATAATAAATTTTTATATTTTTAAAAAATATTAATAAAATAAATATGTAATAAACGTTAAATAAACATTTATTTTATTAATATTTTAATAATAAAATATTAAATATTTCGGTTCTCTTAAATATAAGGTTCTCGGGTTCGATTCCCGATTCAGTCACTTTCGGATCTATATTTTTCTCGCATTTATTTCTTTAAGGGGGGTCAGAGGGGGTTCAATGGAATTAAATCTCAAAGATGAGATTATTCCATATATTTAAGTCTTGGCAGTGACCAAGTAAAATTCGTGCCTTGTGCATATAATTATTTATTTCCGATGAAAAATTAATTTTCGTCGGAATACACGCAGCAACATCCGCGTTCGGCTCTTACAGCCTTTTTATCATATGTATTATAAAATTAAGATTTAGAAAGAACAGGGCCAACTATAACGAGCATATTAAATTAGTGAGAGAAGTAATGTCAACACATAATTACTTTATTTCTTAGTAAATACAATGATAATAATAAAAAATAAACGTTTCGGCTGTTACCTCAGCCTTCTTCAGTAAATATAAAAAAACAATAAAAAATTCTTTTAAATAAAATTATGAAATATTACGCATTAAAGTCTATTTTTTAATGAACCTTTGGTTTGATGAGTCATTAAATTTATATTGTGTTACGCTTATATCATTTATTAAAATAGATATTGTTTCTAATCGGCTAACCATTTTTTAACTGAGATGGTAAACTTTTAATTGTGTCAAAAAACATGTAAACGAGCTCACTGTTGTTAGTAGAACAAGTTGACAGTCCATTCCACGTCATCAATCCTTTTAAACATTATTAGTTGAAAATATCGTCAGAACCGCTTGATATGAGAATTGAAACAATTAGATGTTATCCAGCATCAAAAAGTTAGTCCCCATCATCAAGCATATTTCCGAGTAAGTTCATCATTCAACTATATTTCACCGTGTTTGTCTAAGTATATTTTTTTGGTATATTAATTTATATTAATAAGTTATTTTTTATATGAAAAATCTTGATTATGATTAAAAGTGCTTACTTAAATTGATGAGTAGTCAAGATTCCGCCAAGTCAATGTGTTCATTATACAGAGTCACAATATGATGTGTCGAATTCAAACCGTGATTCCTATTATTATTACTATTTATTTATATATAAGACAATTCTTCTAGAATGTCAAAATATAACTCGTCAAGCATATCGGTATCTTTTTTTAAGTTTAGACCGTTTTTTTGTTCCTTTATATGAATCATTTCAGAAACATTTCTCTTCTGAAAATTAGATTCGGAATCTAAAATTTTTATGTCTTCCCAATTAAATGAGTGTTGGTAATTAAGAATATGTTCCGAGATGACCGAGTGCTTTGACGAATCTAACTTTATATTATTTACATGTTCTTTAACTCTCGTTTTAAGTTGTCTTTTAGTTTGGCCAACATATGTCGCATCGCAATCGCGACATGAGATCTTATAAATAACATTGGAATTAGTTGAAAATTGATTTTTATCTTTATGAACCTTGATAAATCGATTGAGTTTATTAAGACAACGATAACCTATGGTCATTTCTGTTTTTTTGATAGATGATGCGATTTTGTCAGAAATGCTATTCACATAAGGAATAACAAAGAAATTCTTTTTTTTATTATCTCCAGCTATTTCAGGAACCTTAGTAATATTATTATCATTAGTCAAGATATTTAGTTTGGAAGTAATAAGATACTTAATTCTTAGGTTAATAGTGGAGAAAATAAATTCTAAAGGGTAACCGTTGTTACGTAAAATAGTTATGATTAAATTTATATTCTTCTTATGAAATTCTGGATGTGAAAGAAGAAGAGCTCTATCTACTAAGTTATAAACAATGCCTTTTTTTGGCAGAAAGGATGGTTAGAGTAATAGGAAAGAGTTCTTCCAGAAAATGTTTTTTTCTGAAACCAATCAACAAAAATGGTATTGTTAATTAATTTTAATGATACATCTAAGAAATTTAAACAACGGTTATCCTCATATTCCAATGTGAATTTGAGTCTGTCATGGTATTTGTTAAAAGAGTCCACAATCAAATCAACCTTCTCCTCAGGAACTGTCATAATGATATCATCAACGTATCTATAATAAAATGGGATGTCGATATGTATTATATTTAATATTGAGAGTCTGATAGAAATGTCTTAATTAAATATTTAATAAATGTTAAATAAATATTTATATTAAATTAACATTAAGGTAAACGTTTTTTTAAAATGTGACTTATATAAAAAGGGACTTAATCAATTATTTTAACATTTTAAAAATATCTTTGAAATGAGTTTTAAACATTTTTTATATATTTGTTTCTTACTTGGGTATGCTTACAATAGAATTCAGATTGGACCATTTAATTTGATATGTATATTATAGTCTATCTCTTTTAGTTTAAAAAATAAAAGAGAATGGCTATTTTTGGTGGAACATCCTATATACATATACAAGATGTTTTAAGGAATGATTAATATTCTATGGTTATATTCTAGAACATGATTGTATGAATTATTTTAAGCAAAAAAATTTATACAAACATCTTATTTTGGACGGTTTTAAAGATACAATGTGTTCAATTTTAAAGATCAAACACATTTATTAATTTAGGAGAAATAAATACTATGAAACAATAATTAATTAATTAATTAATTAATTTTTTTTATTTAATTTTTGTCGTTTTCTGTTACTATCCGAATACAAATGTAAACATTAGGTCACATTTAATAAGTTTTGCGTTAATTTGAAATTTTTTGTTTCTGGTGTAATTAAAATGTTTTATCTCAGAAATAAATATTTTTATCGGCTCTCAATATAAAGAATATAAGTATGCTGCCTTCTAAGCCGGGCAATAGAGCCAAGGAAACGAAACGAAAAATTAATTAAACGGAACTGTATCTCAATTTGAGATCCCAAAGTTCCACATATAAATTAATTTCGAAACTTACATATGGAGAAATAAGTGAGAAAAATATAGGTCCGAAAGGTTCCCGCTTCAGCGACTTTTCGGACCTATATTTTTCTCGCTTATTTCTCCATATGTAAGTTTCGAAATTAATTTATATGTGGAACTTTGGGATCTCAAATTGAGATACAGTTCCGTTTAATTAATTTTTCGTTTCATTTCCTTGGCTCTATTGCCCGGCTTAGAAGGCAGCATACTTATATTCTTTATATTGAGAGCCGATAAAAATATTTATTTCTGAGTTTATTCACGCCTGGGCTAATCACGGCGGTATTTACTAACATCTACTTAAAAGGCAAATGAAAAATATGGGATCGAAAGGGTCTGAATAGCTTAGTTGGTAAAATGTTTTATGTTTACACTCATGCCAAATTTATTGTTAATTAATTTAAATGATTGTTTACTAATTAATATTAATTTAAATTAATTATTTAAAATTGTAAGCTTAAAATTTAATGTAATTGTTTCATAAAATTTGCTTTTATTAAGTTAAAAAAATGTTCTTATTATTGTTCTTATAATTTGTTCTTAAGACTGAACACGTTGTAGTTTTATAACCACGTTCACAAATGAAACACATGTTTATATAAACTTTATTGCTTAAAATAAGGTATACAATCTCATATATCTATACTTTAGATGCTAATCATTCTTCCTGAAACACTTTGTATATAATATATAATACAACTATATACATAATACTATATATAAAATTGCACATATATTATACAATAATTACATTTTATATATGCATATATGTGCATATATGTTTATTTATTTATTTATTAGAATATCTTTTAGTGTCAGATCAAGAAAAAAAGCAAACAAGAATAAAGAGAGAAGAATTTCAAAATGTTACTATTAATTATTCAAAATTATAAAATTTAATTGTTTTATATGTATAATATAACTGTAAACATAAAATTTGCTACTTTTCAATAAATTTATTTGTTCTTAAAACTGATCACGTTGTATTTTTATAACCGCGTCCAGAACAAAATACATGCTTATATAAACTTAAAATAATCTATATTTATTATGTTCTAGAATGTTAATTATTCTTCCTGAAAAACCCGGTATATATAATGTAACTTTCTCTGCATTTCCATATTCTTGTAGCTTCGCTCGAGAACTTTTCAAAACACTATAACAAAATATTTTTTCATTCATATAAAAAAAAATATATTGCAAATTACTTTTTTCAAATCAACTCTGTGTTTTTCTTATATCAATTAATTGGTCTCATTGTTCTGTACATAAAAATATTAAAGTAAAATTACCAAAAACTGAATGTTTTACTAGATATTTTGTATTTTATGTTAAATTTCTATAAACTTCAGATCTAATAACTAAAAAAAATACTTTATTATTGTGTTTTGAAAAATTCTAAAACTGAACTATAAGAATATGTAATAAAAAGTGGAGGTTTTCATTAAAAAATTTAAAGTGATCTTTACGTGACCTTGACGACGCTGTTCAATGTCATACTGATATTGTTACATAATGCTGTATTTGAAGTCCTGCAACTTTTGTTTAAAACATTTTTTTATCTTGCATATTTTTGGAATAATTCAGGTGCTTCTATACTTTTTGAACATCCTGTATATGTGTGGTACATATATATATATATATATATATATATATATATATATAAGACAATTATCCTTTTTGTGTTTGGTCATTCACTGATAATAATTGACACAATGTGTTTCTCTGTAAACAAAGATTGAAATTTATTCACGAGTTGGAGCTATTTACACGCTTACCTGTAAACAAAGAAACGACAATTAAAGCCTATTAGTATCCCTTCTTTGTTTACTGACTTGATCCTCAGTCTTATACAATATCTTTTTTTGTACGGCAAAATTGAATCTCTCTTTCCTAATTCTTCCTTGTGTACATGTGCCCTTTTTTTCAATCAATCAATGTCTGATCCATCAATGTAATTCATCAATGTCTGATCAATCAATCAATGTAATTCTTGTACTGCTTGTTCCATCTAGCGGGGTCCGTTTACGCGGTGCGCCGAATACGAGGAGCGCGGCTCGTTCAAATTGAGGAAAATACATTTTCTTTACATCTCCCCCTCCCCCAGGACGAGAATCGTCGCAGCGTATTCTCACCTTAGGCTTCTCGATTCAATCCTCTTCATCTGTGTCCTTCTCTATACTTGATATTGGGATCAGTTTTGTTATATGGAGCAAGCTTGTCTCTGATTTTTTTCTATTAGTCTTAATTTTGTATATCGAGTTCAATATTTTTTCTATTATCTCAAATGGTCTAATTCTCAAATCGTCTAGCTTTTTCCTATTCAATCTATTACCGTTCTCTATATATACCATGTCACCTGTATTAAACTCATGGTGTTTCCTATTTTTATCAAATAATTTCTTATTATAATCATGTGACTTAATAGTTCTCTCTAGGGCTAGTTCTTTATCTTTCGTCCAGTTCTCTTGACGTTTTCCTCTTTTCAATTCTTTGGGTAAAATACTTGTGTCCGTGCCATCCAGTAGATATTTTGGTGCAAAACCAGTGACCGTGTGTTCTGTCTCATTGTATCTTTCTACACATTGCCTGGCAGCCGTTGCCCAAGTTTTTTTTCCTTCTTTTATTCTGCATCTTATTTTATTGACCAATGTCTGGTTTAATCTTTTGTTCAAGCCATTTGAAAATGGTGCGTTTACGGCAGTGAAAATCAATCTAACATCGTTTTCTTCTAGATATTCTTTAAATTCTCTTGAATTGATGCCTGGGTATTGGTCTGTGAGTATCGTTTCAATCTCGCCTGTTTCTAGTATGTTTTTCACTAGCTTGATAAAATCCGTAGCATTTTGTGTCTTCAAAGTTGCAATGAATGCGTATCTGGTGAAATGATCAACCAGTAGATGAAGGTATTTTTTCGTTGATCTTAGTCCTCCAAAGCCTTTAATAGTGTCTATCGACATTATTTCGAACGGTCTGGTTGCTGGTCCTAACTGTGACATCAGGCCATATTTTCCTTGACCTCTAGATTTATTTTTGATACATACTTCACACGTCTTGCATATTTTTTTTATATTTTCTGTTAGATTCTGGCTGTATAATACAGACATATCCTATTTCTTGTTTGTCTAATCCTTATGTGGCACCATTCATTATGTATTTTTTTTATCATCTCTATACTTGATTCTTCGGATAAGATTATCTTCTCTTTATTTCTGATTTTTCTATAGAATATTCCATCTTTTTTTATTAATTTTGCTTCTATTTTCTGTATCCATTTATTTCTGTTTTGGTCTATCTTTATTTCTTCTATCTTCATTAAATTTACTAATTTTAGTACTTCTTCTGTATTGTCACATGGTTCTAATACTGGATTTCGGCTTAGGCAATCTGCTTCGGCGTTATCCTTTCCTGGAACATATTTTATTTGGAAATCATATTGCGATAAATAATACGTTAAGTCACCTAACTCTTCATCCGTTTTGGCCTTGATATTCATGTTCTCCAGCGGTTTATGGTCTGAATACACTTCAAATCTTCTTCCGATCAACTAGTGTTGCCAATATTGTACCGCCTCTTTGATAGCCAGGCATTCCAAATATATCGCTTTTTTTTAGATTTGTTTAGTTTCTTCGAAAAGTATGCTACTGGCTTCTCTGTTCCATTATGCTGTACCTGTTTGAATACTGCGCCTATACCTTTAAGTGATGCGTCTGTGTAAATCCGTGTAGGCAAATCTTTGTCGAATATTTCCAGCACTGGTTGAGAGCATAGCAATTTCTTTATTTCTGTAAAAGACCTTTCACAATCTTCTGCCCATATAAATTTTTCATTCTTCCTTAATAATCTATGTAGTGGGTCTAACAATATCGAGCTTTTCGGTATGTACTCATGGTAAAAATTGACTTTCCCTAAGAATTGTCGGATATTTTTTGTGTTTTAGGGGTTGGAAAATTTTTGATTGAAATTAAATTATCTTTTGCTGGTCTCACTGTATTATTTTCTATTATGTGTTCGAGATATTTCACTGATTTTGCTGCAAATGTACATTTTTTTAATTTTAACCTGAAACCTTCATTTATTATCGCGTTCAATACTCTTTTTATATGTTCTATATGTTCTTGAAATGATTCCGAAAAAATTAATATGTCATCTATGTAGTTTTCTGTGAATTCTTTAAGGTTATATTTTCTTAATATATTGGATAAAAAATTCATTGAAAAATTGCCGGTGATGTCTTTAATCCAAATGGTAGGCATGTCCATTGAAAGTGTCCATCCTGTGTTACGAATCCTGTCTTCTTTTTATCTTTAATGCGTAATGGGATCGACCAAAACGCCGAATTTATATCTAGTGTAGTAAAGTACTCGCAGTTTCTCGTTTTTATTATCAGGTCGTCTATTAGTGGAAATGGTTGAGCTTGTGGTATAATAATCTTATTTAGGTCTCTAAAGTCTATGCATAATCTAGATCTCTTCTCTTTATCTCTTTTATATGCTAGTGTCACTGGTGCCGCGAAAGGGCTGTAGGATTCCTCAACTAATCCTTTCTCTAGCAACTTCCTTACTTGCTCTTCAATTTTTTTTTTATCTTCTATTGTACATATGTACGGTCTTTTACTACAATATTTATCAACGATTAGATCTATCCTAGCTTCATAATCTGTTACCTTACCAATGTCATATTTGTCTTTTGCAAATATGGAGTTATATTCTTCTATTAGTTTTTTTATGTTAGTTTTCTTTGTATTATCTAAATGGTTTAGAATAACTTTAAATTCATTCTCTTTGATGTGTTCATTAAAATTTACGGAGTATTGTTTATTGTTATTGTAATTATCTATTTTATCTGCTTTCATTCCTAAATCTGTTTCTTTCTTCTGTGAAATTTGTAATTCTTCATTCTGTATTAATTTAAAGTTTTTTTATCATATCTAGCCCAATGATAAAATCTTGAAAGTTTTCTTCTTCAACTATGTACACGTCCATTTCTTTTTCAATATTAAATATTTTTATCTTAATTGTAATTAATCCTTTTGTTGTTCCCATACCATTAACCGATCTCAAGTATATTTTATTTGCATCATTTTTCTCCCCTTTTATTTTAATCAGTCTTAAATTTATAAGTGATACCTGAGATCCTGGATCATATGTTCCTTGAATTTCTAGCTTATCTTCTAATAATAGCTTGATCTTGATTAATGGTGTGTTTATTCGTTTTTTTTCTCGGTGTTCAGCTTTACATCAATGACTGAGCTGTTCCCTACTAAATTTGTTGTGTTGGTGTGTCTTTCTTCTTCTTTTGTTTTGAACCAGCATTTTTCTGCAGGGTGGTATCTAGTACCTTTATTTAAACTTTCGCATGTTTTGCATGGTTTTTTTTCTTCACTTTTCTTTTTATATCCAAACTCATTTTTGTGTAGATTAGATTTTTTATATATTAGATTTTCATGTTTCCTAACTTCATTAAATAAGGAGGTTGAATCTTGACATCGTTCCCTATCTATTTTGTTTATAATAAATTCTAGCAATCCAATTGCTATTAGAGTTGTCAATGTTTTTGAATCTATATCTTTATTCATGTCCAACAATAGTTTTTCTTTCTTTATTGCATAATCCGTAAGTGATCCTTCTTTATATCTAAATGATAAAGCATATTTCACCGTGCTCCATCCTTTATCCGCGAAAGTTTCTAAAAATCTACCTTTCCATTCATCCCATCCTGCCTGAACCGTTAATTTTGTTACTGTTGCCGAGTGCCAATCTGAACAAGCTTTATCTAAAAACAATCTTAGTATTTCGATTTTTCCCGTACGGAAAGAAACTATTGAAATGCTAATAGTAACTATTAGGATGATAATAGTAACTATTAAACGCCAATAGTTACAAGCAGTAATTATTACTGCAATAATTATTGCAACACTAGTAATAATTATTGCAACACTAGTGTCCACTACACAATTATTAATTATTACCAATGTGAATTATTAGAATGTAATAGTGCGTACTATTGAAATATCACTAGTACAAAGATTTAACAGTATACACTGCTATCATACCAATCATTGAATAGTGTGAACTAATAGTGTGCACAAGTTTGCAATATTAAACCAACTAATAGTGCACATTCTGTATAGTGTATACAGTTGAACATTTCGTCCTACCTTATTAGTAATGAGAGTATTACTAATAATGTGCACTAAATTGCATATTTTAATCAGTGCGTCGTAACAAAAAAAATGTTTTAAAGGTAAAAGAAGAGGTTAATAACAAAAAAATTATATATAAAAATAATAATCTTTTTTAATTTATATTTATATATATATATAATTGCAATTATTACATATATTTTATATGTATATACATATATATATATATATATATATATATATATATCTTATAATATATATCAATATGTATATATATTAATCACGTTCAATATTATTTACGAGGCGCACAATGCAATACTTATTATCTACATTATTGTATGGAATTTTTACACATTTGGCATATAACATGTCAGGAAAGACAGCGATGAGAGAATCAGTCATGCGAGTAATGTGAAAAAAACGATTCGATGAAAGTATTGGATTGTTTGATTTACAAATTTCCATATCAATAATAGGATTAAGAATCTTTCCAATAATAACGCATCGTACATAATTTGTCCGCACAATACGAACATTAAAAATGCCGGTTATTATTATAAACATACCATTCTGTAGCAATACTGTACTGTTTTGTCGTTTTTGAAGTTTTTCATAGTTCTCGACATGCCACAATACATTTCGAAAAATGAAACGTTTGTAACAATCACACTCGTTTAATATATTTTCATGTAAAAGAGCTTCTATACAAGTTTGCTCCATTAATGTTAACATTTTTTGAACCGGTTTTCCAAATATTTTAAAATAAGGTTCATATTCTAGATAATTTTTTGAATGATACATTTCACTCATTTTATAATATAAAATTTTTGCATTTTCGAAACAATCGGGTCTTGAAAATACTTTCAAACATGAATTTTCAATGCGCTTTGATCTCATATATAATTTGCATATCTGTTCCGGAACAGCTTGCGAATTTCGAAACATTTTCCTTAATACTCCGTTATAATGTTCATAAGGAAACGTAGATGTAGCCCATAGAGCCCCAAATTGTTTAACAAATTTTGGGATATGTAATAACAAATATACATTAAACTTGTAATATTCTAAGCCATATAGATTTTCTATTTTAAACACGAACATTTTCAATGCATTTTTAGCCGTCGAAAAATCTACGCCATTGATTTTTTCTTGTAGAAATATGTGCATGCTACAGATAAAAAGAAACCAGTGTCTTACATATTGTAAAGGCATTACGTTTTGTAGACAAATAAGAGAGTAATAGAGCAAGAAGTTCTTCCATTCTGATGCCTTCCATAAATTTCTTTCATTAATAGATCTGGGCGTACGAGTAATTTCACACGGTGGTTTTATTTGCAACAGCTTCTCGTCAATAAGATCTACTTTGTTTCCTATATACCAGTTTTTTTCGTGATTTGACGAGTTAAACCAAGCATCCGTAAAAGTTTTTGTAACTCCCAATAAAACAGAATGCATATAATCAGGTGTAAACGAAGATGTAATATCAAAGACCGGTAGTAGCATTAAAACTGTTGGTCCTTTCACACCGTGAGGTGTAGTTCCAGTTTGCACAGCAATTTCACAATCTACTTCATGTTGATGCAATGTGCGCAATGTTCCTTTACGTAACCAGGATATACTCTTGTCATTCCTTTACCGACTTCAATGTGAATACCTTCATGCAGGCAAAAGCTGCAACCAAAACTTCCATTATATTCAGAAATAAATATTTTTATCGGCTCTCAATATAAATAATATAAGTATGCTGTCTTCTAAGCTGGGCAATAGAGCCAAGGAAACGAAACGAAAAATTAATTAAACGGAACTGTATCTCAATTTGAGATCCCAAAGTTCCACATATAAATTAATTTCGAAACTTACATATGGAGAAATAAGCGAGAAAAATATAGGTCCGAAAAGTCGCTGAAGCGGGAATCGAACCCGCGTCTTTCACTTTCCGGGCGACTGCTCTTACCAACTAAGCTATTCAGACCCTTTCGATCCTATATTTTTCATTTGCCTTTTTAGTAGATGTTAGTAAATACCGCCGTGATTAGCCCAAGGCGTGAATAAACTCAGAAATAAATATTTTTATCGGCTCTCAATATAAATAATATAAGTATGCTGTCTTCTAAGCTGGGCAATAGAGCCAAGGAAACGAAACGAAAAATTAATTAAACGGAACTGTATCTCAATTTGAGATCCCAAAGTTCCACATATAAATTAATTTCGAAACTTACATATGGAGAAATAAGCGAGAAAAATATAGGTCCGAAAAGTCGCTGAAAGACGCGGGTTCGATTCCCGCTTCAGCGACTTTTCGGACCTATATTTTTCTCGCTTATTTCTCCATATGTAAGTTTCGAAATTAATTTATATGTGGAACATTGGGATCTCAAATTGAGATACAGTTCCGTTTAATTAATTTTTCGTTTCGTTTCCGTGGCTCTATTGCCCAGCTTAGAAGACAGCATACTTATATTTTCCATTATATTGTTTTATATTTTGTAATAAAGGTCGCGCGACAGAATCTACAGGAGACGCGATTGTGTGTACTCTAATATGAATTTCTTCTTCGCCTGGCACGTTACGTGTAATGCCTACTTCATGCAATGAGATCAATTCCTCGACGAGTAAAGATAAAAACAAATTCATATCAGGTTTTTCTTTACCATACCACAAACCACACAACATAATATTTTTTCTCCTTTCTCTATACGGCAATTCATTTATCATCACCTGTATAGGCCACATAGATACAGACGATGAATGAAACACTTGAACTCCGTCAGAACTGATCTGCAGCGTGATATCATGTAATTGAATTATCCCAGAATCTTTTAAAGATGTATACACTTGTCCAGAAGTTATATCAGAATAATTATCGTTTTCTTTTTGAAGCAAAGCATATTTGTCGCTGTTTACAAAATCGCGCAACTGCTGTTTTAAAGGTAAATATAGGAAATAGTTACCACTTTTTCTCAACGTATGTTTATCATATCTAAATAAATTCACAAACATTGAATTAGATGATGTAATTAAACGCGGGACGATAGTGAAAGTTCGATGGCCAAAAGACTGTGATGTGGGCCCTGTAGCAACAACAATGAAAAAAAAATTGGCCAATTGTCAATGGGAGGTGGTTGCAACAAAATTACGGGCATATGGAGGTAAGCGCGCATCAATAATATTGAATAAAAATAGTTTTATAAAATTTTAGATAAGAGCTTAGGAAGAGAGATATGAGATAACACTTTATTGAAATTTTAGGATGGATTAAAATGTGTGAGATCAGAGACAATTTAGAAAAGTATGGTATCACTGAACTTGACAGAAGTAATAGAAAACAGTTCACGAGTAAAAATAACCATACAGAATGTGATAGTAATGATGAATCAGGAGTAAAAGAAACAAAAAAGGATGCGAAACAAAAGGTATAATATACATAATTATATAGATATAAATCATGATTTTAAAAATCGCATGCTATAAAAATAAATTTATACTATTGAATAAGAGAGTATAACGATTTTTTATTTATAGAAATGTATTCTAAATGTAAAAAAAGGAAAAGAACTTTTAAAACAATACAAACACAAAAAGCAGAAATATTCGTCACAGGTATTTTTTTAATTTGTGTGCGTGCGTGCGTGCGTGCGTGCGTGTGTGTGTGTGTGTGTGTGTGTGTGTGTGTGTGTGTGTGTGTGAATGTATATAATGTGTTCTTTAGACTTTTCCTTTTGAAATGTGACAAAATAGGTTGATATATAATTTATACCACATTATAGAATAAATCGATAGATATCAGCGACGACGAATCTGGTGAAGAAAACGAAAAATCTCTCATTCATAAACAATCAAAGTCACAATCAAGAGACACGGTAGTGTCTCGCGACCAGTTAAGGGCGTAGCGGAGACACCGTGTATCTTAACGCGAGTCGGACATTTGAGTCTTTATAATATTTCGAAACCTCAATAATGGCTGAAGCAATCGAGTTTATACTAGACTTAATCGATAGATTGAGTTCGAATTATATAATAAAAGTGTCTTTATTTCTGCTCTACGTGATTTGTAAGCAGAGATATATAAATGCAAAGTCGAAATATGAAAAATTTCTATTAAGAAACGTCCCCGTCATTATCATCATCGACCACGCATACATAGTAGTATTGTGTTACACGTATTCACACGTATACAACACATGCGCACACATATATCACACGTACACAACACATGCAAGATGCATGTAGTGGTAATTTTGTCCATCTCGCACGTTTTACAACAGATGGCGATAGTGGCGCTCCGCCATATCGGCAGCGTGCGGGGTTATGTTGGCTAACTCTCTCTCTCTCTCTCTCTCTCTCTCTCTCTCTCTCTCTCTCTCTCTCTCTTTGTCACACACACACACACACTCTCTCATTCTCACTCACTCACTCACTGTTCGTCTTGTGTACTTATTTAGTACATTCATGATTAAACATCTATATGCATTAATGTGAAATTTACTTACAATTAGTTTACTTGAAATATTCAATTTCTAAAGTGTTTATCTTACAAGATAGATAAAAAAATCTGAGTAAATAATAAGAAAAAAAAACAAAAGGATTATTATTGTCATAATTTTTTATCAATTAAGTACTCAACTATCCAATAATTAAATAAATACGTACAAATGTGCGCGCGTGTACACACATACACATATTGATATTAAAGAGATTGAAGGAGAGGAAGGAGAAGATAAAAATTTAAATATTCACATATATTTTCAAATATTATATATGAATTTATAGTTTACATATCTAATTAATAATGAATTTCTAATTATATTATATTAAACATATCAAAATAAAGACATACATATATTTATCAAATGAATAAAATTATTGAATACAGACTTAAAAAATTTATTAAACATAGACTTAAAAAATTAATTAATTAAACATATTCCAAATTTAGAAAAAATAAACTTTATTTATATATGCAACAGCTTTTTAAACTAAATTTTTAAATTCTATTTTATATTAGACAATTATCTCAATCAACATCTACGTCCACATTAGCTGCACTGCAGACTACCTCTACAGCCACATTATCTGCTCCGCGGATATAGCGTTATGCCAATACGATACATTACATGTACTTACTTACTTGCCTTTACTGTACCAACTCTTGTTCTTTCCACGTAATCATGTTTTTACAGTTATCGTTTGCTGTATATCTTCCAGCAAACTTTATTTCGTGTGAAGTGTATTTAATTAATTAAATCTCTGCGAAAGATTGAGAAGATGAAGGGATAATTCAAACTATGAAGACATGGTTACATGGAAAAGACAAGAGTTGATACAATAATAAAGACATACATGTATTTGTATCCTGCTGGCATAAGGTTATAGAAGTTGATTGAGATTGAAAAATAATAATGAAAATAATAAAAAAAATAAAAACACATGTATTTGTAACGTGCTGGCATAAAGTTATAAAAGTTGATTGAGATTGAAAAATAATAATAAAAATAATTAAAAAAAGGAAATATTCAATCATCATTTAAAAGCATATTTGAAATCTGTAGAATAAACAGTTTTTGCAAAAAATGTGGAGCATTTGAGCTCTAGTAAGTCTAAAAATAAATGTAAACATCAATTAATAATAACTGATGTTATATATATATTATATATATAAACCAATTTGTTGCAATATTCACTATAAAAGGTTGTACGGGGAAGATGGCTAAAAGTGAATAATTTAAAAGATAGTTAACATAATTTTACATAAACTGAAATATTTCATAAAATAAAATATTTGTAATACTTCGAAGTTTATGTAAGATTGTAACGGCGTAGCCGTTACTAACGCCTCGCGGGCCGATCACCCGCCCGCCACTTGAGGCTATGGCGCCTAAGGCGCCCCTAAGCACAAAATCTTAACTGATACACGGGTCACCCTACCCCAGGGGCGCCCCACTACAACCCCCAGAGGCGCCCCACTACGACGCCGGCGTTACCCCCACCACAGCCTCGAGGTAGAGTGGGGGAACCGCCGGCAGGGTATATAAGCCGGCTCGACGGATGAGCCGGCACCAGTCCTGCTCCAGACCTCCTAGCCAGGCAACGGGCTTCTCGGTGTTACGCCGGGTTTCCCGGTTTCTGGCCTCCTACCTTTAGTATCGGGCAACGGGTTTCTCGTTGTTACGCCGGGTTTCCCGGTTTCCGGTCTCTTCCTGTTACACGCCGGGCAACGGGTTTCTCGTTGTTACGCCGGGTTTCCCGGTTTCCGGTCTCTTCCTGCTACACGCCGGGCAACGGGTTTCTCGTTGTTACGCCGGGTTTCCCGGTTTCCGGTCTCTTCCTGCTACACGCCGGGCAACGGGTTTCTCGTTGTTACGCCGGGTTTCCCGGTTTCCGGTCTCTTCCTGCTATACACCGGGTGACGGGTTTCTCGTCATTACGCCGGGTTTCCCGGTTTCCGGTTTCTTCATGCCATAGGCTATACGCCACCATACACCGTATCTCTAAGTTATACCGGGTAATTTGTAAATCTTTTCCGGACACCGCTACAGGCTATACGCCTCCTTATTTCGTTTATACCGAGTAGTCAGTAAGTTTCTCTATTTAGGGCTTTATGCCAACAAACATTTCGTTTATACCGAGTAGTCAGTAAGTTTCTCTATTTAGGCTTTATGCCAACAATCATTTTGTTTACTTGTTTCCTTTTGAATAAACCAAAGTATTGTTAATAAGGAATAATCGAGTCTGAATCTCCCCCTTCCTCCCGAATCCTGGAACCGGCGAGCCGATCCGCGGCGTCGGGAAAGGTGAACCGTTACATGGCGCCCGAACAGGGACCTGCCCAGTGGAGATCCCGACTCGCTTAAGCCTATCCAGATGCCCGCGTGGGTAAATCAATTATCAAAAACCGAAGCTATTGCCTTGGCCAAAAGACACGGAATCGATAGCCAAGGAACTTTAGACGAGGTCCGCCGACGCCTCCGCCGATTTGTCGGGCAAAACCCCGCGCTATTTCGAACTCACCTACCTGTGCCCACTATCAACGTCGAAATGGCCACCGGAAGCCCAACCAAAGACGAAGAAGCTACCACCCCGACACCTGTTGAACCAGCCAGGATCATGGACCAGATCCGAAAATGGGGGTGCCACTTCGAGGGCAAGGACCCCCTGGCATTCCTCGAGCGTACGGAAGAGCTGTGCCTGGGCTACGGCTACACCGACGCCCAGATGCTGTTAGGGCTACCCGAACTCTTACGGGGAGACGCCCTGCTGTGGTATCGCAACATCCGCGATACCATAGCCAGCTGGGCCGACTTTCGCCAAGCTGTCCGCCAGCAATACCTGCCAAACGGGTATGAGAGACAGATGAAAAGGACGATCCAGGGACGTCAACAACGCCCTAAAGAGTCCTTCCAAAAGTACGCCACCGAGGTCCTGACCATGATGCGGCGCGCCGGGGGATATTCACCCCTAGACCAACTGGAACAGCTCTACTCTAATTTAAATTTGCAAATGTAGAATCGTACCATAAAAAAACTTATCTTTAAAAAAAAAAGATAAACAAGATGCCAAGTCCATGCGCCATGTGAAAAAGAAATAAAAAAATTTTAGTTAAAAAAACTGGGAGCGCTGCTAAATAATATTCTAACAATATTAAAATTAAATTGTTACTTTTAAACTCATTACAGTTAAAATATGTTTTGTGTTTAAATTAATTAATGTTACTTTAAGGTGCATTGTAATTTTGAAACTTAGCAGCGCGCCCAGTTTTTTTAACTAAAATTTTTTTATTTCTTTTTCACATGGCGCATGGACTTGGCATCTTGTTTATCTTTTTTTTTAAAAGATAAGTTTTTTTATGGTACGATTCTACATTTGCAAATTTAAATTTTTACTGATTCATTATACGACTCTATATATGTCTGCAACTTTAATTTTCCACTGGTACAAGTTTCTACTTTCAATTTTTTTTTTATTTCATTACTTTTGTTACGATTGTACATGGGTTTATAATCGATAATTTTTTATACAATTCTATTGTACATGGGTTTGCAATGTAGGATTCTACATAAGTTTGCAATGGATAATTTTTAATACAATTCTACATGGGTTTGCAATGGTTAATTTTTCATAGGATTCTACATGAGTTTGCAATGGTTAATTTTTCATAGGATTCTACATAGGTTTGCAATGGGTACGATTCTACATGGGTTTGCAATGGTTAATTTTGCCTAGGATTCTTCATGGGTTTGCAATGATTAATTTTTCATAGGATTCTACATGGGTTTGCAATAGGATAGGATTCTACATGGGTTTGCAATGGATAATTTTTGTTAATGGCGTGCCCTTAACTGGTCGCCTTTTTTTACCTTTTTTTAAAGGTGAGTTTTTAGAGATTATTAAAAGATACAGTCATTGTATTAAATGAGGAAAACAAAAGATTACGAAGAGACAATGAAAGACTGCGCAAATTACGATCTGTCAACGAAGGTATTCTTGTTGAATATTTCCTCTTAATAATCCTCAGAAATCAAATTAAATATTCCGTTATGAAATAAAGTCAAATGATTAAAGAAAATTAATTAGAATTATATTATATTATTATTATTAATAATTATATTATTATTATTCAGAGTATTTCAATTTGTTTACTACTCAGTATAGCTCAAATTGCATTACTACAGATAAACTTTAATTTTTATCTCGATAGTTTTTTTTAAATAATTGTCGAATTATTGCATTTATCAGCAATTCACCAAATAAATAGACAGATTTCTAAACAACGAGTGCAAACGTTAATCATTTCTTTACAAATACATTTCTTTATATGCTACTTTTTCGAGCGTTTTTCAATTTTGTTAGTACAATTCTTAATACAATCACACCGTTATGTATTTTTTTAGATTTGCCAAAGATAGATAAATTTATGAAAGATGTTACGGCCGACTTGTAATGTGCTTCATGGAAAACCGAATCTCTCAATAATCAGATTGATAAACTGCAACAGGTATATATTATGTAATTTTGACTTTTATTTGCATTAAATCGTATATTTGTAAATATATTGTAATATGAAACGATATATGCTAATTGTGCTTATTTGTTTTGTAGAAAGTACAAGCAATAAGTAACTGCATTATTGAACGTGAGCAAGATTATACTCCGCCTCCAGCAATGACACTAGAGTCTGATCCGATCTGGATCAGCAATAAGTTGGATCTACCAAACAATAAGTTAAAATCATTTCGAAATCAAATCGATGTATCGCCTGCAACATTGATAGTGCAAAATAACGAGTTAGAGCCAATTGTAAGTAGCGATAAGTTAATACGAGTAAAATCGTCTCAAAGATCGGATACAGATGAGTTTCGTGAATCAACATCCTCACGTGAGTCGAAACCTTCGACATCCGGACATATTCTACCGCAAAATTATAACCGAGAATCATCACCGGAAGATTTCTTTGATACTCATCCAGACGTTAGAAATAAAAATATAAAAGTAGTCAACACACATGAATTGGAAAACGTACACGAATCGAATGCAGTAGATAAAATAAAGCCTGCGGATAAGCATCAATCAATCGCAGTACGCAAGCCTAAAAATTATTTCAATTATTTTATAATGCGCTATTTAATATAGAAGTTAATATTTTTAGAATTTCGATTGAAATTTTGATTTTTAAGTGTATAGTATAAATATATTAATTGGTAGTTGGTTTTCAATTTTTATCTGATGCAATTTTGCGATGAATATGAATATCATTACATTTTATAATTATTTAAAAGTTATTTTATCATATTTTTTGTACAAAATCACAGGAAAAAACAGTCGACCTGGGAGGACCAGAACTTTGTGTGGTGAATGCTACTCGTCTTTCTTTGTGCAATCACACATCTGCCTCTAAATTGATATGCGAGATGATGTCATTGTTATTTTCAAAAGAAGAGTTGGCTACTTCCTCGCTTACAGGAACTGTGGCAAATTTTCATTGCGAAAAAGGTGTAGCCGCTAAAAAGAAACTCGATACGGTGAAAATTGAAGCTATGAAAAGTATGTGATCATAATTTGTGCGATGAAGTATTGATTTCGCATAGGTAACAATTTGAAAACCGATAAATACATGTATATATGTGCTTTCAGCATACGTTAAGAACAAATTTTCATCAGAAAAAGATTTTGATAAAATATTCCGGAAAGCAGTGCAACAGAAGTGCAATAATGCAGTTCCTCGAAATAGAGGGCCAAATAATAAAGGAGATGAAATTAAGAAGTAAGCCAGCTATGTCAAAGCGAAGAAAAAACAAAGAATGATTAATCTAAAATTATTATATTATTATTATTAGAACTATTATTTTTATTTTTAAAATTACTATTATTATATTATTATTATTAATTCGTATTAATTATTTATTAAAATTATTATTATTCTCTTTATCTATAAAATTATTCTACTAAAATATATTATTTTTCAATATTTATAATTATTAACATGATATTATTATTTGAATTTAATTATGCGAATAAAAATACAACTAGTAATTAATGTAAAATAAATAATCAGTGTTGCTTTATTTCTATATAGCAATATATTATATATAATAATAATGTATATATATATAATGTATATATATATAATGTATATATATATAATGTATATATATAATGTATATATATATACCAGTACATCACACCGTCCAGATAAGTTTGGAAACACCTAAAGTTTTAGAGTATTTAGAGACAGATAAAGCATAATCGCATGGCAGTGATATCGGCGCAGATTTTTGGTATATGGACATATCGTGTAAGACGTTTAAATGACGATATATTTCCATTTAGAACGTCTTACAATATATTCATATCAAAAATCTGCGCAGATCGCTGCCATGCGACTGTTATTTATATCTGTAAAACGTGAGATGTTTCCAAACTTATTATATGGAGGGTATATCGTATATGTATATATATATCGCGGGGAGATTATATATATACATATATACATACATACATATATATACAAATATATACAGGGTGTCCGGTAATGGTCGCCTCAACCGTCGTGTGCAGGTAGAGTAAGTTAAACCAAATAAGAAAGTCCTCTACCGTTTTGCGATTTTCGCAATAATTATTGTGTTATTAAATAAAAAAGATCGGCCAATCTAAGCGCGCGACGAGATGAGACGGTCCCCTGTCACACGATACACGGCGCGCGGCAAAGCGGAGGGAGGAGCGAACGCGATGGCTACGAACGGCGCGTAACGCTAAAGCTCCGCGACAACTATTTTCTCTCTTTCCCTTTTCATCTCACTTTCTTTACTAAAAACGAATCTTTTTATTTTCAAAATGGCATCTTGATTAATTATTGTAAAGTACAGTTTTGAAAAATTAATAATCGCATTGACATCATTTTCAACGATGTATCTCATTAAAATTTAACATGCATACAAAGCAAAATAAGAGTCTGATGCAAATCACACCATACACGGAGAGAATTTTCTCTTATTAGAATTTATCCTGAAAATCATGGTAATCGTGGGATAATATGGTGTAGGAAAAATATTATAAGAGTTTTTTTGATTAATATTTACTACATTAAAAATTATTAATATGAACATAGTAAAATTAATCGAGTACATTTTTTATTTTATTGTGGTAGATATTAATATTTTTATTGTGGTAAATATTAATCAGAAAAATTCTTATAAAATTCTTCCAGTACCTTACTGTCCCACGATTACCATGATTTTCAGGGTAAATTTTAAGAGAAAATTTTTTATGTGTAGTATTCGGATACGTTTTATCAAAATTTACGTTTTTAAAATAATTAATAAATGATAATAACGAGAGAGAGAGAGAGAGAGAGAGAGAAAGAGAGAGAGAGAGAGAGAGAGAGTGAGGAACGTTATTATCATAAATGATAACGTTCCTCACTCATTCACTCACTCTCTCTTTCTCTCTCTCTCCCTCTCTCATTATTATCATTTATTGATTATTTTAAAAAACGTAAAATTTTGATAGGATGTATTCGAATACTACACAGAGAAAATTTTTTCTTAAAATTTACTCTAAAAATGATGGTAATCGTGGGACAATGGTATTGAAAGAATTTTATAAGAATTTTTCTGATTAATATTTACTATAATAAAAATATTATAGAAAAGAAAGTGAGATGAAAAGGGAAAGAGAGAAAATAGTTGTCGCGGAGCTTTAGCGTTACGCGCCGTTCGTAGCCATCGCGTTCGCTCCTCCCTCCGCTTTGCCGCGCGCCGTGTATCGTGTGACAGGGGGCCGTCTCATCTCGTCGCGCGCTTAGATTGGCCGATCTTTTTTATTTAATAACACAATAATTATTGCGAAAATCGCAAAACGGTAGAGGACTTTCCTATTCGGTTTAACTTACTCTACCTGCACACGACGGTTGAGGCGACCATTACCTGACACCCTGTATATATATATATAATCTCCCCGAATACATACCTTACCAAGTACGTAATAGTGCGGATGTAAAACTACTACTGTGGATGTAAAACTACTAGTGCAGATGTAATACTAGTAGTGCGGATATAACACTACTAGTGCGGATGTAACACTACTAGTGTGGATGTAACACTACTAGTGCAAATTTCAATAGTACGCGAAATTACTATTGATCTAGTGTGCACTAATAGTTCTATAGTTTTCAATTCAATAGTTTCTTTCCGTACGGGTTGTTTCATCTTCTGTTATGTCAAATCTTGTACACTCTTTCTCAAATGTTTCTAGCCATTGTTTCGCATTTGAGTGCTTGCTAGTGAATTTTTCAATCTTAAACTTTTCTGAAATTTGTTTTAAATTCTTTACTTTTTCCTTCCTTTTTGATGACTCTACAAGCTTTTCCAATATTTTTGTTAAATTATCATTTTGAGTTTTATCTTCTGATTTTTCCTCGTCTATTTCTTCTAAATATTGGTTCTCAAACTGCAGATTCTGGTCTTCATCTATATAGATCTTTTTTAACTCTACTGTCATCTTTATCCACACTTTTCTTTTTTGATGTCTTGTTTTTAGGGTGTTCTTTAGTTTATTGTAATTTTCTGTTTTCATTAAATCCTTATGATAACCTATATATCTAAACTCTGCCGGTAGAACGTATCTTTTTCCTTCCTCTGTATTGATTGAGGTTATGGCAATTATATTTGTTTTGTCATCCTTGAGTGATGCGACTACTGCAAATTCAAATTGCAGTTTGTCCATATTAACTGAAATTGTCGTTTTATAAGACAATTATCCTTTTTGTGTTTGGTCATTCACTGATAATAATTGACACAATGTGTTTCTCTGTAAACAAAGATTGAAATTTATTCACGAGTTGGAGCTATTTACATTATTTACACGCTTACCTGTAAACAAAGAAACGACAATTAAAGCCTATTATTATCCCTTCTTTGTTTACTGACTTGATCCTCAGTCTTATACAATATCTTTTTTTGTACGGCAAAATTGAATCTTTCTTTTCTAATTCTTCCTTGTGTACATGTGTCCTTTTTTCAATCAATCAATGTCTGATCCATCAATGTAATTCATCAATGTCTGATCAATCAATCAATGTAATTCTTGTACTGCTTGTTCCATCTAGCGGGGTCTGTTCACGCGGTGCGCCGAATACGAGTGCGGCTCGTTCAAATTGAGGAAAATACATTTTCTTTACACATATATATATACAGGGTAGGCCATTTTAATCTTTCCACTAAAATTTCTCAAAATCCAAAAATTTAAGACAAAAATGTTTCAGATAAAAGTTGTATGGTTTCAAGGGGGACATGAGATGGTGTCATTGATTTGACCTTGAATAGCCATTTGAAGGTTACGTGAAGGTCAACTTCAATTTCTTAAATGGAACACTATATTTTTTCTTGCATACTTTTGTAGCTGACTTCGAGATCTTTCCAAAACACTACAATAAAATATTTTTTCATGAAGTATTTTTCGAGTTATTAAGGCTGCAAATTTGCAGTATTTTGACATAAAATACAAAATATCTTGGGAAATATTCATTTTTCGATTATCATACCTTAATACTTTTATGCACAGAATAATGAGATAAATCAGTTGATGTAAAGAAAACACATAGTTACCTTTAAAAAAAAATATGAAAATTGCAATAAGCACTTAGATAATTTTTCTTTAAGACAACTATGTGTTTTCTTTACACCAATTGATTCGTCTCATTATTCTGTGCATAAAAGTATTAAGGTATGATAATCGAAAAATGAATATTTCCCAAGATATTTTGTATTTTATGTCAAAATACTGCAAATTTGCAGCCTTAATAACTCGAAAAATACTTCATGAAAAAATATTTTATTGTAGTGTTTTGGAAAGATCTCGAAGTCAGCTACAAAAGTATGCAAGAAAAAATATAGTGTTCCATTTAAGAAATTGAAGTTGACCTTTACGTAACCTTCAAATGGCTATTCAAGGTCAAATCAATGACACCATCTCATGTCCCCCTTGAAACCATACAACTTTTATCTGAAACATTTTTGTCTTAAATTTTTGGATTTTGAGAAATTTTAGTGGAAAAATTAAAATGGCCTACCCTGTATATATATATATATATATATTATGAGATATATTTACAAACAAAAGTATATATATATATATATACACTTTTGTTTGTAAATATATCTTATAAAAACCAATAATTACACTACATCTCATGATATACAAACATTTTATATATATATATATATATATTTATATATATATATACATATATATATATATATATATATATATATATATATATATATATACCCAACTAACCATTTCTGCGGAGGCAAATGTAGGCAACAACTTTTGTTTGTATAAAACGGCCACAGATAAGAAACATATTTTGTCATTACAAACACTGTGAGCATAAATTCAGTAAATATTTCCCAACATTTGTTAGCAGACTATATTGACAAAGTGGCAATGAGTAGCAAGCAGATCTGTCGAAAGTGTTGACAACAGATTGATGCCAAAATGCAGCAGATCCTTCAGATCTAGGATTTTTCTTCAATTTGCTGAGCATTTGGCGCAAATCTGTTCTCAATTTACGATTGACAAATCTGTTCCCAGTCTGTTGCCAATCTGTCGTCGCACTGTTAGTGACAGATGTGCTCTGGCGTTGCACCCAACTTAATGTTAGGATATACTTTCAACTTTTGATTGCAATTGGAGCGCACTCGAGGACACAGTAGGCCTTGGATTCACAGAACGGGATTGGATTTCCCGATTGTTAACAATTTCCAAGCAAATGGTTAGCTGAGTATATATATATATTATATATATTATATATATATATATACACTTATGTTTGTAAATATACCTTATAATAAGCAACAGTTAAACTACATCTCATGATATACAAACATT
Source organism: Nylanderia fulva (assembly GCF_048542155.1). Classification (NCBI taxonomy): domain Eukaryota; kingdom Metazoa; phylum Arthropoda; class Insecta; order Hymenoptera; family Formicidae; genus Nylanderia; species Nylanderia fulva. The sequence goes on from NW_028190894.1 coordinate 45,477, forward strand.
TTTTTATAATTACTCCAATCAAAATTAGTCATAGGTCATTAAAAATATGTGCTTATAGAGATAAGAAAAAATGAATTAATCTTACATTAATTTTGATATATTATCTTTTGTATCGCTAGTAGAGTAATAAATCAAGGTACTTTTATATAAATTTTATATCTATATATAATTCGATTATATTATGTTGTAGACAATAAGAATCAATTGCGCAGAGAGTAATCTCCTTGCGCGACAGCTCGATACAGTTAGTCGCTTGGGATTAGCCGAAATAATAACTGTACATAACCGCGAGTCTCTACCTGTTCTGGATAATATAGGCCATTCCGCATTAAAACCTTTCGCACCTGACACAGAGTTATATTATTTCACGTGGCCTTCCTGACATACCGTTTGTGTGATCAAAGGAGTTATTAATTCGAATATAACAATCTCCCACAAATTCAGAAGTGGGATACGGAGTATTCGGATCGCGGTGTCGAATCGAATTTGAGATCACATTCTTGGAGTGATTTTACAGTGACTTTGACTCGCATTGAAAAAGGAAAAATTTTTTCACGAACCGCGGAATTGTTTAACGGCAGTCGGCTTTGTGATCCCGCGACTCGATTGTTAATTAACACGCGAATCGTTAACGGCCAAATTTGAACGTTGTTTTGCCTGGTGCCGTTGTGACATTGACTTGTTGACGAGTGATATTGTGTGCTTCCCGTTGTTGTTATATCGGGTGAGCGGTGATTTTGCTGCGTGACTCGAGATTTGAGCAGTGAAGTATTGTTACTGTGAGAATGGAGCGGGTACCTCAAGACAAATTGAACGATTTAACCGTCGTGAATTTGAAGGATATCGCGCGGCAGATCGGAGTGTCTACGAGTGGCACAAAGGTCGAATTGGTGGCGCGAATATTGGCTGGCGGTGAGGACGAGTGGCGAGGCGCATATGAGCACCTCGTGGGCAGTGAGGTGCAAAGGTCGTCGGCGGGCGCGAGTGCGGATGTGTCGGAGCAGCAATCGAGTTTTGGTGGTGGAGTACCGTTGCCGCCAGATTGGAGAGAGAGAGAGAGAGATGGGATGTTGAGACGCGAGAAAGCTCTTTTGGAGCGAGAATTGAGTCTCGTCCGTCGGGAGGCAAGAATGACGACGAACATTGAGGGCAATGATAGCGACTACGGTATTGATTCCAGAGTCAACATCCGAATCATTAGGATTTATTGAGTGAGTTTCGTGGCGATTGCGACAGTTTCAAAACCTGGAAGAAACAAATTGAACTTTTGCGTAAGAAATATCGATTAGATGAGAATTCGACCAAGATACTGATCAATTTGAGATTGAAAAACAAGGCTTTAACCTGGTTTCACTCGAAACCAGAGCATCTACAGTTAAACGCGGCAGACTTGCTGTCGGAGATGTCTCGCATGTTCAATAATCGCCCCAGTACGCAGGCATTGAAGCGTGATTTTAAGAAGTGAAAATGACGGGGCAGCGAAACCTTTGCGGAATACTATCACGAGAAGGTGGTTCTTGCTAACAGAGCATTCGTCGGTGAGCAGGAACTCGTTGACTGCTTAATCGACGGGTGCAAGATACGTAAATGCGGAATCAGGCGCGGATGCATCGCTTCTGATCGGCGGCGGACGTATTGGATGCGTTCAGGGAGCTGTCGCTGGATGGCGGGGCCGGGGACGGCAGGGAGCAAGCTGTGAAGGGACAGCGACCAGCGCCGAAGTCCGGAGGAAGAGGAACAGCTACGACGAAGGGCGGTACTATCCGTTGCTATAATTGTGGAGCGACTAGACATTTCTCCAGAGACTGCAAAGAGGAACAGAAGCGGGCGAAGGGCTCGTGCTTCGGATGCGGCAATCTGGAGCATCGCGTGAAGGAGTGTCCGAAGTCGCGGCCGAGAGCGGAGAATACGACGAGCGTGGTCCAGGCGATCTCACCGAGCATTCCATATTTGGTAACTCTCGCGTATCAGGTCGCGGACGCGATGATTGATTCAGGGTCCCCCATTAGCTTAATTAAAGGCGATTTTGTACCGACTCATGTTCGCGTACCGTTTGTCAAACAACAATCTTTTTTTGGCATTAACGGAACTCAGTTGGAAATATTGGGGACCTTCGAGAATGTTGTCGAGGTCAGCGATATTGAGCTGAAAATAAGTTTTTTGTTGTGCCGGATACAGCAATAACATGTGCTGCCTTGCTCGGTCGAGACTTTACATCGTCGCCATTAATAGAAATAATCTTGGGGGAAAAATTTGGTGTTTCGAGGGCAAATTCACGAACGGTAGATAGCTCGGATTTTTCGAGGCAAATTTTCCACATTTCGTATGTCGACCGTCCACTATCTATTACCGAAACGATAAACATTAATCCGCAGGTCGATTTTAAAATAAGAGAACGCATTGAAGAATTGTATAATAACGAAAATATTGTTGACACAGGAATTGCAAATCCTCAAAAAGAAATTGAAATGAGCATAAATTTGACGCATGATCAGCCTATTAGTTTTAGGCCGCGAAGACTCTTGTTTGCCGATAAAGGGAAATTAGAACAAATAATAAATAAATTGTTGCAAGAAGAAATAATAAGACCGAGCAATTCCCCATACGCTTTCCCAATTGTATTCGTATGCAAGAAGGACGGTGAATCGCGATTATGCGTCGACTATCGCGAATTTAACAAGATAACAGTGAAGGATAATTTTCCGACACCCTTGATCGATGATCATTTGGACAGATTGCGCGGAAAATCCTACTTTTCTAGCCTCGATTAGAAAAACGGATTCCACCATGTTAAGGTTGCCGACGAATCGTTAAAATATACGTCTTTTGTGACCCCCTTGGGTCAATTTGAATTTTTAAAAATGCCTTTTGGGTTGACAAATGCTCCGCGTGTCTTTCAGCGGTATATTAACAGCATTTTCTGTGAGTTGATTCGAGAGAATAAAATATTGATATATCTTGACGATATATTAATTGCGACCAAGAACGTTAGCGAACATTTGGAGATTCTTTGTGAAATCTTTAATTTGGCTCGACGGCACGGGTTGCAATTTCGCTTGGACAAGTGTTCGTTTCTATATCGCGAGATTGTCTATCTTGGTTATTTGATTGACGAGAGCGGCAGATTCGACCCAGCGCTATGAATGTAGAATCTGTTGTCGATTTTCCGGTACCGCGTAAAACGCAAAAGAACTTCATCGTTTTGTAGGCTTTGCGAGTTATTTCCGTAGATTTATAAAAAATTTTTTGATTATTGCGAAACCACTCTATGACTTAATAAAAAAGGATGTAGCTTTTAAGTTTGGACCATAAGAAAATCGTGTATTTGAGTTGATAAAAAATTTGTTGTCGTCACAGCCGATTCTTGCCATTTATTCGCCGAAATTGGTAACAGAGCTGCATTGCGACGCCAGTGCTGTCGGATTCGGTGCAATTTTATTGCAGAAACAGGGCGACGGTACGATAAAACCCGTATCTTATTTTAGTCGCAGAACCACGGCGACTGAGGCACGATATCACAGCTTTGAGCTGGAATGTTTAGCAGTTGTGTACGCGATCAAGAGGTATTATATTTATTTGTCGGGAATTCCGTTTACTATTGTTACGGACTGTGATAGTTTCCGCCTCGCGCAAGCAGACTGTTAACCCGCGTATTTTGAGATAGGCGATGTTCCTGCAGGGTTACGATTATAAGATTGAGCATCGCCCGGGCAAGCGGATGTCACATGTCGATGCATTGAGCCGATGTAACAGCATACTAGTCTTGGAGGCCAATACTTTTGAACAAACATTATCGATTCAACAAGACAAAGACAAGGAAATTTGTGGAATTCGAAATAAACTAGAGAACGGTGAAGATAAATTTTGAATTAAGGGACGGTTTGGTTTACCAAAAAGTTAAAAATAAAAAATTGTTGTTTTATGTCCCGAAGTGTATGGAATTAAATGTAATTAGAACGTGTCATGACGATTTGGGCCATCTCGGGGTTCATAAAGTTGTCGATAACATAATGAAAGTCTATTGGTTTCCAAACTTAAGAAAAAAATTCCGGGAATATATATCGAATTGCCTGAAATGTATTAAATTTTCTCCAACTTCCGGGAAAAAAGAAGGATATTTACACAGTATCCCGAAAGGGAAATTGCCGTTTCAAACGTTACACGCCGATCATTACGGACCACTAGAGAGAATGGGGAAAGGCTACCGATATATTTTCTCATTGATAGATGGATTCACGAGATTTATAAAATTATATCCGTGTAAGACAACAAAGACTGAGAAGGTAATTCGACACTTAAAAGACTATTTCCGCGCATACAGTAAGCCTAGATAAGCCTGATAAGTGATCGTGGAACGTGTTTTACGTCGCAGGCGTTCGGAAAATTTGTAAAGGAAGAATCTATCAGTCACACTTTGATTGCTGTCGGTACTCCTCGCGCTAACGGACAAGTCGAGCGCTTTAACCGTGTCCTTACGCCAACATTAGCAAAATTGTGCGATACACCGGAAAAATGGGATAGAACACTAGAAAATGTCGAGTTTACTCTAAACAATACGCGCTACCGAAGCATAGATGACACTCCTAGTCAGTTGTTATTTGGAGTTGATCAGGTAGGAGTTATAAGAGACGAAATTCGTGTTCTGCTCGACCAATATTTTGATGATGATAGAGATTTGGGGGCTATTCGAGATCGCGCGGCGAGCGTTACTGAAAAGTGTCAGCGAGCGAACGAAATTCATTATGATAGCAAACGGAAGCGTGCTACTATCTATAAAGTAGGGAACTATGTGGTAATCACCAATACCGATACAACGCCGGGAGTAAATAAGAAATTGATCCCGAAATTTAAAGGCCCATATGTTGTAAAAACCGTATTAGACAATGATCGTTATATTGTATCTGATATTGAGGGTTTTCAGGTAACTCAAATGCCGTACACGGGAACTGTAAGCGCAGACTATATGAAAATGTACAGTAAGGGTTAGAGCGTGAGTCATATTATATTTCGTATTTAAGTAACATGCATGCGTACATTTAAATTTTAATGAGTATTGACTTCATGATATATTTTATCTTGTGCATGGCCGAGACGGCCATATTGTCAGGTTGGTCGAACTGTAGACAATAAGAATGATAAACATGCGAGACATGCGTGATTTGGCGATGCGCGGATCGATTGCGCAGGAGTGATCTCCTTCCCCCCCGTGGACCGCCACCTTGTCGTGGTGGGGGGGTTCACCCTTCGCAAGGGAATAGCCTTGCGAGGGGTGCCAAGAGCGGTCTGTACCTTTAGAGGTACACTGCCCCCGGTCTCGGGGGCACGCCCTCCGTCTCGGGGGGCTCTCCTCGGGGTGTGGAAGAATTCCGCATCCCGGGGAGACGGGGCCCACTTCCCCGTTAGAGCATCGGCTTGTATGTGGTAAGGGATGGCGACCCGGAATTCAAACGCCCGGTGGCAAGGCACCGTTAGGAGAAGGGACTGCACGGCGCTTCGGCGCTTCCCTTCCCACCATGCTCTGTGGCCTGACACGCCTGTCAGGTAGGCGGCTTCCGCCGCCCGGGGTTTTTCCCTCCCCTCCGTCATGGGGGGGGGCCTCCTTTGGGGTTATACCTAGGGGGGTGGGATCGGCGGGGGCCGCATCGGAGGTGCCGCGCGCGACTACCCGAGGGGCTCTGCCCGGAGGGAGTCGCGCCGGCGGAGGGGTCAGCATGGTCACCCGAGGGGCTTTGCCCGGAGGGGGCCATGCTGATCGGTCCTCGGGGCCCGTTCGTGGAACGGTTCCCGAGGACAGGGAGGTGCCTCAGGGTGCTGGTTGGGGGTCTCCAGGCTGGGTAGCCTGGGTCCCCGTCCCAGCGTCCCTGGGGTAGGCCGCACCCAGGCCGCTTGGACGTATTCCGAGGCAGGGCTGGGTCGGCGCAGACGGCCACGCGTGGTCACCCGAGGGGCATGGCCCGGAGGGTTTACCCAAGGGGCACTGCCCGGAGGGGACCACGCGGGTCGGCCGTCGAGGCCGCTCGGACATATTCCGAGGCAGGGCTCGACGGCGAGAGAGAGGTCGCAGGGTGCTGGTTGGAGAGCTTGCTCTCGTCCCAGTGTCCCTGTGGCCTGCCATCCTCGAGCCGCTCGGACGTTTCCGGATCCGGGCCGAGGATGGCGGCGAAGGCGCGCTGCGGTTACCCAAGGGGCATAGCCCGGAGGGGTTACCCAAGGGGCACTGCCCGGAGGGGACCACGCGGGTCGGCCGTCGAGGCCGCTCGGACATATTCCGAGGCAGGGCTCGACGGCGAGAGAGAGGTCGCAGGGTGCTGGTTGGAGAGCTTGCTCTCGTCCCAGTGTCCCTGTGGCCTGCCATCCTCGAGCCGCTCGGACGTTTCCGGATCCGGGCCGAGGATGGCGGCGAAGGCGCGCTGCGGTTACCCAAGGGGCATAGCCCGGAGGGGTTATCCAAGGGGCATAGCCCGGAGGGTGCCGCGGCCGCCCTGCCCCAGGGCCGCTCGGACATTTCCGAGACGGGGCCTGGGGCGAGAGTAGATATCCCCGGTCGGTCGGGACCGTTTCCTCTTCCGAACCGGCCGACCGGAGAGGCGCCTGCCCCTCTCTGAAAGTCTTCAGAGAGAAGCGCCCACATATGCTGGTCGCCACGGCGTGTAGGGCAGGGCCGGGGAGCGGCGACCCTGTCCAAAGCGTCCGTGGGGCCCCCCGGGTGGCGCCGCCCGCTGCGGTACCCACATTGTCGGAGATGTGGGACCCCTGAAAGCCCGTGTGGGCGTCAAATGCCATACGGGTGTGTAAGGGGCTCGGAGTCTGGCCGGGGTGCGGTATCCCCCCGGCCTAAGACATATGTCCCCTCCCCGGGGGAACTTGGGGCCCGGCCTTGGGGTGTGGTCGGTCACGTTTCGGGGCACTCCTTGGCCGGTGGGGGTATACCCTGGGGGACGGAGCCGCAGCGGGAGAGTGGGATAATTGAAATGGAGAATCTGAATACAAACACAAATACAAACCAAGAAGACGAACGTGAGAAAGCTCTCTCTCACAGGAAGGGACAGGTCACGATGGCACAAGTTGTCGCGGCCTTGCAAGAGACCTCGCCATTACAGAGCTCTCTCGGAATCTCGAGAGAGCTTACAATAAGGCTGGAAAGGGTCGACTCACAAACGAGTATAACATCCTCGGAGGGCTCGTTCATCGCAAAAAGAACGAGGGGAAGGGCTGGAGCATCATCCATATCGGGAGCCGATAGGTCGAGGAGCCCCTCAAGATCAAGGTGGGCAGGAAAGATAGGATCCCCCTCTGAGTACAGCAGTTTTGATCCAGAACTGGAACTGGACCAGAGCAGCGTCAACACAGAGAGGGCGGAACTACCCTCCTTCCGCGAAATCAATCGAAGAATTGATAGAGAGATAGAAAAGCGAGGAGAGATACCACAACCACACCATCTGGAGGAACCACAAGAGGACGGAGACCAAGACGAAGAGAGCATAATCCCCATCTTAAAAGAAAAGAGGGGAAGAGGCCGACCAGTCACCACAGGAGAATACGAGATCCTGAAAGAAAAGAAAATCAAGGAGGAAGAAGAGAGGAAAATCCAAAAGGAAAAGGGCATTTTGGACCCTCTCATCAAACCGGCGCAAACCAAATCATACAAGAAGTTCCTTGAGAGAATCAAGGAAAAAGAGGAAGAGTACAGGAATGCGCCGGTACTAGACCTGGAAGCAATGATCTCCGAAAAAAGTACGGACATATACAAGGTGGCCGTACAATCGGGGAACGTAAAAGGAACGCTAGTAAAACTGGCGAAAGATGCTGCGGCCGACATGTGCGCGGCCGCAATGATCCTGGCGCTGAAAGCACAAAACCCGCCGGAGGTGCAAGTGGTGGAACAGATAAACGAACTGAAACACCAGATGCATCTCCTGAAGATGGAGAACGCGCAACTGCGCAGAATGGTTGAACAAACCAAACAGCAGAAAAGGAAGCCCCTTAATACCGAAGCCCACCAAAGACCGCTCTGGGAGAAACAAGATCTCTCCCTATCCCAAGAACGAGGAAAAAGGACAGAGGAATGGGTTAGGGAAAACTCGCCTCCACCGGAAGACGGGGGAATCTCAGCGATCGGGATGGACCCGATCACGGGGACTCCACTTCCGTCAACAAGTGGGGAGCCCTCCAAAACCCGGGGGAGAGGAACCAATGGAAGGACACCTCTATCCAAGGATAGGGTCCCCCCAAAAGTTCCCGAGACGGAGAAAATGGAGGTAGACAATTGGAGATCGGAGATCTTCCAAAAAAAGGATTTCCCCCCACTTAGAGAGGGAAAGAAAGGAAGAGGAAAGAGGGAGAAACAAGCCCCGATCCCTCAAGCAAGAGGAAAAGTGATTAAGATCACTGAACAGCCCTCCCAAGAGAAGAACGAGGAGAGGCAAAAACAGGACGCACTAATTGCCATGATGGAGGGCATATGCGAACGCATCATGGACCAAAGACTGGGCAACCCGATTCCCAGCTATAGCCAAAAAAAGGAGGCTGAGAGAGCGCAAAAAAATGCGACAAAAAAGCCAAAGGGAGTTACACACCCAAAAGAAAAGGCAGGACCAGCCCCGGCAACAACATTAAACCCACCGGCAAGACCCGCCCTGCCCAGGGTAAAGAAAATAGAGAGGGTCTCTGTAAAAATCCTCCCCCAAATGCCAAAAACAACAGGGGAAAAGGAAGAGCAGAAAAAGAAGGGAGGTAAGCCCCAAATGAGAGAATCGGCCCCACCACAACCACAACAACAGCAGCAACAGCAACAACAGTGGTCAACGGTGGTATCGAGAAGGACGGCACAGAAGGCAAAAGGGACCAAACAACCCCCAGCACCAAAGGCTGGGGCTCCCATCCCTGCTACAGCCCAAAATGGAAAGCAGCGGCCTGGACCTCCAAAGAAACGGAGAGAACCTAACACAGCTGCGATAACCATCACCTGCCCCCCGGGGAAATACGAAGAGGTGATGTCAGAGGCCCGACAAAAAATCGGCCTGGAAAGCCTAAAAGAAATAGGCATAAAGGAGGGAGTCAGGATCCGGAGAGCAATCACCGGAGCCCTGATATACGAGGTCCCCGGCAAGAACAGCGGAGAGCTAGCAGATAAGCTAGCTCTGAAGCTGAAACAAGCCCTTGTCGGTAAGGAGGGGGTAAGAATCCAGCGCCCAACTAAGACAGCAGAGCTTAGGGTAAGGGGGCTGGACGAGTCGGTCACCCCCTCGGAAGTCAGAGAAGCCATCGCAAAAGGTGGCAACTGTGAGGAGGAAGAAGTAAGCGTGGGCGAAATAAAAACAACGCCCAACGGCATCAAGATGGCCTGGGTCAGATGCCCAATCAAGGCTGCAAATATAGTGGCCAAAAAGGCCAAGATACAAGTTGGGTGGGCACAGGCAAGGGTGGAAATCCTCGAAAACCGCCCCCTCCAGTGTTATAAATGCCTGGAGGGTGGCCACGTCAGAGCGCAATGCCCAAACAAGGCGGACCGCAGTGGTAAATGTTACCGCTGCGGTCAGGAAGGCCATGAGGCCAAGACGTGCGAAGCCCCGGTACACTGCGCGGTTTGCGGGGATAAGAACCTCCCCGCCAATCACAGGACGGGGGGAAAGGCCTGCAAACCGGTGCAGAAAGGGAGAAGGGGCATCCCACTAGCTAAAGCGATGGGAGCCCCAAAAGAATCCGGGGCAACAAGAATGGAGGTAGAGCCTTTGGAAAGTGTCTCTCCCACGCAAAACACCCAGGAGAGACCCAAAGAACAAAGGCCCCCCAGAGCTAAGGGAGGAAGAAAAATAGCTGAGGAAGGAGAAACCCCCTCCAGCAACCAAGGCGTTGGAAAAAGACAGCGCCTCAAGGAAGAACTGGGGGGGAAGAACGCGGACGCTATGGAAATAGCGTCGGAAGGAGGAACCAGAACGAAAATGGTTGAGGATGGCCGATAGAATACTCCAAGCCAACCTCAACCATGCGAGGAACGCCCAGGATCTCTTCGTCCATACTATGGCGGAGAGATCCTGCGGCTTAGGCATTATGGCGGAGCCGTACAAAGTACCCAATAAAAACTGGGTAAAAAGTACCGACGGCTCCGCCGCAATAGTAAGGAGGAATACGCCCGACTCCCCCCCCCTGGATCTCATAGGGGCGGGCGAGGGATACGTGGCGGCTTCCTGGGGTCCCATCATCGTTATAGGGATATACCTCCCGCCGAGCTTAAAAAATAACGAATTCGGCGGGAGGTTGAGGACCCTAGAGAGGGAGATTGCCTGTCATCACCCCAAACCGATAATGGTCGCGGGGGATTTCAATGCCAAATCAACGGCATGGGGTTCCCCGCGGACCGACTGGCGGGGTGGTAAAGTTGAAGAGTGGGCGGCGCAATGCGACCTGACGCTCCTCAATTTAAGGAGCGAAAAGACATGTGTGCGCCGACAGGGCGGGTCAATTGTGGATCTCACATAGATGACCCGCCCTGCGGCAAGGATGGTTAAGAAGTGGAGGGTGGCAACGGAGATCGAAACTCTATCTGACCACAGATACATAGAGATCTCCGTCGCCATCACCACAAAAGAGGTCGCAGAGCGTCGCCTACAAAGAGAGGCGGTCTCCAAAAGATGGGCTCTCAGGAAGCTGGACACGGACATGTTTATGGCGGCAATTAATGCCGCCATGATAGGAAGGGAAGAGGGGACCGGGGATTTAGAAGAGCATAGGGCATGGCTAACAAGCGTCGTAACCCAAGCATGCGACGTAGCCATGCCCAAGGTCAAAGCCCGGTCCCCGAAGCATGCGTACTGGTGGTCGGAGGACATCGCCGAGCTAAGGCGGTCCACCGACCACGCAAGGAGGGAGATAAAAAGGAGGAAGAAGCACGCGCTACTGGACCTAGAAGGATTGGAGGACGCGTGGGACGCCTATAAACATAGAAGAGACGACCTACGCGCTTCCATCCAACAGGCGAAGGCGAGGGCCTGGGAGGAACTGATCTCCTCCCTAGACGACGACCCGTGGGGCCGTCCCTATAAAATAGTTCTCAATAAATTGAGAGGAGGGACGGCACCACTAACGGAGTCGTTGGACCCCCATCTCGTAAAAAATATCATAGAGGTCCTGTTCCCCCGGGCGTCGGGCACACAAAGCCCGATACAGGCCGGGGAGCAGGACTGGGACGAAACAAAGATGGGGGTCACGGGAGGGGAAATCCGGGATGCCGTCAAGAGGATCAAGAAGGGGAAAGCCCCTGGACCTGACGGCATCCACGGAAAAATCTGGGCCCTCGCCTCCAAGGAACTGGTCGAGCCCATGAGGCGCCTGTACAACGGGTGCCTCAGGGAGGGCTCCTTCCCCCGCGAGTGGAAAAGGGCATCCATAGTCCTAATCCCTAAGGAAGGAAAACCTAGGGATTCGCCCTCGGCGTACAGGCCGATATGCCTGTTGGACGAGGCGGGAAAGATTCTGGAAAGAATCATCGCTGCCCGCCTCGTCCATCACCTGTCCCGGGATGGTCCGAACCTAGACGACAGACAGTACGGCTTTCGGGCCGGGCGGTCAACCGTTGACGCAATCTTGCGTGTCCGCTCGGTCTCGGAGGCCGTCGTGAGGGTAGGCGGGGTGTTGCTGGCAGTCTCGTTAGACATTTCAAATGCCTTCAACACCTTGCCTTGGCACCGGGTGGGGGATGCCCTGAAATATCACAGGGTACCCCCCTACTTGATGTCAGTCGTGTCGGACTACTTCCGGGACAGAAGTCTGGTCTATGTAGACCAGAACGCCGAGGAGCGCAGGGTCGAGGTGTCGTGCGGGGTTCCGCAGGGGTCAGTTTTGGGCCCCCTCATGTGGAACCTCGTCTACGACGTGACCCTGAGGACTGCCCTTCCCTTTGGCTGTGACGTCATCTGCTATGCAGATGACACGCTAATCATGGCCGGGGGGGACACTTGGGGGGAAGCAGTGACGCGTGCGAATATTGCGGTGGCGCGTGTCATGCGCACTATAGGAGAAATTGGGCTAAAGGTGGCGCCCCAAAAAACAGAGGCCGTTTTCTTCCATGACGGCTCTCATGGGGCGCCTCCTAAAGCCCAGATAATGATGGAAAACACCCCAATAAAGGTGGGGACCCAAATTAAATACCTGGGTCTCCACCTGGATGGCAAGTGGGCCTTCGGCGAGCACTTCCGCCAACTGACCCCGAGGGTAAACAAGGCAGCGATGGCACTATGCCGTCTGCTGCCAAACCTCGGGGGACCTGACGGAAGGGTTCACCGACTTTACGCTGGAACCATACATTCTATGGTGATGTACGGAGCCCCCGTATGGGCAGAAAAGGTAGAGGCCACCCGCAAACTCAGAGATGCGTTGCATCAGCTGCAAAGGCGGGTGGCCAACCGTATATGCCGGGGGTTCCGTACGGTAAGCTGGGCGGCCGTGGGGGTACTCTCAGGAGTACCCCCTATAGAGTTATTAGCCCGCATGTACGCCGAAGTATACAGGCGTACACGCGGGCTACAGAGGCAGGGAACGGCCGTCACAGCAGGTGTCCGGCGTACATTGAGGACCCACACCCGACGGCAATTGATAGAAAGCTGGTCCGGCATGCTGCAAAATCCGCAGCTGCCGGGGCAGTGGACCGTCGGAGTCATCCGGCCCTGCCTGGAACAATGGCTAGGCAGGGCCAAGGGGGGTGTTTCTTACCGGATGACGCAGGTACTCACCGGGCACGGATGCTTCGGTGAGTATCTGTGTCGTATTAAGAAGGAGCGCACGACACGTTGCCACCATTGCAACGAAAGGAGGGACACGGCCGGCCACACACTCCAGGAGTGTGTGGCCTGGTCGGAGGAGAGGAGAGAGTTGGAGGCAGCTATCGGGGGGGGAGATCTCTCGCTGCCATCTCTAGTAAAGGAGATGGTGGCGAGAGAAGAGGTCTGGATGGCGTTCTCCTCTTTCTGCGAGAAAGTTATGTCGCAGAAGGAGGAGGCGGAGAGAGAGAGGGAGAGGGCTGGGAGAGGCAACTCCCAGCCCTCGGACGAAGGGGAGGAGGAAGAAGACGAGGAGGAAGGGGACGGGCCCCCTCTTTTCCCGCCACCGGCGAGCTTGCTCGTTTGTGGTGGCGGGAATCGGGGGGGGCGCGCCCTCGGTGGAAGCGGAGACGGTGGAAATGGGAATGGGCCCCCTTTTTCCCGCCATCGGCAAGCTCGCTCGTTTGTGGTGGCGGGAATCGGGGGGGGGGTGCGCCCCCGGTAATGGAGGAGATAGTGGGAGCGGGGATAGGCCTCCCCTCTTCCCGCCATCGGCGAGCTCGCTCGTCTGTGGTAGCGGGAATCGGGGGGGGCTTGTCCCCGGTGGCGCAGGAGACCGCCACGGAGGGGGGGCGGGCACTCTTTTTCCCCGCCATTGGGGAGATTACTCTCCCGTGGTGGCGGGGGGCGGGGAGGGTCCGCCAATTTTACACCCGCGTCGCCATACGACGCGGGATGAGGTCGTTGGGGGGGGGGTCGGGGACAACTAGTCCCTGGACTCCCCCCCCAGAGACCTCTCGAGAATCGGGGGCGTGGGTGCGCCGCCTTGCCTAGGCGAGGTGGGCGCGGCCGCGCCCCCGAACGGGAAATCCCCCTGATTGCGGCCGAATCCTAACTCCCAAGGGAGCGGAGAGAGCCGTAATCGGGGGAACCGAGGGGGGGCCACGCGTCTTTTGGGGCGCCTGGGCCCCCCTCTATGACGGAGACGTGACGCACGGGGCCCTCTTACCGGGAGCCACAGGGCACCGGTGGGAGGGCAACGCCGTCCACGGAGGGGATTCCTCTCCTTCTGAGAGGAACCCTCTGGAGAGGACCTCCGGGGCGAATGCCGAATCCCCATTCCCTTCGAGAGGGGGAGGGAGCACCGCTTTGGAGGCGGGGGGTGGCGGCTCGAGCGGGATACTCGAGCCGCAACCCCGCCCCCCAAACTCTTTGGGAGGGCGCGACGTAGGGTCGATATCGCCCTGCGTCGCAACAGCGAGGACCCCCGCACGATGCAATTCGCGGGGGGGAGAGTGTCGCCCTCAGCGGCACTCTCCCAAGGAAGGATTAGGCGGGGGGGCGGCTAGTCGGCATGGGAAACCAGCATCCTGGCCGTCCCCCATTAACGCCCGTGAAGGTATCCGCAGTGGGTTTAGTAAGGTATGTCTTGGGCCCCCTGACCGATCCATTCGTGGATCGGCCAAGGGGAACAAGAAGTCCCACATAACCATCCGCTCTCTTCCCGGAGAGCGGTAGTATCCATGAGGATTCCCACTGCGTCAAAAAAAAAAAAAAAAAAAGGAGTGATCTCCTTGCGCAACGGCTCGATACAGTGGGTGCATTCGTTTATGCAGCGATTAGCGCATCCACTGCGTCTATTATCTGCGAGTCACGTGACATCATTTATCGAACGATCACCTGCGTGAATTGACTGCTCAGATTGTAATTGGAGTGCGTAAGTAAAGAAATTTTAAATAAATATGAATTATTATTTGAATAAAGATAATAAAATTTTTAAATAGGTTGAAGGTTCTGACATATGACGTGTGCACATAACATTTTCAGACAGTGATGACGGTAGGATTGAAATGTTGCTGAATGTAGACTTCTCAGATTTTTCCAAACTAACTGGGGACGAAGTAGCTTGATAGCTAGGAATGACTGTAACAGAATTGCATCTTTATACAAAGCACATTTTTTTTAAACATTACTTTAAATTTATATTCTTGATAAAAGTGCATTTTTAAGTTAATTGGATCGTAAATATAAATTAACAAACTTCATAATTTTATTGTATTACTTACCTTGCATTACTTTTAGTTTTGTAGGATCTATTTGGAGGAGTTATTCTCCACCTTCTTTGTTCTAAACTTTCATAACATAACTCATAATTGAAATAATTTTCAGGCAACGTTTCCAAGTTCAATTGGCTTAACAATGGAGAAGACTACATTCGTTTACGCAGTAGTCCGCAGTACTGCGAGCAAAGCATCCTGAGCAGGACCTCCGAGATGGCTGCGCAGATAGGCAGCAGCTCTGCTTAAACGAACAACAAACTGCGCTGCAGTCGGTTGCGCAGGTGGAGTAAACGAACGACATCTGCGGCATTATGCGGCAGTCACTGCATAAACGAATGCACCCAGTTAGTCGCTTGGGATCAGCCGAAATAATAACTGTACATAACCGCGAGTCTCTACTTGTTCTGTATAATATAGACCATTCCGCATTAAAGCCTTTCGCACCTGACACAGAGTTATATTATTTCACGTGGCCTTCCTGACATACCGTTCGTGATCAAGGGAGTAATTAATTCGAATATAATAATCTCCCACAATGTCGAAATCTGATGTTAATTTCTATTACAAATATAAATTTTTTATTCGCTATTTTTCATAAAAACGATATATATTATATTCTTCAATAATTAATTATATATTATATATATAATTACCTCTATAACAAAAAATATGTTATATAGCTAATATTATGATATCTCAAATTACATACAGCACAAAAAATTTTATATTTTTATATAATAACTAAAAAGTTTGTTTGATGAAATAACTATATGTAAGATGTAATATTCCAAAAGAGATAAGTGCAAATACAGGTTTCACAGCCATGATAGTAAAAAAGGTACATTCGAATAATATTTAAATTACTAAATAAAATGTTATACATATATTAGATTGCTCCAAATTCAAGAAAATCTTTTTTCATAAATCGATTTTTCAACTGTTTAACATTTTACTGTGTGTTTGGGGGAGGAAGAGGAGGGCTATAAAAATTATAATACAGTACGAATAATGTCACCAGAATTTACAAATATTACAAGAATTATAAATCATTACTGCTATCGATTACGAATAAGTCTTGCTAGCTGTTTAGATTTTATTAAGATTTAAAAAATTATAACTATATAGGAAAATATTTAGACATACTATATATGTATACATTCAACAAAATTGGCATATACATAAGAAATTCGATATTTTTTATTTTTGATAAACAGATTGCATGTGTGTAATTTTATTGTGATACCTCAATTTCACCAATAATTTCAATTTATCTAATAAAATTATTTTATTATTCAATTAAAATTTTTCTATTTCGTGGTTATAAATCGTTGTTCAATGCATAATACATTATCAATTTTTTTAATTTATGACATTTTGATAATTTATACATTAATGCTCTCAGATATATATACATATATATATGTGTGTGTGTGTTGTGTGTGTGTGTGTGTGTGCGCGCGCACGCGCGCGCGTGTGTGTGTGGCACATTATTCGTCCTTTTGTTTTACTGTCAGTTTATTATTGAAGTGAACAAATTGATTTTGTAATATTCATTATATCTTCTAATGATTAAGTATGCGATTATTGATGAAAAATTTATGCGAATAGCTTAACTTCCAGAATTCTAACAAATTGAATTAATTATAAAGATGATGTTTTCTCCATAACTACTCATACTCGTAAATTTATTGTTGGTTTCCGTTAAAAAAAATGCGTAAAAACTCTGTCACTCTGTACATAGGTACTTTAAAAGCGATTAAGCAAGGAGAAATTACATTTTTAAAAAATCATATCACACATCTACATATGTTTATAGTAATCTATAATTTAATTTTAAAAATTTACTTTTAATGTTTAAGCTAACATGCACAGATATTATAATAATACTTTATTACTACTTCTCTTAATTGTATGGCATTATTCATTTGAGTAGCATAAAATCTCAAACTGCAAAATTTATTGTTGGTTTCCGCTGAAAAAAATGCGTAAAAACTCTGCCACCCTATACATAGGTACTAACATTAATCTTTACAAGTATAGTTTTTCACTAGAAGAGAGAAGAGAATAACACTGTATAATAGAATCTCTTAATAGCATGATTCGAGACTCTGAACACAATAACGGGAGAAGGGGACTTTACAAGCGTTTCGTGGACAAACAGCTGCACGAAACGGACGAGTTTTTATCTGAAAATTTGCACGATCTCTGGATATACATATTATTATTTATCAGTATACGCCGGGTGACAGATATACAGGATGTAATTAAACAAATGTATATGAACCATTTAGTGCAGGACGACAAACTAAATCGAAAAGTCCTGAGCCATTTTTTATGAGCTTTATTTTTGACGCTATAAATTGGCAAACTTTAGACCGGATCTACAACAGGTGTAATAAGCTCTAATTGTAAGCTTTAAGAAATTGTTGTAAGTTTAAGGCAATCGCAGTGACATCTAAGCGGACTATTCAGTCTTTAATCTATGCATCTTTTATTTTTATATATTCGATGACTGTTCTAGTTGTATAAGTTTCCGTTCTGTTCAATTTTTATGTACTCAGTTCATAATAATTTAGATAAAACATGTGTCGATAGAAATATATACGAGTTAATGTATCTTTTTTGACTAAAAATGAAACAGTTGTTCTAATCATTTTACCCATATCATTCACAACAGGTTATGGGCCCAGTGTATAGTGCATTAAGGGACAAAAGTAATAACAGAAAAAATATTATTCAGCTAGTGAGACATATAAGAAGATTCACGTAATGGTTGTTACATCGGTAACGACACGAGGCGCCTTACCACCGGCTTCAATAAAAATTCTTTCCAAACGTGAAGGATATTCTACGTGGAAATTCAAAATAAAGGCGTATTTATTACACGTGAAGTTATGGAGTGCAATTCAAGGATATCCTGAGGGCGATAATATCAAAGAAGAAATTAAGACTGAAAAAGATGGAATGGCTCTCGCTGCATTGTCCTTGACTCTAGATGATACAGCTATAGTACACATAAGAACATGTGTTACAGCCAAATGTATGTGAGACTGCCTCAGACAAGCATATGAAGATAATGGCCTCGGAAGACGTCTGAATTTGCAACGAAGACTTTATCGTCTACAACTTAGTGATTTTGATTCCATGGATGCTTACATAGCAGAGGTTATGTCTACTGTGCAACAGTTAGCAGATATTCGAAAAGAAATAGACGATGAAAAAGTTGGTGCAATATTACTAGGAGAGCTTCCGTCAAAATATGACCTTCTAGTAATGGCTCTAGAAAATTCCAATAGACAGATTACTGTGACAGATGTAAAATCAAGACTGCTTAACGAAGCTACTAAAAAGGAAGGTGACACAGCTACAAAAGAATCAGTTGTGGCGTTAAAAACTCAGTTAAATAATAAAAAATTAACGTCAAATATAAATAAAAATAAGTCAACAAATTTGAAAAGAGGCAATAATTATAAAAAGAAGCCTATTGTTTGTTATACGTGTCAGCAGCCAGGACACAAAAGTTCTGATTGTCCAAAAAAAAATGAAAACACTTCCACTAAAAAGGACAAGGACTACGCACTTCTTACGATGATGGCCACGTCGACTTTATCTGCAGAAGTTGCTTCATGTTTGTCAGAAAGAAAAGGCTTTTCTCACAAAAGTACAACCCAAGGCATCAAAAGAAGAAATGGTAATGACATGTGTAACGGTATTAAAATTACAGTAGCTAATAATGAAACTCTGTGTAGCGAAGGTATAGGTTTCTATCCTATTAAAAATATTTAAGGTATTTCTGGAATAACTGATGTCGTACATGTTCCTAATTTAAATACTAATTTGTTATCAGTAAGTCAGACTGTTAAAAAGAGTTTTGTTTTTGTTTTTAATGAACAAGAATGTCAAATATATTGCAAAGAAAATTGTAATGTATCTGGTAAAGTAGTACTAAAAGCGTCAAATAATAACGGTGACTACTCAAGAAAGATTTTTGGTTATTTTTTTAGTCGAAAACCGAAGTTCTAGCGAAATTTATAGAATTTAAGGCGTACATTGAAAATCAAACCGAACAAAAAATTAAAATACTGAGATCAGATAATGGCACTGAATATGTGAATGAAAGTCTTCAGAAATATTTAGCAGACCAAGGTATCAAGCACGAAACGACTGTTCCTTACTCACCGCAGCAAAATGGAGTAGCTGAGAGGACAAATCGCTCTATTATTGAAAAGACTAGATGCCTACTTCAAGAAGCAAAATTATCCAAGGGTTATTGGTCAAATGCGTGTAAAACAACAATCTACTTAAAGAATAGATCTCCTCATAAATCAATTATTAGTAAAACACCTGAAGAAATGTGGACTGGTGAGCGACCTGATCTTAGTCATAAGAGTTTTTGGATGCCGAGCTTATGCTCACATTCCTAAACAAGAAAGAAAAAAATTAGATGCAAAAAGTAAAGAGTGGATATTTGTGGGATATTCGCAAAATCCTACGGCATATCAACTAAGAGATCCGGATAATCCTAGGAAGCTGATTGAGTCTAGAGATGTTGTTTTCTTAGAAGATAAATTTGATAGCAATGATAATATGAGCAAATTAAAAATTCCTAAGATCTTCTTAAATGAGGTATTGCCCACATCTTCTACAGAATTAGCCATACCATATGACTCAGATTTGAAAGATGAAGACGCCGAGAATTATCATTCATTGAGTAGTGAAGAAGAAGAACAATTCATTCAACAGGACAATACGGATGAACAACAAAGAAGGTATCCATTAAGGGATCGAAAGAAGAAAGAGTATGTAGATCATATAGTATATGAGATTATGTGCAATGTAAATGAAGAGCCGCAATCAATAGGAGAAGTAATTATAGCATAGATAAAAATAAATGAAAACAGCAATGGAACAAGAACTTCAGTCGCTAAAAGACAACAAAACATGGATTCTGGTTGATAAATCAAGAGACCAGAAAGTAATTCCATGCAAATGGGTCTATAAAATAAAAAGAAATGCAGAAGGTCAAGTATGCAAATATAAAGCACGCTTAGTGGCTAAAGGTTTTAATCAAGTCATGGGAATTGATTACGAAGAAACTTTTTCTCCGATTGTAAGAAGTTCCACGATACGTTCCTTAATTGCATTGGCTGTTAAGCATAATTTAGATATAGATCATTTAGATGTTAAAACAGCCTTTTTAAATGGAGAGCTTAAAGAGCAAATATATATGATACAGCCAGAAGGTTTCGAAACTCCAGGAAAAGAGGATAAAGTTTGCTTACTTTCTAAAGCTATCTATGGTCTAAAGCAGGCTTTACGTTCTTGGAATAAGAAGATTCATACTGTACTACAAGAAATAGGATACAAACAATCTAGTCATGAATGTATATACATACTTTAAAGTAACAGGAAACAAGAAAGTAATAGTTGCGCTCTATGTGGATGATTTTCTTATTTTTTCAAACGATTTGAAGGAAAAATCAAAACTGATAATGATGCTCAGGAACAAGTTCAAAATAAAAGACTTAGGTGAAGTCAAGCAATTTTTAGGACTTTTAATTGAACGCAATAAGACAAGAGAAACATTTGTCCAGCAGAAGCAATATATAAATAAAGTCTTAGAAAAATTTAAAATGATTGATAGCAAACTAGTGGCAACTCCTGTTGATCTAGGTATGAAAGGAACTGAAGATATCAGCAAGAAAATTACAAATGTTCCGTATCAAAATGTCATCGGATCACTCATGTATTTAGCGGTAAATACCAGACTAGATCTTGCTTTTATAACGAGTTTCCTCAGTCAGTACAATACTGAACACACAGGATGAAATGGAAGATGCTAAAAAGAGTACTTCGTTATCTAAACAAAATCAAGAATTTAGGTATACGTTTTAAGTCTACTGGAGAAAGCATAACAGGATTCGTAGATGCAAATTTCACAAACAATCAAGAAGATGGAAAATCATACACAGGATATGTGTTTAAATACGGAGGTGGCCCTATCTGTTGGGAGAGCAAAAAACAGAAATGTATTTCCATGTCGTCAACTGAAGCAGAATACATAGCCATGTCAGAAGCTGCCAAGGAAGCAGTTCATCTACAAGGTTTTCTCTCGGAAATCCTAGAAGAAAAATTAACCATTCCTATTTATAATGACAACCAAAGTGCGCAAAAATTAGCTCATAATCCGGTATTTCACAAGAGAGTAAAACATATTAAACCGAAATACCATTTTGTAAGAGAACAAATTCAAGATAGAAATATTATTATAAAATACATGTGCATGCAAGACATGATGGCAGATGTTTTAACTAAGGGTCTTGGACGCTTAAAACATCAGAAATGTCTAGAAGATATTGGAATGATAGATATTTCAGTAGGAATGTAATCGCTAAATATTAATGTCTTAGTATAATATTATATAGTTATTTTATGTATAAACTGTGTTGAATACTAAGATGTATAATTTTTATTTTTATTTTTTTTGTTAGATGTTCTTTGATTGAGGGGGAGTGTTGTAAGTTTAAGGCAATTGCAGCGACATCTAAGCGGACTATTCAGTCTTTAATCTATGCATCTTTTATTTTTATATACTCGATGACTGTTCTAGTTGTATAAGTTTCTCTAAAAATGGTGTATAAGCTTTTATAGCTCCAACCAAATAAGAAGAAGAAGAAGATGTATAAGTTTCCGTTCCGTTCAATTTTTATGTACTCAGTTCATAATGATTTAGATAAAACATGTGTCGATAGAAATATATACAAGTTGATGATCTTTTTTGACTAAAGATGAAACAGTTGTTCTGATCATTTTACCCATATCATTCACAACAGAAATTCATCAATCACAGTCAAGAATGAGGAGAATAATTGACTGTGATTGATCAATTTCTTAAGGCTTACAGCTTACATCTATTGTTGACCCAATCTTAACAATTTATAGCGTCAAAAATAAAGCTCAAATTAAAAAAATAGCTTAGGACTTTTCGATTTAATTTGTCGTCCTACAGCCGATGATGTGCTTCATATATCTTTGTTTAGTTACGCTCTGTATACGCATATGTTGTTGCGCGGTTAGTGAATCATTACCCAAATAACAAATATACATCATTTTGACATCGAATAGACGTCAGTTTGCTATTTGGGTATCTTAAGATAGCGTAAATTTACGCTAGTCACATAGTATTTCACGCACCCTAGTAGCACATGTAAAAGAGATTGCACACTACTTCAAAGTGTTTTATTATGAGGTTTTACTGTATATTATTTTATATTAGAAGATTTTTTTTGTTTTTTATAATTGGAAACATGGTGGAAATATACAAGATGAGCATTCCGGCGCAGTCTTTCAAAAAGTAGAGGGGAGCTGTCAACCAATCAGAAGTGCCCCAAACATAAAATTCATTACGACACAGATTGTGCAACTGTCCGAGCTGCTTTATGAAAAATTGCAAATACCGGTTGAATCAATACAATTATTTTAATTTGGCAAAATTGTGTTTTAATTTTATTGAAATAATTTTATTTTATGCTTTACCTTATATACTTCCACCATGATTAAAAATGTGAAATTTTTTACGATTATTGAAAACTAGATATTACTATACTATATTAGTATTTCGCAATATACGTAACAAAGTTGTGTTTACCTTCAATGAAATTTACAACCTGATATATTCAGAGTATCTAAATGATCTGTACATACAAACTTTGGGAATAAGTTCTAAGGACAGGACAGTACACGTACTGACTGGCGATAACTCGTTAGAAAATACCAGGTACCTACGACGTGCGCAGATTTCTTTAAAATCTAATGGATGCCATATCAAGCATTTGTTATAGCAAATGTACTGTCCTGTTATGTCCATAACAAAACCAAGGAAATAAATAAATACGGTTGGTAATCCTTCCTATATGTGATTTAACATAATCTCTTCAGTCATTACAGGAAAACTTATTTGAACCATTGTAACTTCAGAAGCAAGTATTTACGACTTTATGTTTATGGGACATTTTCTGTTCGTTTAGATCTTTGGAACTTATTCTCAAAGCTTATACAGACCATTCAAATATCCTATATGTTACACTTAAAACTCGAAATCCGTGAAAACTCTAATAATATTCTAAATTAATAAGAAATTGTAAAGGTTTGGAAATATTCCTATCCTAAAAAAATCATAAAAATGAAAAGGTCAGGCCATGTTCAAAAGATGGTACTCAAAAATTTAAACGATCTAATAATAAATTATCACGAAAAGTAACTGATATGTTATTCAAGGTGCCAGTTCAAAGTGAACATACGTAAAGTGTATATTATCTAAATTTAGTAATAATATATTACCATGAAAAGTAACTGTGATATTTTATTCAAGGTGCAAGTTCACATTGAATATACATACATATAAGTAAAACTGATTACAATTTGATTCTAGAAAATAAGTGCGATATGTTATTCTTAGTGCACAAAATATAATAGTCGTTTATAGAGATTTGATTTGAAATTCATACTAGCCCGTACAATGAAAAATAATTGCTCGTAATTCCAGAGTACCAATTTGTTAATGACTCAGAAAAATAACATGGCGGCCTGCTCTCAAAAAACTATGATGTTTCTCGATGTCCATTTAGAAATAATGTCGAAGCTCTTACAGAATAATTACTACAACATTTGAAATACGAAAAGTATTACATTAGAAGAAGATTAGATTAGAATAAGGATTCAACGTATTTTTAAAAGCTCTACACACACAACGAAGTGAATATACAAAACTATATACAAATACCTTTTTCTTCTGTGTTTCTGAAGAAAATCTTTTAAATAGAAAATAGTGTCTTGCGATCATGAAGAATAGGTTTTAAATAGCAAGGTTTCATTTGACTTATAATTTTCGATATTATTCACTTAATTAATATGTAATTTTTTATTGTATATTACGACAAATAATCAGTAAACTTTTTAAGCGTATAGCTTTATTGTAGTTGACCTGAGAACTGTACATTTATAAATTTTACTTAATATACACCCGTTTCGAGCAACAAGGCAAAGTTTTCTGATCAATAACTTACTCCCTGAAAATACGGTATAACACAAATCGGAAGTTGATACGAAAATTCGAAATTTTACTAAAGAAAGATTGGAGGTTTTTAATTTATACAATTTTCACAACTCTTATTTCAATTATTTATTCTACCCATCGAAAGTTTTTTGAGAGCAGGCCGCCATGTTATTTTTCTGAGTCATTAACAAATTGGTACTCTGGAATTACGAGCAATTATTTTTCATTGTACGGGCTAGTATGAATTTCAAATCAAATCTCTATAAACGACTATTATATTTTGTGCACTAAGAATAACATATCGCACTTATTTTCTAGAATCAAATTGTAATCAGTTTTACTTATATGTATGTATATTCAATGTGAACTTGCACCTTGAATAAAATATCACAGTTACTTTTCATGGTAATATATTATTACTAAATTTAGATAATATACACTTTACGTATGTTCACTTTGAACTGGCACCTTGAATAACATATCAGTTACTTTTCGTGATAATTTATTATTAGATCGTTTAAATTTTTGAGTACCATCTTTTGAACATGGCCTGACCTTTTCATTTTTATGATTTTTTTAGGATATCACTTACTTTTTAAAGTACAGATATATAAAGCAGCTTTTTAGTAATTCAAGTATTACAAATATATGTATTCTCGATTCTTATCACATAACTTTGTATAAGTAACAATTTATGCAATACAGTTCAAAATAGTTGAAATATATGGTATATATGTACATATATAAAATATATAAAATATATGTACATATATAAAATATAAAATATATAAATATATAAAATATATAATATAAAATATATGATTATATTGTATACATATATATTTTATTTAATCATATATGTAAATGTTTGTATAATTGTAATAACTTTTAACGATACATTGCACATTTATTTCAATTGCAACAGAATGAATTTATATTCTTGTATGAATATTGAAAAATAAAGAATAGGCCCCTCCATCGCATATTCTCGTGAGAACGCAACCATATATTTTTCTTCGTCTCTCCGATTTTAATACGACATACATATTTCTGTCTGATAATTTTTTTCTTGATGATACTTTTTGAAATGTCATGAAGCCTAGGTCAAATTAGAAACTTATTGCACTCGTTTTAATGCAGCGCTTACAGCAACTTTTATAAAGCGCCAGAGCAGCCGATATTTTATTTTGGCGCTTACGGCAACTTTTATACAGCGCTAGAACAGTTGATGTTTTAATGTAGCGTTTACGGCAGCCTATATACAGCGCCGTTATTTAATCTGTTCTAAGAACAATATGTATGCCCCTTGTGCTTCTTTGGGCCATTTTTTCTTGAACACTTCCATATCATTAGAGTAATACCATTCCGATTTTATGTCAGCTCTCAACATACACGTGTAGTGACCACGATTCATTTCTTCACCTTCGTGAAATATAGCGCTTATTAGCTTGTACTTTTTTTTATTAATCGTGATATTATTCATCGGCACGGCGTTAATCCAATTGTTGATAATTTTTTTAGAAGCACCGTTTACAAAAGTATATAAATTGAGCTGTATTACTACGACGAATAAAGTTGATTCGATTACGATTTTCTTTTTCAACACGGTGCCCTTACATTCGTTACAATTGCCGTTTATCGTTTCCCATTTAGAAAATTCTACATTAATCAAACTTTGTAGAGTGACACCTTTTTTCCTTTTTAATATCGAATGTATAGGTAATATTAACAAACTACTGCTTTCCAGCTTAGTTACATTGTAATTACATTTGACATTCGAGCAACATGTTACGTGCTTTAATTCGAGTTTTAATACATCAATGATGTCGGAATACGTCGACATTAGAGCCGTAAAAATTTCCGAAACATCTTGTTGTGTTCGTTCTTCGAAGCGTTTTCCGACAGATCTTCTAACCGCTTGAATGTTGCAATATTTACGTTCACCATACGCGCAGATAGCATCAATCAATGCATTCGATGCTTTATTTTTCAGTATTTGTTGCCTAATACGTACGCAATGAAACGCACATTGTAATATTACATTAGCGTAACACGAAACAGCATCGTTATTGCAAAGGCCATATATTTTCCACGTAACTATACTTTCTGGTTCCTCACAATCATAATTCTGCACATCATCAATGATATTAGGGATAGCCCATCGACGATCGTACATTTTCACAACCTTTTTCTTGGACGGATTGATTTGTGGCAGTTCAGATTTGAATATAGATCTCAGTCGATTATATTCTACAATGGCTCTCGAGTTTGCTTTAACTGATGCTGGATTGAAATTTATCAAATGTAGGCCTTCCAATTTACTTACTCGTGACAAACCTACATAGGCTTGACCATCATTGAATACAGTCGTTCCTAAATCCATCATTGCATTGTTACATGTAATTCCTTCGATTATAAATAATTCGACATTCTTTAATTTGTCTCTCAAAGTTTTCAAGACCATGTCTGACAATTGCGTATATTTTGGTGTAGATTCATGACTAACCGGTAGTTGAAACATTCTATGGATTGTCAAGCCATCGATATTGAATGCTGCGATACCCGTGGGAGCAGATATGGCAGTCGTTTTTTCCAAATTTATTCTGATCCAATGTTTAATCGTTTCAATTAGAAAACTTTTCCCTGTACCACCCTCGCCACTTACGTACAGTCGCAGAATCTGATTCTTATCTTGTAAAACTTGGCATACTCCATCAAAGACTCTTTTCTGGTCTTTGTTCAATTGCGACATCATTTGCGATAAATCAATCGGGTCGTCAATCTTACCAAAATCTTCCAGATCTTTCATCGCGTCGTCAGCTTCTATCGGATTACAATCCAGTTCAACGTCGGATTTGTCTCTGTCTGCTGTTTTCAGATCATTTTCGCGCTTCTCGATTAATTCAGCAACGTTCTCAAAAGCTTTCTGTATTTCTTCGAGCCTTTCGTGATATTTCATTACTTTCGGTAAAACAGACTCTGAATTCTTAAAGGCATCCGTGTAAGTCTCGAATGTACCTTTGAGTTTACTCAAATCTCTCCATGGTTTGAACAGAAGAAGCAGCGAGTAAAAGTATTTTTCGGGCTCAGTTTTTATATTAAATCGATAATGGTTAATTAAATAACCCTTTTTTCGTTTTTTTTTAAATAAACCCGATGCCAGTTTGTAACACTTGACTTCGTCATTATTTGACATCTGTTTCGTAATTTCCCAGAATCTGGCAAAATCGTACAAATTCAATGATTCTAATTCCTGAGGTCTATTTGGATAGTAATCATCGATGAGTGACGAACAGTAAATATTCGTAGAATTTTCATCAAGAGCTTAAATTTCATTAAATGTTTTAACTTTTCTATTTCTCACCTCATTAACATCGATCCATTTGACCATGGTATCATTATCCGTACCGTACAAGGGATTCCCTAATAGTGTATCCGCAGCTTCTAAAGCACCGCATTCTCTGTTATTTAATGAACGCAAAATTCCACAGTTTCGATGCCAAGGACTTATTCGAATCTATCACTTCAAAGTCTGTATTGCATTTTTCCGACTTTGTCGTGTATTTTGTTAAATATGAGTTTAAAAACTCTGATTTTTCTCTAATAAATTGTATGTCCATATTTCCCTTCCAGGCTAATTTGATAGACGGATTATAATCATTTATAAACCTTTCCGACTCCTTGCGAGGAAGATCGTACAATTTGCTCTTACTGCGTAAATTTTTTCTACCGACTATCGAAGTGATAACGTCTCTTAAAACGAAATTCTCAGTAACTGGCCGAGGAAAATCGAACCGACACTTTCTGTATATATTAGTGTCCGTTTTTTTCGTACGCATGCAATACGAGTTATGTTTATGATTCTGATCACTTATTACCGTATCGTACAACGTTGGCGAAACATTTTCATCTGGAATTTCACACGTTACGTACTTTTGAATAAACGTAGCAACTTCTTCATCTTTTATCCAAATTATACAATGCATGTGCTGGATACTTCTACGTTGATATTCCAGTCGCCAGAAGTAATGAATAACCTTTCCTATAGGATTATCGGACGAACAAATAAAATCAATCATGGCTTTGAATTTTATGCACATGAATCTAGAAGTACTTACAGGATCGTATGCGATTAGTTCGTTGATGCCTAACTTCTCTTTATCGGGATTCATATCTCGTAAATATTCACCCAAATCGGACCATTTCCATTCACTAGGACTCAAAGTCAAAAACCACGTCGCTGGACCGTAATGCAAAGTCATGCATTTTACATTATTGGACGGTTGTCGCCAAAATTGATCCGTATTTCTCAATTTTGCGAAAATACTCATTAAATTCGATTCTAATTCGTAACCTTTCAATTCGTTCAAGTATCTACCAGCAGTGTATCTCTCTCGTGGGTTAGTAACCATCATCGTATAATAGATACCACTTTTCAACTGTCGGTAGTTAGCATCATTGAGAAGGAAGAACAGATACTGCAGATTCAACCTGAATCTACTATGTTTCGACATCAATCGTGTTCTAATAAATAAATATTCCGACAATGCAAAGTTTCTATCTTCTCGTTGTCCATTGACACCATCAGGATATAAATCAGGGAAACACATGACATCCAGATATTTATAACGATTATCCATTGGAAAATCTTCAATTTTCACCATTTGTTAAAGCTTCAATCAGATTCGTTATCGATTCTTTTCGCGTGTATTGGGTATATTGTATACTGATCGTTAATATCCGAATGTTCAGTGATTTGTGTGAGAAAAGCCGTACGTTTTAAAACGGTTTGATCATCATTATTTTTGTTTTGCTGTACATTGTACAAATTCAATGCTGGTAATTCCTCAACCACCTCATTTATTTCGTCATTGTCGCTTTCCTCATCGACAATCCTATATTCTGTTTCCTGCAACTTATCCTTTAATAGATCATCAGATGACGCTGGAAGACGAATTTTTGAGTAATGAGGATTATTTTCTTTCAACCATTGTAAAGCCTTATACATTTTATTAATATCTACTAAATTTTCCCAAACCACTTTAGATTTCTTGGGTATACCTCGAACGAGAATGTGCAACTCGTGATTCAAATTTATAGGATCTTCCGGAGGACATACCTTATCCAATGTTTCTTGTAAAGTCAGAGGCAAATGAAATGTTCTACCTTTTCCTAAACAGAGTTCGATTATATAAGTTTCTTGATTTAAAATGTGCTATATTTAAATCATTTAATTATTTTTTTCGTTCAAGTACAATTAACAGCAAAAACTGCATATACGTAGGTATGTATTTGACTCTACTGCCATTACTTGAAACAAATACATTATTCGATATTAACAAATTGGAACTCTGGAATTACGAGTAATTATTTTTCATTGTACAGACTAGGTTTAAATTTTTGAGGACCTTCTTTTGAACATGGCTTGACCTTTTCATTTTTATGATTTTTTGAAGATTTACGCCATGACGAAAGAGGGTGAAAGAGGACGAAAGAGGGTGAAAGAGGGCGAAAGAGGGTGAGAGGGAATGAAAGAGGGTGAGACAGAATGAAAAAGGGTGAGACAGAATGAAAGAGGGTGAGAGAGGACGAAAGAGAGTGAAAGAGGACGAAATTGGGTGAAAGAGGGCGAAAGAGGACGAAAGAGGGTGAAAGAGGACGAAAGAGGACGAAAGAGGGTGAAAGAGGGCGAAATAGGGTGAAAGAGGACGAAAGAGGGTGAGAGAGGACGAAAGAGGGTGAAAGAGGACGAAAGAGGGTGAGAGGACGAAAGAGGGTGAAAGGGGGCGAAAGAGGGTGAAAGAGGACGAAAGAGAGTGAAAGAGGATGAAAGAGTGAGAGAGAATGAAAGAGGGTGAGAGAGGACGAAAGAGGGTGAAAGAGGCGACAGATGGTGAAAAAGGACGAAAGAGGACGAAAGAGGGTGAAAGAGGCGAAAGATGGTGAAAGAGGACGAAAGAGGGTGAAAGAGGGTGAAAGAGGACAACAGAGGGTGAGAGAGAACAAAAAGACTGAAAAAATAGGACGAAAGAGGGTGAGTTAGGGCAAAAGAGGGGTGGGAGTGGGGGTGGGGGTGGGGGCGGGATGTGGGAGGGAAAGGGGTGGGTGGAAGTTGAGGGAGGTGTGAGTGAAAGGTGAGAAGAGATTTATATATATATATAATCCTGATGACGTCAGCGGACGCGGACAGAGAAGAAGAAGAAGAAGACGACGTTTCTTAATTTTTCATGAAAAACGTCACTTTTTGACCGCTTGTATCTCCGGAACGGCTTGACCGATTTTATTTTTTCTTGGCTCAAATTACTCGTGGCGATGCCGCCTTTCAGGTTATGTTACGTGCAATTCAAAATTTTTTTATATTTTAGTAGTTCTACACCCCCAAAAAATGGACTTTGATGGTGCAGGATAAGGAGACTTGTAGTGTCTTTTAAGGTCTTTTAGGGTTTGAACATGGCCGGAGACACTACCGCGTCTCCTGATCAGAAAAAAACGCCTTGTAAATCCTTAGGAGACACAAAATAAATTAACTGTATCTCTATAATATATTTTAGTTGTAACTAGAAGTCAGTTTGGTAATGCGTTTTAACTGAAAAATCTTAGTTAAACCTAGAATTGATCAACTGCTTTAAGTTTGCAATATAACATGTTTTTTACAATCAAAACGCAAAACACATCTTTTAATCGGCAGTACTAATAATCTATCACAAGAACGATATGATGTTTCCTCGATATTTTATGATCTGATCCGAATCAGACACAGTCCAAATAGAACACATTTTTACATGGTCTACCCAACTTGAACAATGCTTTCGCAGTTATTAACGAAGTCGATAATTACATAGGTTTGCAACTTTTTGCAAAGTTCAATACGAGCCTGTGTCCGATTTAATATTAAATATTTTATATATTCCATTTTGTTCCATTTTTGTCTTTGTTCCATTTTGACTTACAATTAGATCGCAAACCGCAAGTTCACTAACAGCAAACAATCAATTCTAGTTTTAACTAAATTATTTTAGACAGAAAGTGTATTATCAAAACGGCTTACAATTTGTTATAACTTATTAGTAAATTTGGCTTTTCACGGATTTCGAGTTTTAACTGTAAATGTATATTTCAATATAACATTTTTCTTTAATCTAAAATTTTATATCGAACTTGTTA
Organism: Nylanderia fulva; assembly: GCF_048542155.1. Classification (NCBI taxonomy): domain Eukaryota; kingdom Metazoa; phylum Arthropoda; class Insecta; order Hymenoptera; family Formicidae; genus Nylanderia; species Nylanderia fulva. Next base: position 76,511 of record NW_028190894.1, read on the forward strand.
CTAAAAACGCACAATTTATTTCTATTCAATACTATCATTATAATATTGCAAATTTGAATTTGAAGGCCGATATATTAGATGTACCAGAATTGACAAAAAATGAACATAACATGTTATTTTCTCTATGAAATTAAAAATCACTTTCCTTCAATACTGAAAAAATATTTAATATTATGTGAACTTTTAATATATCAATAATCAAAATTTTGTTAAATTCCTTCAGCATAATAATAAAACAAATAATGACATAAATAAAAAATAAATAAATAAAATATATATAGACTATAGTGATGTAACGAATGTGCGATTTTGAATATTCCCGATTGCAAATGCGAATACGAATATTTGTTGCCGACATTCGCGAATGCGAATATTAACTTGCACGAACCTGTCGATGCTAGTTGTAGCCAATTGGTTCGCGCGTAAGATAGAAAAGAAACTTCTTTTTTTAAATTTAATATGCCTTTACTTGAATTTAATTATTAATTTTTTAATTACAGTTTATTGGAATGTCAGTAAAAGTGAATTTCAAAAATTAACCTATATAAACGTGCTTCTAACTTGAATATCAGTACAAAAATTATTATTTTTGTGTGTTAATTTTATTACAAAGTTCTGTAAAATGATCAAATACTTTATCTTTAAGTTATTTATCAAGAGCTAAATATTGAAACGTCAGTTTATTCTTTTGGATAAAGTTCCGAATAGGTGAAACCCTCCGATTTTTTGAAACTACACTATTTTTTGTATTTTTGAACGCTGATTACGAATATAATAATGAAAATTTGCGACAACGTCATTTTCAAGGTCAAAACTCAAAAAAACTGAAAAAATATAACTTTTTAGACCTTATTTCAATAAATATTGATGTAACAAAAAAATGTTTCAAATAAAAATTGCAGTTCTTATAAAAATACATCATTTATGTTCTATACATTTTTTGTGTAAAACTGATTAGTTGCAAACCCGTGTGGAACCTCGCTTCGAGTGGAAAAGTGTATGCGTGGTAGCAGCGGGTTCCGCCCCCCTGCGGGGGGCTCCACTACCGACAAACTAGACAAATAGGTTTGCGTGGAACCTCGCTCTGCGTGGAAAGTTGCAAACCCATGTGGAACCTCGCTTCGCGTGGAAAAGTGTATGCGTGAAAACAGTGGGTTCCGCCCCCCTTCCGGGGGGCTCCACTACCGAAAAACTGGAAAAATAGGTGTGCGAGGAACCTCGCTCTACGTGGTAAGTTGTAAACCCATGTGGAATCGTATATGTACTGCAAAGTACATGCTTAGAAGGGAGAACAGATATAAAATTTAGATTCCATCGTTTTTGTTGAAAACTCACTCGTACGGTAAAAATTAATAGGACATAAATGTTTTTCTCTGTAAGATCTAAAACTTTTGTCTGAAATATTTATCATGATTTTTCGTATTCACTGAAATAAACGTTAAAAACTATAAATTTTATGAGTTTTTCATAATTTTCACTATGAAAATGAGAAATGCGCCAATTTTCAAAAAAATCAGAGATGAGCACTTTTCGGAACTTCACCCGCCGTTTTTGGTCTTTAATATCGATTTTCTCGAAAACTATCAGTTTTACGTAAAAAATGTATAGAACATAAATAATGTATTTTTATAAGAACTGCAACTTTTATTTGAAATATTTTTTTGTTACATCAATATTTATTGAAATAAAGTCTAAAAAGTTATATTTTTTCAGTTTTTTTGAGTTTTGACCTTGAAAATGACGTTGTCGCAAATTTTCATTATATTCGTAATCAGCGTTCAAAAATACAAAAAATAATGTAGTTTCAAAAAAATCGGAGGATTCACCTATTCGGAACTCCACCCATTCTTTCTTCTGACTTAAATATTAGTACAAAAATATAAGTATCTCATTTATTTCATTATTTTAATCACAGAGTAGGAAAAATAAGATAATTTTGTTTTTGTTTATTTTATTACGGAGTTTTATGAAAATTGTTTAAATACTTTATTTATTTGTTATTCAGAGATAAATATGAAATACTGTGAGAATAAAAACCAACATTGAATAATTTAAATTCAAGAAGACTGCTGAATTGTTTAGTTTCTATCCTAGCCAAATAAGATCTAGTCAATTTGTGTAGTTATAAGTAAAATACACATGTTTTTAGTTTTTGGTCAACAAAATTATTAATACATTGTAAAATTTATTATATAAATCTTTAAGGCTGATCAACTTAATATAAAGGAAAATTATTGAATTGTCTAGTTTTTTTACAACATTTTATATATTTTTCCTCTAAAGAAACCAACTTTTACTAAAGTATATTTTCTGCGAATACGAAGGCGAATGCGAATACTTTGAAATCAGCGAATATTTGCGAATGCAAATGCGAATACGAATATTCGTTACACCACTAATATAGACATAATGTCTCATTTCCTTCTATAAACAAATCTATATACATATTCAATAATAGGCATATAATAATTTAATAGCCAGAGTCTTAAAGTATTGATATTTATGATCCATTATATTATATTATATATATTAAAATCTGATTCTAAAAGCGAACTTTAAAATTACTTTCATAAAAAATTATTAATTAAAAATATTAATACGCATGGAACATTAATACTTGAAGACTAAATTGAAAATATTAAACTCATTTATAAATTATTATTAAATATTAATCTCATCATTTATAGCTTTTAAAACCTAATTTACAAACATATTATCACGCATATTCCTATATAACTATTAAAACCGTCAGAATCACGAATTTTAGATATAATTAAAATTATAGATAAAATTAATAATTAAACATTAAACATAGTGATATAAGCAAATAAATTGAATCTCTGCAAAAATATATGGTCTCACATCTACAAGCCTTAATACATCAACAAAAGAAATTAAATAGTTATAATTTTTCGAGCAAAAAAGATTCCAAATTTCACAAAAAATGTAAATTATAATTATTTTTCGTCAATTCTGAACATGCCTTAAGGGAAAAAATGAATTGATACTTTTACTATAAAGTTTAGACATTTCAAAATACCCTTGTTCAGAAATATTTGTCAATTTCTTAATATTGTATGTTATTGAGAATAGAAAACTATCTTATATAGAACCATCAAAATAGAATATAGCTAAAATTTTCTATATTTATACGAGGCTATTTTCTTTTAAACAACTTTTTGTTTAGTTAATATATATGAGAAATTATTAGCCTCAGATCCTAAGAAATTAACATTTGTGTCTGCTTGAATCTGAAGATTACCAAAAATTTGGCTTATCATCATATAATTATAATTATTGCAAGTGAAGATAGCTTTGTGAAACAAGTTTTCGCTCAAATTGAAGCCGAGTAGAGATGAAACTTTTTTCGACGAGACAATTCCATCCATCGGAAATACATCGACATTTACAATCTTCGTTCTTGACACTGATTTTCCGGATTATTTAATACAGAACAGAGAAATCTCCTAGTCTCCGCTCGTAATGCGTTTAGTCGTCTCTGAAGGATGCGATTGCGCTGTACGAGAATTATCGTGCGTACGATAATACTCGAAAGATCTGCGAGAATTAATGATTTAAGGTATCAGAATGTCTCAACAACAAGAACGTAAAAAATAAAATTACTCTTCAACAAAATAAACTAAAATTACACCGTCAAAAAATTTTGTAATAAATTTTATTTCAATTTTAAAATTTAATATGGTTTCTAGCTCTTTGCCGATCATGTTGGAATTGTAATGTCAGAAGAGAACACGCTAAAAATTTTTAAGATGCCATTTCAAAATAAAAAGATATATGGATAAAAGTATAGTTTGTAAGGTATTTTAAAAGTGTACTAAAGCCTTTTAAAACAATGTGTGTGTGTGTGTGTTTCCTCAAAATATCCTTTCATTTAAAAATTACATCTAAGAATTTTCAGCGTATACTTTCTCACCTCCGATGTCACAATCTAACATGACCATATGAGGATCCTTAATTAAAATTTTTTTTCTTTAACGGAAATTATTTATCTCAATTTAATTCGAAAACATATATTCTGGTATTTATTATAAAGTTCATGATATTTCTTTACTTCAAAATATTTCTTAAAATAAATTTAAAATTTCACAATTAACATCGTACCTTTTCTTTGTGCGACGAGCTTTCTATAATACTCATTCGTATTTGCTGGATATTTCGTACTTTTATTTGGAACAACACAGTTTGATATCGTATTTGTATATTCTAATTTCCGTAAACAATTTTCACGAGATACTAGGGATTCTTCGATGATGGTTTCAATTCGCTGTATCATCTCCTCCAGCGCAAATGTCTGCTGTTTAATGATGTTTATTCCGTTTTGAGATTTTCGTCGGCGAACATATGTACTAACGGTATTTCCGACCATCGGAAATTCTGCTACACAAACAGTCGGCGCCATTTGGTTGCAAAATTCTGAAACATAAATTGCGAAATATTTCTATTTTCATTGAGAAAAAGCTTATTTATAAATTATTTAATAAAAAATATAAATAAATATAAAAACGGATATAAAAGAGAATTTTTTAATATCATTAAATATATGTTTAACTTATTAAATATTTTATTATATATAAATCTAAAGTGTATAAATAGGCAATAAGAGCCAAATCGCGGATGACAGTGCGTTATTCCAACAAAACTAAAATTTTTTCGTTAGAATTAAATACCTGTGCACAAGGCACCAAATTTTACTTGGTCACGGCCTTATTTTATTATCGGTCTTATTTTATTATATATGAAATAAAATATAGGTATATATATATTTTTGAAGTGAAACTTCTTTGGGCACGATTTGGCGCGAGAGTGTTACATTACGTTACGGCCGACCGTCACGTAAAGTAAAGCAAGTTAGTGGGAGCAAAAAGAGGGTGGAGGGCAGAGAAAGAGTAAAGGAGGAAGGGGAGGGGGAGGAAAAGGGAAGTTGATAATAGAAAAAAGGGGGTAAGGGTATGGAATAAGGGGTAAGGAAAGAGAGATTGTAAGAGTCAGCGCATTTTTTGAAATGAAACTTCTTTGGGCGCGATTTGGCGCGAAAGCGTTACGTTACGGCCGACCGTTACAAAAAATGCAAGCAATAAGTTAGTGGCAGCAAGAGAAGAATGGAGGATTCTTTTAACTTCCCTCGCGTAATAATCTAATAAAAAAATAATAATGCTCGTTGCATTATGGAGGATAAAATATCTATTATGATGATCGTTATTTATATTTCACCTAATCAGAAAATTGAAGATATAAAATTCATTCATCAATCTTTACTGGCATACACGGTCCAGGGTGCTGCGCTACTTGACTCCGATTGGGACAAAATACCTATGATCCTCAGCGGTGACTTCAACGCTAACTTCGCCTCAGAGGAATCACAGCCATTGATCGAATTTTTACGAGAAAAATTACAACTAAAGATGACAAACGATCCAAAAGAAGCAATGACAAGATCTGGGACAACTTTAGATGCAGTATTCACAAGATTTCTAAACAACTTTGAGTCTAAAATTTTCATTTCATATTTCAGTTATCACAAACCCATTGTTTCGTTCTTAGAGTCACAATAAATGGAAACAGATTAATATGTCACTCTACAGTCGAGATGTCCTACTTTTTTCTTATTTTATATTTTAGCACAAAATACAAGAAATAATTGTATATATTTTTGTATAAGTTTCACTTCTACCGTGTGGTCCTTAGCACACAAATTTTTTTTTAATAAGTAGTAATTCCTTTTTTCCGCCAGTGATTAATAAAATAAATCAAATAATTTTTAACAACCCAACTGGCATAAAAAAATATTTTTATTGTTGGTTAGACATCAAATAAAATTAAGGACGACGTTTCGACCCTTGTTTTGGGTCCTTCTCAAGTCTATAAATTAAAATAAAATAACATTTAACCTTTTTTTAAAATTTAAACTATATTAAAGCACATATAAATTAATTGTGTCAATACGACCTTTCGACAAGATGGTAAAACGTCAACTGAACTGAACTGAGCAGTTTGTTGAACTTTGAATTGAGCACATTAATGTTATTAGTGATTCTTTTTATGGGATCTCTGTTTAATTTTCTATAGGTGGTGTGGTCTTCCAACATTGCATTCATTTTTGAAATGTAATCTTTTTTATCTAATATCTTACACTTCAATCTTGTTTATCTAATTACATTTCATCACTAATAACATAAATGCTGTTATTAAAGTTTGGCGGGATAAAAAAATCATAGATGAATCAATGTTTAAATGGTTGAATTGCACAAATGGGAGTCTCCCACAATGTTACGGACTTCCAAAGATACATAAAACGGGCTTTCTGCTACGAATTATTGTATCCGCGCTGGACAGTCCGGTATATAATATAGCACAATACATAATATTTTAAATAAATCCATCAATAAACCGAAATCACATATTAAAGACGGTTGGTCGTTCGCGGAAAAAATTAAGAATATTAGCATTAATTGTGAGGAAATGTTGGCCTTTGTTAGACGTCACATCATTATATACTAACATACCGAAAGACTTAGTAAGAAGCTATAAAAAAGAGATGGAACACGATCGCATCTAACACCAATCTCAATCTTGAGCAACTTATACATGCTGTTAATGTTGTCTTGGATTCCACTACCTTTAGCTTTAACGGTCTATTTTACGAACAAGTCTTTGGCAGCCCAATGGGGTCTCCTCTGTTACCCATCCTGGCAGATATGGTGATGGATGATCTAGAGTCTCATTGCTTACATTCATTGCAGTTCGCAGTTCCGATTTATTTCAGATATGTCGATGACATTTTTACTGTTATATCACGCAATAAATTAGATGAGATGTTATCGGTTTTTAATGCTTACCACCAACGGTTAAAATTTACCTATGAAATAGAATGTAATAATTCCATCAATTTTTTAGACACAACAATTATTAGGTGTAGTGAAGGAAAGTTAATCACTAATTAGTTTAGGAAGTCCACTTTCTTAGGGAGATACATTAACTTCCTTTCTGCCCATCCGTTTAAAAATAAAATTAACTGCATAAACAATTTAGTGGACAGAGCCATCTTATTGTCAAATAAAAAATTTCATAATGATAATATTAATATAGTAAAACAGATTTTAACTAATAATAAATTTCCATTACTTACCATTAATAAATATATCAAAAGACTACAATTTTTAAAAAATAAAAATACCAATAACAATAGCAGTAAAAATAGTAATATTAATAACTTAAATGATCGTACATACATTGTGTTACCATACATGGAAAATTTCAGCGACAACATCTCTAAATCGCTTAGAAAAAAAGGACTAAGAGTGGTATATAATCAGAAAGAAATATTTTTATCGGCTCTCAATATTAAGAATATAAATATGATATTTTTTAAATCGGCCAAAGCACAAAAAATTAATTATTCGGAACTGTATCTCTTGGTTTGAGATCACTAAGTTCCATATATAAATTAATCTCGAAACTTACATACTGGAGAAGTGGTATATAAATTACAGAAAAAACTAAGTAGCCTTATCAAAAGAGGTAAGAATTCCACTTTTAAATTAAATAAAACAAATGTCGTTTATAGATTGGAATGCATTAATTGCAATGTTTCTTACATAGGACAAACAAAGAGACATCTAAATACTCGCATAAAGAAACATCAGAATAACATTAAAAAGCATGAATCGAATCTGTCGGTTGTTAGTAAACATAGAATAGAATACAATCACGATTTCCGGTGGTTTGACCCTTGTATTTTACATACTGAAAAACATAGACGTAAGAGAGAGATTGCTGAAATGTTATATATTAAAAAGCAAACAAACACAATCAATCTTCAAACTGACACAAAAATCTCAACTCTGTTTATGATAAGGTCATTAAAATAATTTAGCGTCTTGTATCAGTAATTGACAGAATGTCTTAGCAACATGTTAAAGTTGACAGCGCTTAACATATCATAATTTATATCTCTATATCTTAATGTGGCTTATTAGAATTGTTTTAAGTAAGTACATTGTTGTCTCTCCTTGCACGAATTGACTTGTATTTAGTTTTAGTTTTGCGTCGCTAACTATTGATTTTTTATAATTTTAGCACTTGAAAAGGACCTAAATTTAAGGTAGTGTACTTCATATCTAATAAAGAAGAATAATATTAATAAGAGCCAGTACGGTTGAACTAATCATTAATTTTCTTATTATTTTTTAAATTCTCTCTGGCGAAGAATAAAAATCTATTATTTAATATTAATTAATTAAAAAAAGAGAAGTCACTGCAATAATTCTCTGGGAATACGTAATTTAATTTTAATTATTATTTCAATTTTCTTTTAATTATCATTTTAATCTTACTTATCGCTTTAAATGAATGAAACTAATTAAAAAATGAAATAGCAGGCTTTAAAATATGGGAATACGTCTTTTAAATGGTCCTCAGATTGATAATATAAAATATTTAAATATGTCGTATCAACACCTAACATAATGATTCATATACTGGGTCCTATAATTTGGAAAAATTAATCATCGCTTTAAATGCAAAAAAATAATTAAAAAATAAAAGAGCGTGGTTCAAAATATGGGAATACATCCTTGAAATTGTCACATTAAGTTATAAAAGTTGGAAAAAATTAATTATCGTTTTAAATGACTAAAACTATTTACTAAATAAAAAAACGGGCCTCAAAATATGGGAAAACGTTCTTTAAATAGGCCTCAGTTCGATAATAAAAAATATTAAAATATGACGTGTCAATACCCAATATAATGATTTTTATAAAGGGTCCTAAAATTTAGAAAAATTAATTATCGCTTTAAATGACTGAAACTAATTAAAAAATGAAAGATTGGGTTTCAAAATATTGGAATACGTGACCGAAGTGGTCCTCAGATTGATAAAAAAAAATATGACGTGTCAATACCTAACATAATGATTCGTACATTGTGTTTTAAAATTTGGAAAAATTAATTATCACATTAAATGACTGAAATTAATTTTAAAAAATTAAAGCGCGGGCTTCAAAATATGAGAATACGTTTTTAAAATAGTCCTCAGTTTGATAATAAAATATATTACAAAATAACGTGTTAATATCTAATATAATGATTCGTACATTGGGTCCTAAAATTTGTAAAAATTACAACTAATATACAAAGCTTTATCTCCTTTTCTCATTTCCTCTTTCTCTCCTTTTTTCCAATTCTTCGATGTCTATATTTTTTTAGGTTTCCTCTCTTCTCTCTCTCCTTCCCTCCCCCCCTCTCTCTCCCCCCCCCCTCTCTTTCTCTCTGTTATTAATATTATATATATTATATATTATTGAATATTATTATATATATGTGCATTTTATATATATCATATTTTATATGTGTATATTATTATATGTATATTACATATATATTACCTCTCATTTCTTAACATTTGTCCTATTCATTAACCCCATTCACGATGTGTTACGAAATGTCATTAAATTGTCACCTTTCAGCGATTACGTTCATACCTCTCTCATTGTACTCCACCCTTTCTCCTCCAGAAAATTTATCAATCTTCTCCCTTCTGTATTAATCACTTCGTCCTTTGAAGGAGTATGCAAATAAAAACAAAGAATTTCCATTTAAAAAATTCAAAGTATAATTTTTTTGTGATCTTGATTGGTGCTATTCAAAATTACATTAATATTGTTATATAGTGTACCATTTAAGGGCCCCAGATAGCAAAATATATGCATTCTGTACTCATATTGTACTCATATTTCTTAAAATATGATGACAAAAATAGACACAGATGCAGGCTCATATGCTACTCAAAACACGGACATATTATGATATCTTAAAAATGTATTGCAGAAAATGTTATGAGTATACATGAATATGCTCAAATTATAATATATAACTTACATTTTTCATCATATGTATGTAACTTGCGCTTATAATACCTATCATCATAATATGATTACAAGACATACAATACATTTCAATCATAAAAAATCAGAAGATAAAGGGTGCGTTCCGTTATGCACTGCAAGTACTGACAGTACTACCAATAGCGTTCCGATATAGATAGCAGTGCACTGCGAAAGTACTATCATGAGTATATGACGTCATTAATTTTGACGTTATTTCCTGTTGCGATTACTGCAACCGGCGAGGTAAAGCACTCGCAGTAATCAAGATGGCTACCTCCATGTGTACGATGGAACTAACTTTTAAATTCCATATCTGAATATAATGATACAATATTTTTAACGTAATTTTTACATTTTATTCTAGGTATTTTAATTTGTCGTCCCATTTCATTTATTAATTCCATTTCCAAATCGCTTTCACTTGATGACTCACTCGAATCATATATATTCTCGATTAAATTATATGTAATTAATGCAATAATGGTATTATCCATTTCACCAATTTTTCACTCGATGATTATTAGCGAAAAAGGTTAGTTAAAAGTCTGCTGAAAGCGTACTGTAGTGCGTTCCGTTTTACTATTTTGCAGTAGCTTCAAAGTGCACAAAATTAAAAAGGAACGCTGTCAACAGTACACTTGCATGACGTCATAGTGCCAGTACTTGCAGTGCATAACGGAACGCACCCCATGACATGATGAAATCTGATCATCAGGCATTTCTATCTGAGGGATGCTGCCGTAGTTTTGTTTCACCGACTTTAAGTTAGGTTAGGTTCGCTTTTTATTGAATATACAAATTGAAAAATTTTTCACAATAAAGTACTAATAATAATGAATGGGGAGCGCTGTCCTGCAACCAATTTTTGCTGTTTTATGCCATCGATTCCGCATGCAAATATACATACATAATTAATTCAATTACAAATCTTATTTGATACAGACTTTGAATCTCATTTTTATTACTTCTGTATTATTCTTTTACGACATCTCTATTGAGAGTCCCCGTTCATTATTATCAGTACATTAATTGTGGAGAAAGATTTTTTAACCTAGCCAAAAATAAAAGCCCTTGAATTCAAAGTCGGTAAAACAGACATAGTCAGCATTCCCTTAAAGCCCTACAAGTCATTTTTGAAAGATTTTTATATAACATGTATATATTAAGTTTATGAAATATTTGATTGTTTTCAGACTTGAGACATCCTGTGTTTATATATACATATGTATACACTGACCGGCAGGAATGGTGTCCAATGTCAGAAATGTACGACGGAGGGAACGAGACACCGATAGACAAGCGCGACCCGCGGTGTCTGCATGTCCGTATAGCTGTCTCACTCGCACTCCTTCAATTCATAGTCGAGTGAGTGAGACAGCTATTGGACACCACTAAATGATACCACGTCTTGTATTGCTTTCTCTCTCGATCATACAATGTTTGAGAAAGATGCAATATCGGAATACCCCCTACTACTTTCTCCTTCACTCCTTGATCTCCGCCGCGCTTCAAGCGACACATACAATGTCGCGCTACGTATGTGTGCATATGATTTTCGGCTATTATACACGTATACACACATCTAAAATCTGACGCCGAACATCATTCCTGCCGGTCGGTGTGCACACACGCGCGCGCGCGCACCCGCGCACACGCAATAATGATTCATATACTGGGTCTTATAATTTGGAAAAATTAATCATCGCTTTAAATGACTAAAATTAATTAAAAAAAGAAAGACCGGGCTTCAAAATATGAGAATACGTCCTTGAAATTGTCCTCACTTTGATAATAAAAAATGTTGAGAAATGATGTGTCAATATACCTGACATATTGATTCGTACACATTGAGTCATAAAAGTTGGAAAAAATTAATTATAGATTTAAATGACTTATACTAATTAAAAAATGAAAGATCGAGTTTCAAAATATTGGAATACGTCATCGAAGTGGTCCTCAGATAGAAACAATATTGAAATATGACATGTCAATGCCAAACATACGTACATTATATTGGGTCCTAAAATTAGGAAAATTTAATCATTGCTTTAAATGACTAAAATTAATTAAAAAATGAAAGAGCGGGCTTCAAAATATGGGAATACGTCCTTGAAATTGTCCTCACTTTAATAATAAAAAATATTGAGAAATGACGTGTCAATATACCTGACATATTAATTCGTACACATTGAGTCATAAAAGTTGGAAAAAATTAATTATTGTTTTAAATGACTGAAACTAATTAATAAATGAAAGAGGGCCTCAAAATGTGGGAATACGTTTTTTAAATAAGCCTCAGTTCGATAATAAAAAATATTAAAATATGACGTGTCAATATCCAACATAATGATTCTTATAAAAGGTCCTAATATTTAGAAAAATTAATTATCGCTTTAAATGACTGAAACTAATTAAAAAATGAAAGATAAGATTTCAAAGTATGGGACTACATCCTTGAAATGGTCGTCAGATTGATAATAAAATATATAGAAATATGACGTGTCAATATCTAACACATATTGATTCGTACATTGAGTCCTAAAATTTGGAAAAAATTAATTATAGATCTAAATGACTGAAACTAATTAAAAAAGGAAAGATTGGGTTTCAAAATATTGGAATACTTCATCGAAGTGGTCCTCAGATTGATAGAAAAAATATTGTAATATGACGTGTCAATACCTAACATAATGATTCGTACATTGTATCCTAAAATTTTATAATTTAATTATCCCTTTCAATGACTGAAACATAAAAAAATAAAAGAAGGGCTTTTATTTTTGGCAAAGAATTAAAATTACATATGGTACATATAGTAAAAATTCAAGAATAATAATTATGCACATAAGGGAAATTAAAATTCGGCGAATCAAAATTAAATACATATATAATGAAAATTCAAAAATTAAAATTATGTGCATAATATAAATTCGGCGAATCAAAATTAAGTACATAATAGAAATTCGGGGAATCAAAATTATGTACATATTGTAAATTCAAGCATTAAAATTATGTACATTACGCAAATTCAACGAATTTTTATTTTGTACATAAAATTAATTCTTTATATTTATTATCTTACCCAGATAGAGCCACAGTAATTATTATGACATCATTTTGATGTCAAAATGCATTTGCCATCAAAATGATGCATTTTGACATCAAAATGATGTCATAATAATTACTGTGGCTATCTGGGTATAATTTTAATTCGCTGAATTTCTATTATGTACATAATTTTAATTCTTGAATTTCCATTATGTACATAATCTAAATTAACTACATTTCTATATATACATAATTTTAATTCACCGAATTTCTATTTCCCTTTCTAACTGATTGTGAGAAACTGTAGTCAAAACTATTCAATCACATAATTAATAAAAACTTATTTATCAGATTTTAACTATTAGATACCAAATCCTTCAATATACATTATTATCACTATCACTACACTAACCTCTCGATACATACAACTGTCAAAATATGCAATAACAGCCACTCACGAAGTAAACGCTATGACGGAACCAATCGGCATCGCGGATTAAAGGCAACAATTCTTCGATACATTCGAGAATAAATAACATGCCTTTTTTAGAAATGGAGTAGACTAGACAACACAAGCGCGCGCTTCGCGCAAATAATTTAAATTGATTTTATATGCTTTTAATTTATTATATTATTTTGAACAACTGTCAAACTATTAAGGGTCGGCAGGAAGCTTGGTGGAGACTCCTGTCGCCTGGCCGGGAATTACAAATTCTTAATTTCCAGATATTAGCCAAAATACTTCATGAATCTCATTAAATTTAGCGGAAAAAGAGCAATAATACACGCAAGAATTGGCTTTGCATGCCTTTTTGTACAAAAAGGACTAGATAACACAAGCGCGCGCTTTGCGCGCTCTATTGATTTTATGTGCTTTGATATAATATTATTTTGAACAACTGTCAAACTATTAACCTTCGCGATGACAGCTGCTCAATGCTACGAATATAACGCGAATCGAGACAGCCAATTAGCATCGCGGAAAAGCGACAATAATAAACTTCAAGAGATGCGATTATCGATTTTACATGCCTTTTTTAGAAATGGACTATATTAGCTTCGCGCGCGCCATTGATTTTATATGCTTTGATTTAATATTATTTAGAACAACTGTCAAACTATTAACTTTCGCACAAACTATTAACCTTTGCAATGACAGTTGTTTGATATGAATACAATACACAATGCGAATCGAGACAACCAATCAGCAACGCGGAAACGCGGCAACAATACATGCGAGGATCGACTTTGCATGCCTTTTTTACAAAAGGACTAGATAAAGCGGTCAGAATAAAGCAATTATCGTTTCTTTTTAGGAGATCACTGTTGTTCCCGCCATAATAGATGGCAACACGGGTTCTGGATCCAGAGACCAATTCATGTAATATATATATATGGTATATATATATATATATATATGTGTGTGTGTGTAATATATATATAATATATATATGTAATATATATTATATATATATATATATATATATATATATATATATATATAACCCAGGGTTGGGAAGTAACGAGTTACTTGTAACGAAGTTACAGTTACAGTTACTTTTTTCGGTAACTATAACTTAACTTGTAGCGACTTATAAATAAATTCACCAGATCTTTGAAAAAGTAATGTTTATTCATTGAAAGTATAAAGCGAAAGAAAAAAAAGAATTAATATGTAACAAATAAATGAATGAATGTGTTGTTATGGAAATATTGATTTTTCTTAAAAACATTATGTATATTAATGAATTGAAGTTATTACAAATGTATAAAGATGTAAAAAGTGTAAAAGTGCAGTGAAAAGTGTAAGGTGTAATAAAAGTGTAGAGTGTAAATGAAAGGTGTGGATGATGAATGCTACAAACTTCGTTACTTTTCTCCATCTGTAACTGTAACTGTAACTTAGTTACATTTTTTTAGTAACTAGTAACTATTTTAACAGTTACTTTATGAGTTACTTTTTTGGAAACATGCGCTAAAAGTATCGTTTAAGTATGATAGCCGTTATAATGTTATTAAATTCTGATAACAGTAACATATGGATCTTTATATGATTTAATCTTTTACCTACAATTCTCATATATATTTAGTGTACATAAAATAATATAACACATGTGCACGACGGAATGCAGGATAGGGAAGTCGGAAGCAGGACGGTAGAAACTCACTGAACTCAACACCCGCGTAAAGTTAACACTGAATATATATTTAACTAACACAAAAAACACAATTGTCAAAACCGCATAGAATTAACCACAAAGAACTGCCGAGTCGAACGTATAATCAATGTACAATAAACCGAGAGAAAAGCCGAATCGAGAATATAATTATTTCTGTCCGCAAGCAACGGTAATTAGCACGAAAAAAGACAAGCAATCTTTATCGGAAAAACGCACTCTGTTCGCGACGACTAGCAATCGGAAAGAGCACCGCGGCCGCTTGAGAGGAGGTTTATATAGGCCCTATGTTCGAGAATATTCGCAAACATTTCTAATATTCTATCGATAGATTGAGGGCGAAAGAACATTTTTGTAATTGTTTATTACTCGAACAACATCTCATTTTTGTTATGAATATAGCTATTTTTTATCTCCTCTCGCGCGACCGCGGTGTTTACAATTTAATATGAGATAACGCAAGCGCTTATTTCTTGAAGGCACGGGGTAACCGTATGCCCATGCGGCCGAGCGCTATTTGATTATAATATAAATTTTTATATATAGTCGCATGATGCATGTGACATGATAATGATGCATGAATTTTGCATGAATTTTCTAATGCTTTTACTTGCAGGTTTTGAACGTTCGATTTTCGAACAACACATAATTAAGATCGACCAATCACAGTCAAGTATTTTAAAAAATTCTTAAATGTAATAATTGGTCGATTTGCTTGCGACTTTGCGATTACCATTTAGTAAGTTACTAACTATTGTTACTGTTGTATATAAAGGTCATTCCCCAAGGAGAACAGAAGGTCAAAATTATGTCAATTTAACATCATATTGACTAAACATTGACCAAAAAATGACATAAATTATTTATATTATTTATTATAGTTAACAATATTACAGAGCCTTGTTAAACTCTTAATTTATACACGCTGGCTTAAAACGCGCTTGTTTATTAACATTATTACATATAGCAGAGAAAAGTATGGAATCGGAAGGATCTGAATAGCTCAGTTGGAAGAGCAGTCGCCCGGCAAGCGAAAGGTCTCGGGTTCGATTCCCGATTCAGCGACTTTCGGATCTATATTTTTCTCTTGCATTTACTTATTTTCGCAGGGGGGTGAAAGGGTTATTGAAATTAAATCTCAAATATGAGATTATTTCATATTTTAAAATCTTGGCCGTGACCAAGGAAAATTTGGTGCCTTGTGCACAGATACTTAATCCTAACGAAAAATTTAGGTTCGTTAGGATAACGCACTGTCATCCGCGAGTTGGCTCTTATTGCCTGTCTTATATCTTTAAATTTATATTTATATTATAGAGATTATATTTGAAAAAAGATAAGTTTATGCTTGAAAATCAGAAGTTAGCCGGATCAGCATTAACTGCAATCGGATCAGCCTTAACGATGATTATGGCAGAAGAGGAGTGTGACAAACTGATTTTTGTACAAAGGCTGAATGAAGCAGCAAAATTGATCATAGAAATTCACCATAATCAATCAGAATCTCGAAAGGCGTTTATTTATCCGGGAGTCAAAAAACAGTTCTAAAACATGCTTAAGGAAACAAAACCAGATAGTTTTCTGTTTGGAAATAATCTGGCAGATAAAATTAAAAATTCGAAGAATATAGAAAAGCTTTCTCAAAATGTAAAAAATTAAACACTGCCAAAACCTACAACTCACAATCAATACCAAGGTTCAAAATATTTAAACTGGAAGGACCCGCAGGCAAGGAGGCCACTCACCAACCAGGCAAACTACACAAACACCCAGGGCCAAAATCGTCCTCGCTTGACATTCAAGACGAAGAAACCTCTGAACTCAAGGGCACACACACATCGGAGCTCCAGATCATCGAGGTGCAGGGACAAGTAGATGTAGGTAACGCTGGCCGATTAAAATATTTCCTCTCTGAATGGCAAAAAATAACAAATAACGGATTCGTACTAAATTGCATAAAAGGATACAGAATAAAATTCCATTCAGAGGTGGTTCAAAATCAATGTCCGGTTATTAGATTTAATACCAAGAATGAGATTAAAGCCTATAGACAAGTTATTGAGCGGTTGTTAGAGAAAGGAGCAATACAAATCTGTACACCCAGAAAAAATCAGTTTCTGTCTTCATACTTTCTAATAAAACAACCTGACGGTTCTCACAGATTTATCTTGAACTTAAAGAAGCTAAATGAGTTTATCGATACTAATCATTTTAAATTAGAAGATCTACGTACGGCAATAAAACTGATTTTTCCAAATTATTTCATGGCTTCAATTGATCTTGAGGACGCGTACTATGTAGTCCCAATGCATGAAGAAAGTAGGAAATATTTGAGATTTCAATTCTTGGACAAGATATATGAATTTTTCTGCTTACCTTTCGGTTTGTGTACGAGTCCATATGTCTTTACCAAGTTATTAAAGCCAGTTGCAAAATTCCTTAGAACTAAAGGGTTTTCATTAACTATATACCTAGATGATATATTATGCATAGAAGATAGTATAGAAAGATGTAAAGTCAACGTATTTAAAACAAAGGAATTATTACTTTCTTTAGGTTTTTTAATAAATAAAAGAAAAAGCAATCGTGAACCTTCGACAAGATGTAAATTTCTAGGTTTCATTATTGATTCAGATAAATAATGTATAAAATTAACATCAAAGAAAAGAGAAAATTTAATATAATATGTTGTATAATTAATATGTTGAATAAATTTTATTCTAAGAAAACTTGTTCAATCAACGAATTTGCACAACTAATTGGCAAATTGGTCGCAGCATGCCCAACAATAAAATACGAGTTTTTATATACAAAATTGTTGGAAAGAGAAAAGTTATTCGCACTTATTATTAACAATTACAACTATAATAAAACAATGATTATTCCCGGATACGTAATTCCAGAGTTGAATTGGTGGCGCTGTAAATTGACAAATACAGTCAACCAGATTAAATCAGGAAATTATGAAACAACAATTTACACTGACGCATCCACAACCGGCTGGAACGCAGTAAGAGATAACGACAGAGCATATGGATTCCGGGATGAATCGTTAAGGAAAAAACATATATACTATTTAAAATTACTAACAGTAGAATTAGCTCTAAAGAAATTAGCATCAGGCTTAAAAAATTGTCAGATACTTTTAAGAATAGACAATACTACATATATCGTACATTGATAAAATGGGAGGCGTTAAATATTTGAAATATCATTACTTAGCTAGAAGAATCTGGAAATGGGTCGAAGAAAGAAACATATTTCTATTCGCATCATACATTCTTTCTAAGAATAATATTGAAGCAGATATTTTATCGAGACTAAAAAACGAAGATGGCAAATGGGAACTAGCTCCTTTTGCATTTAATAGGTTAATTAGGGCCTTAGGCAATCCAGAAATCGATCTATTTACTACAAGTCCGAATAGCAAATGCGATAGATTTGTTTCGTGGTTCCCAGAACCAAATTGATGCATTCACGCTCTCTTGGTCCAAACTAAATTTTTACGCCTTTCCCCATTTATTTTAATTTTAAAGACTTTAGTTAAAATAAAAAGAGAAGAAGCGTGTAATATTGTCGTTGTTCCTAACTGGCCGAATCAACCATGGTATCCATTGTTTACAAAATTAGTGATATTTAAACCAATTATTTTTAAACCAGATTCTAATTTACTTTTGTCACCAAATAGGTCAGTCCAACACCCCAGAACGAAACATCTAGGTTTAATTGCAGAAAGGCTGTCAGCGAAGCCTTCCTGAGAAAGGGTGTACCTACAAGACTCATTAGAGATAATGTTAGCTTCGCTATCAAATTCTACGATTAAACAGTACGGATCGTCCTTCAGACAATGGAATGCATACTGTGATAAAAACAAACTAGACTTCTTTAATCCGTCTTATGAAACTGTGATACAATTTTTGACAAAATGTTTTAAAGAAGGCGCCTTGTATGGGACACTAAACTCCCACAGATCAGCAATATCTTTAGTTTCCAGAAATAAGATTGGAGAGGATAAGTTAATTTCTCGATTTTTAAAAGGCGTCTTTAGGTTGAAACCCACACGACCAAAGTATGCATTTACGTGGGATGTTTCTTTAGTTCTCAAATATTTAGAAAGTTTCCCTTAGAAAGTTTAAGCCTTAACACTTTAAGTAAAAAGACAACAATGTTATTAGCTTTATGCACAGCTCATAAAGCTCAGACTTTGACCAGTATAAAAATTAATAATATTATTATTAAGTCGACAGAAAGATTGGAGATTAGAATTCCAGAAATAATAAAGACGTCGGGACCTGGGAGATTTCAGCCCTTAATTGTTCTATCAAGCTTTATTGATAGACCGGAATTATGTTTAGTCAGATCTCTAACAAGATACTTAGAAATTACACAGAAAATTAGAGGAAATACACAGTTATTTATCACAACAAGAAAACCATACAAAGCAATAAATACACAAACTTTCAGTCACTGGATAAAATCAGTACTAAAGGACAGTAAGATAGATACATCTACCTTCTCAGCCCATTCAACTCGACATGCTTCTACTTCAAAAGCGTTCAGTAGAGGACTAAATTTAGCACTAATTAGAAAAACAGCAGGTTAGTCTGAAAACTCCCAGGTCTTTGCGAAATTCTATAACCGTCCAATTACAACTGATGATGTTTCTTTTGCGAATACTACTTTAGACATATGAAGAATTTTGTTTTGAGTTTGTTTTGTTTTCTTTTAATTTTTTACGTACTCACGAAGAGTAAATTATTATATGTGTTCCTTATGTATATTCTTTCAAAAGATATTATTTATATTTTGTTGTCATAATGCCAAATTATAAAAGTACAATGATGATACCAAAGATATAGATCTTATTATTAGTAAGACATGACTATTAATAAAGATATATAATTAAATATTAAGAAATGTGTTTTGAAATTGCCATTCCATCTAAATAACTACATGTGTAATCTTGAGAACAAGGCTAAAGTATAATTGGACGATCAAACGAACTTACCTGTAAGTGAAGTTCGATTGTAATTATACGAAGAACCTCGTTCGAGAAGATTACATCCCGCTTAAAAACTTAAAAATTTTTAACCCAAACCCTACTCAAAAAAGCAATTTCAAAATAATTTGCTCTAAAAAATAATGGCGACCGGAAGGTGAGAGAGCGGCTAGGTAGAGGGGCTGCTCTCTTTCTCACTCTCAAAGTTGTGGCATCTAGTGGAAAAGAACTACATGTGTAATCTCCTCGAACGAGGCTCTTTGTATAATTACGATCGAACTTCACTTACAGGTAAGTTCGTTTGATCGTTCAATTAATATCCTAAGTCAGTTTAACACAAATTCTGGAAAAGTGCACTGGAGCGCTGCTAAACGTGTCTTGAGATACTTAAAGGGTACACAAACATTGACGATCGTGTTTCTTATACTGGATTTATCTTTAAACTAGAGACCCTCAAGTAAGAGACGCGCAAACTGATCGATCGCAAGAATATGGCGGCCCCCATGACGCGATTGACGTGTGTCGTGATTAATTTATAAGATTTGTAAAAAAGTATAAGATATATTAAGGGGATGCCGGAGCTCTACTTTTACCGACCGAACCGATTATATTTTGCCACTATTGAGAAGTTTTTATTGCGTTAATAGAATAACAAATGCTTTTTCACGATTAAAATTAATGCAATAATAAAGGAGGGAGCGGCCTGAATTTGTGATAAAAAGACAAAAAATTTTTAAATACGAGTTTTTTTTGGCTTCTTGCGTCACGTTATAACAATATTTGCTTGTATAAAAGTTTCACAATTTATACGTACAAAATAAAACCGTTTCCTCCAAAAGATTGCATAAAGGAATATTTTCTAGAATCAAATTGTAATCAGTTTTACTTATATGTATGTATATTCAATGTGAACTTGCACCTTGAATAAAATATTACAGTTACTTTTCATGATAATATATTATTACTAAATTTAGATAATATACACTTTACGTATGTTCACTTTGAACTGGCACCTTGAATAACATATCAGTTACTTTTCGTGATAATTTATTATTAGATCGTTTAAATTTTTGAGTACCTTTGAGTGACTTTGCAGAAATAAGTTTAGAAGTCTAATAAAAAAGATCTCGATTGTGGAATATTTCATTCACATGTGTATGTGCGAAATGACATTTAGAAATAATACAGAGCAGAAAATTAGTTACGCGATGTCGCGATAGATGGAGCTGCAATCGTGCAGTTAGACAAGGACAGACAGTCATATTATCTTTGTCTCTCTCATACATAGAATAATATAACGCAAAACGTCTGCCTCTTTGTCAACATAGAATTTCCTTCAAGAAAGGCTGGATGAAAAGGTTAGTATATTTCTTTATATGCATGCATGTATGTATGTATGTATGTATGTATGTATGCGTATGTATGCGTAGAAAATGTTTATAAAGATATATTTATATATATATATATATATATATATATATATATATCTTTATAAACATTTTCTACGCATACATACGCATACATACATACATACATACATATATGGAATTATAGTGAGGGTGAAAAAAGGGGTAGGAATAGAAGGAAAGTGTAAGGCGGACAAAGAGGGAATGGTGGAGGTGATGATAGGAAAAGGAGGGGAGAGATGGAGGTTGGTGGGAGTGTACATAAATGGGGAGATGGAGAAGAAACTAGGGGAGATGAATGAGTGGATGGAGGAGGAGAGAGACAGAGTAAAAACGATAATAGGGGGGGATTTTAATGCAAGAACGGGAAATTTAGGAGGAAGAGTGGAGATAGGAGAGGAGGAAGGAGGAGAAGGGAAGGGGAGAAAATCAAGAGATACAAAAGTAAATGGGGAAGGGAGAAGGTTGGTGAAGAAGTTGGAGGAAAAGGGGTGGGCGATAATGAATGGAGGAATAGCAGGGGATGAGGAAGGGGGGTGGACGTATATGGGGCCGAATGGGAAATCGGTAATAGATTATATAATAGGTAATGAGGAGGTAAGAGAGGAAATCAGGAAGTTAGAGATAGGTGAAAGGGTGGACTCGGATCACATGCCGTTAATAGTGTGGTTCGAAGGGAAAGGAGGAAGAGGGGAAAGAAAAGGAAAAAAGAGGAGGAGATGGAACTGGACGGAAGAGGGGAAGGAGGAATTTAGGGAGAAGATAGGGAAAATATGGGGGAAGCAGAGGAATGAGCAAGAAGAGGAGGGTGTAGAGGGGGAGTGGGAGGAGAAGAAAGAGAAGATACAGGAAGTGTTAGATAAGGGGAATGAGAGAGAAGGAAAGGAGAGGAAAGAAAAAAGGAGAGGGTGGTTTGATAGAGAGTGTAGAAGAGAGAAGGGGGAGGTGGCAAAGGTGTTAAAAAGGTGGAGGAGGATAGGGGGGAAAGGAGAAGAATACAGGAAAAGAAAAAAGGAGTATGAGAGATTATGTAGAAAGAAGAAGGAGGAGGAGAATGAGGAGTGGACGAAGAAAGCAATGGAAGCGAGGACGGAGGGGCAGGTTTGGGAGGTGGTTAGGAGGGAAAGGGGAAAAGGAAAAGGAGGAATGGGAGAGGGGATTGAGATGGAAGAATGGAACAGATATTTTAGAGATCTATTAGGAGGGGTAGAATCAAGAGTGATAATGGGAGGAAGTAGGATGGAGAAGGAGAGAGGAGAAGATCAGATAGAAAAGGGAGAAATTAGGAGAGCGATAGGTAGGATAAAGGAAAAAAAGGCGGTGGGGGTGGATGGGATTCCGGGAGAAGTGTGGAAATTTGGAGGAGAGGGAATAGAGAAGTGGGTATGGGAGATATGCAATAGGATATGGAAGGGGGAGGGGTGGATAAGGGAGTGGAGTAAGGGGCTGGTAGTGCCAATTTTGAAGAGGGGTGAGGGAAAGGAGGTTTCGGAGTACAGGGGGGTAACTCTGACACCGTCGTTATACAAAGTATATGCGACGGTGTTGGCAGAGAGATTGAAGGGAGAGATAGAGGAAAAAGGGATGTTACCACCGAATCAAACGGGGTTCAGGAAAGGGATGGGAACGGTGGATAATATCTATGTACTAAATTATTTAATAAACAGACAAATAAGTAGGAAAGGAAAGCAAATGGTACTACTGTTTGTGGACCTAAGAGCAGCGTTTGATTCGGTGGACAGAGTGAAGTTGATGGCGGCGTTAAGAGAGAGGGGGGTGAAGGAAGAGACGGTGAGGAGGTACGAGGAAGTGTTAGGAGAGATAGGGTTCAGGGTTAGAATAGGGGAGGAGGTGGGGGAGAAGTTTTGGACGGGGAGGGGGGTGAGACAGGGATGCCCACTGAGCCCACTTCTGTTTAACATGTTGATAGCGGACTTGGAGGAGGAAATGAAGAAAGGTAGATGGAGGGGTGTGAGGTTAGGAGAGGGCAAGGTTTATACGTTAGCGTACGCGGATGACGTGGTGCTGTTGGCAGAAGATGAGGGGGAGAGGTGCATGATGGAGAGGTTAGGGAGATATCTGGAGGGGAAGGGACTGGAATTGAATGAGAAGAAGTCGAAGGTGATGAGATGCAGGAAAGGGGGAAGGAGGTTAAAAAAGGCTAGTTGGTTTTGGAAGGAAAAAAATTAGAGGAGGTGAAGGAGTACAAGTACTTAGGATATGTGATTCAAAGGAATGGGGGGCAAGAGGGACAGGTAAGGGACAGAATAAAGAGAGGGGCAGCAATTATGGGACAGGTATGGGGAATAGGTAAGAGGAGATTTGGGAATAATTGGGGGAGGAGGTTGTGGCTCTTCGATGCGTTAGTATGGACGGTTTTAGGATACGGGGTGGAGATATGGGGATGGGAAGAGAGAGAGGGATTGGAAAGTATTCAAGAAAGGTATCTGAGATGGATGTTAGGAGTGGATTGGGGAACGCCTGGATATATGGTAAGGGAGGAATTGCAAAGGGAAAAGATAAGGACAAGGATGGGAAGAAGAGCATGGGGATATGAGAGAAGGCTAGAGGAGGGTAAGGGAGGATGGTTGGCGAGAATATGTTTGGGGGAGATTAAAGAAAGGGCAAAGAAAGGAGGGGAATTGTCAGAGTGGGAGAGAGAAAGGAGGGAATTCTTTGAGGGTAAGGGGATGGTATTAAGGGAGATAGAGGAAAGAAGAGAAAAGGGGGAGTTCAGATGGGAAGAAGTTGAGGAATGGGAAGGAAAGGAGCAAAGGGAAGAGAGGGTAAGAAAAATGATAAAATCGGAATACAATAAGTGGTACAAACAGATTAAAGGGGAGGGGATTCCGGGCTATTTGAAGAAAGGGTGGGCGGAAGGTAGATGGAGGAGGATGGCAAGGTATAGACTGGGGAATGAAATGAAGAGAAATAGGTATTGGGAAAAGGAGGAGGATAGGAAGTGCAGGATATGTGGGAGAGGGTTAGAGACGTGGGAGCATGTGTGGGAGGAATGTATGGATTGGGGAAGGGAAGAGAGCTGGCAGGAAATGGTAAAGGAGATATTAGGAGAGGAGGGAAAAGGGGAAATTTGGTTAAAAAGGTTAGAGAAAGCAAGAGGGGAAGAGAAGGGGGAGAAGGAAAAGGAAAAAAAAGGAGGACAGGGGGATGAGAGAGGGTAGGAGATGAGGGGAGAGAGTGAGTATGAGAGTGAGTGTGAGAGAGAGAGAAAGAGGGAGAGAGAGGAAAGGAGTGGAAGAATAACGGTAACCAGAAGCGGAGGTCCAACATAGGCTAAGTAGAATATAAGATTGCGTAGGTTAAATTAAGTTAAGTTAGGATAAGAAAGGTTAGGGAAAGGCGGACGTGTGTGTGTGTAGGTAGGGCAGAAATGCGAGAAAGGCGAGAAAAGATGAAAAAGGCGGCGAAGAGAAGAGGCGTGGCGAAAATTGGATAATATGTAATTAGGTTAAGTTATAGGTATAAGTTTAGGTTAAAGAAAAAGTGTAAAGGAAGGAATAAAGGTTTGGGAACGCTCCTTTAAAAAGAGAAAAAAGCGCCTTGTAATCCCCAATTGGGGCGGCAATAAATATATCTAAATCTAATCTAATCTAAAATCTAGTTTTCTTCAATAATATATTATTAGTATACTACTCAGACAGCACAGAATATTTATAATATATTTATAGAATATTTATAATAATTATTTTAATATTTATAAATATTTATCATAAATATTTTATAAATGTTTTTGGAGTCTCAGATTCATTAGATCATAAAAATTTATCATAAATATCAGAAAATATTTACGTCAAATATTATGGTAAATATTATAAATATATTTATTGAATCATTATAATACAGATTTTTTTTAATTTATATTTTCTTTAATAAACACTCAGTAAGAAATCATGAATTAAAAAGACATAATCAACGATTTCTTAATCAAAACGATCGATTGATAGTCTAATCTAAAATTTGGTCAATTAGATGTTTTTGTGTTTTCCAAATTCTATTAACCATTTATAAAAAGTTAAAAATGTGTAAAAAATGTTTATAAGTAACTTATTAAACATTTATTTTAAAATAGAATATAAAATTATAATATAAAAAAAACTGTTAATCTCGGCTCGAATTATTGTGTTACAATAAAAATAAAATCTCGACGGCAATCGGAGCCTATGCGGATGACATGCACAAAATTAATAAATTAAAATGAGATCTCAAGTCAAACTCATTTATTAAATTCTAAACGTTTTGACCCACTTCGGGTCTTCTTCAGTAGCTGCAAAATACAAAGAAACAAAAATAGAAGATAATCAGTACAATCAGAAAATTATAAAACTCGTATACATACAATCCGCAAATAAATTAAATATCATTCTCCTCCCTATTCAAACCGTCCGGCCATCGGAGTGTCTCCCTAACGGTGACCATCGTCAGGAAGGAAGCAGAGCAGTGACTCCCTTACCAACACTAATCAACATGGTATAAATTAAACGTAGAACAATTCACAAGAATTAAAAATTAAAAACCGGGAAGAACACTCACCCCGACAGCAAAAACAGAGAGAAGACGATGCTACACGTGACACATCACTCTAACGACTGTGCGGTATTCTACCTCGACACAGTCGATACATATATACGCAAAAAACAAATATAAAAATAAAATATGAAAATAAAAATAAAAACAACTAAACTAATCGGCACTCATGTCAAAAGTCTAACAAAAAAACCCGGCTATGTAAAATCACAAAGTTAGATTTTGATAAATTTTTCTATTAACAGATCAAGATTCTCGTTTAATTTATCAGTGTCGCTATGTAAATTTAAACTATTCCTCTGACGTTTTATGTGGATCATTTCGGATATTAAACGTTTACCTAAAAAAGGCTCCTCGTCTAAGACTTTTACATCCTCCCAATTAAATTCATGGTTCAATAATCTATGTTCCGATATGACTGATAATTGTGACGCGTTTCTTTTTATATTGTTGCGATGTTCTTTCATCCTAGTTTTCAACAATCTACCCGTCTGCCCTACGTACGACGCATCACAATCCATACAATCAATTTTATAAACTACGTTATTATGGAGTTCCCTTGGTAACTTATCCTTGTGTACTTTAATGAATTTACGGAGACTGTTAATTGCTGTATATGATGGAATGACATCCAAATCACGTGTAATGTCCTCGATTCTCTTCGATACATTATTAATATACGGAATATTAAAATACGAAACTTTTTTCTGCGTTAGAATCTTGTCATTGCATATATTTGCTCTATTGTTATGCAACTTATTATTATAGCGGAAGAACAACTTTTTTAACCGCGCTTGCAATGTATGAAATATCAAATTGAGAGGATAATTATTAGACAAAAGAACTCCAATCATAGACTCAAAGTTACCTTTATGGAATTTCGGATGAGATAGCCAAAAAACTCTATCTATGAGGCTGATAATGGTGCCTTTTTTATGATTGGATCTATGATTGGAGTTCTTTTGTCTAATAATTATCCTCTCAATTTGATATTTCATACATTGCAAGCGCGGTTAAAAAAGTTGTTCTTCCGCTAACGCAGAAAAAAGTTTCGTACTTTAATATTCCGTATATTAATAATGTATCGAAGAGAATCGAGAACATTACACGTGATTTGGATGTCATTCCATCATATACAGCAATTAACAGTCTCCGTAAATTCATTAAAGTACACAAGGATAAGTTACCAAGGGAACTCCATAATAACGTAGTTTATAAAATTGATTGTATGGATTGTGATGCGTCGTACGTAGGGCAGACGGGTAGATTGTTGAAAACTAGGATGAAAGAACATCGCAACAATATAAAAAGAAACGCGTCACAATTATCAGTCATATCGGAACATAGATTATTGAACCATGAATTTAATTGGGAGGATGTAAAAGTCTTAGACGAGGAGCCTTTTTTAGGTAAACGTTTGATATCCGAAATGATCCACATAAAACGTCAGAGGAATAGTTTAAATTTACATAGCGACACTGATAAATTAAACGAGAATCTTGATCTGTTAATAGAAAAATTTACCAAAATCTAGCTTTGTGATTTTACATAGCCGGGTTTTTTTGTTAGACTTTTGACATGAGTGCCGATTAGTTTAGTTGTTTTTATTTTTATTTTCATATTTTATTTTTATATTTGTTTTTTGCGTATATATGTATCGACTGTGTCGAGGTAGAATACCGCACAGTCGTTAGAGTGATGTGTCACGTGTAGCATCGTCTTCTCTCTGTTTTTGCTGTCGGGGTGAGTGTTCTTCCCGGTTTTTAATTTTTAATTCTTGTGAATTGTTCTACGTTTAATTTATACCATGTTGATTAGTGTTGGTAAGGGAGTCACTGCTCTGCTTCCTTCCTGACGATGGTCACCGTTAGGGAGACACTCCGATGGCCGGACGGTTTGAATAGGGAGGAGAATGATATTTAATTTATTTGCGGATTGTATGTATACGAGTTTTATAATTTTCTGATTGTACTGATTATCTTCTATTTTTGTTTCTTTGTATTTTGCAGCTACTGAAGAAGACCCGAAGTGGGTCAAAACGTTTAGAATTTAATAAATGAGTTTGACTTGAGATCTCATTTTAATTTATTAATTTTGTGCATGTCATCCGCATAGGCTCCGATTGCCGTCGAGATTATAAAATTATAATATACACTAAATATATTTAAGCAACAGAGTAGTTTAACAAATTTACGTACACATAGATATGTACGTAAATTTATTTGTTAAAAGACATTCTGTTGCAGAATGTAGCTCAAAGATAGAAATAATTTTGACATTTTTAATTTTATTAATTTTCGTTTTTGCCAGCCTTATATAATTCTCACAACGAAAATTAAATACGAGAAAGATAGATCACATAGCGGTAAGTGAAAGAATTAACAATTTAATTAAAAAATATTTATAAAATAATTACTATAAATATTTATCTTTACATACCATAAATATTATATAAAATATTTAATCTATGTTTTAATAATATGATAAATAAAGGTTTTTATAAAACATTTTCAAAATATTCATATAATATTTGAAAAAATTATATATTCATAAATATTTATGAATCTTTATCATAAATATGGTGTGCTATTTGAGTAATAATTTTTCATATTTTTGTAGTTTTTTTTCGTAAGGGGAGTGACTAGTTTACCCCATTGCAGCCTCTCCTATATCTAATAATCAATAAGTTGTTTGTGAGATCAAAATTTAGAAATAATACATTAGTCTTAAATCTGTTAGTTATCTGTAAGTTGCGTAATTACATATAATTATGATATAATTATATATAATTAGTATTAGTATATAATTAGTATTATCTCACTGCTTAAAAATTTACAGTATGGAAAACAATGGAAATTTTTGTCGTCGTTGTAACTTAAAGTTTCACAAAATGCGTATCGAGATTATGTCATTAACAAATTGGCATATTTTTTAATATCCCATTATATTGACTTTGAAGTAACATTCGTTTTGACGATGTATGTCTCCTGCACGTGGATATCCTTCCGTCTTCCACGCGTGTGGCGACACGATCGATGTAGACAATGACCTGATTACGGTTAACGTCACTGCACGTGCCTGTACCGAAATAATGCCAAAGCCTCATTCCCATCCGTGGGGCGGCACGTATATTTGAAATTGTTTTGACCTCGAGTCTTCTACCACGTGCGAGGCGTGACGCGCAACCATATGATATGTGATAAATAAATACGATTGTCCTTGACATGTTAATGTGTGGAAACCTGAACGGGTAACGAGCATCCGCATCTCATGGCACGTGTGCATTTAACTCTTAGTTATTCACGCCGCGCTTTACTTTATTTACTAATTCTTAAAGCTTTCTACAACCTTGTACAAATTGTTTGTACTAACCTATATATATTCTTTTATTTATTTGTCCTTTATATAAATATGCTCAGGAAACTTTATTATATTAAAAATATTTTGGAGTTATTAAGATTTGAAATTAACTATTTTTTGACATAAAATGTAAAATATTTTGTAAAATATTCAGTTTTCGATAATCTTGCCTTAATAATTTTATATACGGAATAATGAGACCAAATAATTATTAAAATAAAGTATGTAATTTGCAACAATGCAACTGCATACTTTTTTTAAAGCAACTTTTCTTTACATTAATTAATTGGTCTCATTATTCCGTACATAAAAGTATTACGGTATGATTGCCGAAATCTGAATATTTTACAAGATATTTTACATTTTATGTTAAAAAATTGTTAACTTCAAATCTTTAATAATTCAAAGAGCACTTAAGAGAAAAATACTTTATTATAGTGTTTTGGAAAGCTCTCGAGATAAACTACAAGAATATGTAATGAAAAATAGTAGGTTCCATTTAAGAAATTGAAGGTGACCTTCATGTGACCTTTAAATGATTATACAAAGTCAATTCAATGACACCATCTTATGTCCTCCTCAAGTCAAAAAAATGTTTTTTGTATCTCATAATTTTCGAAATATTTGCCTGGGGTGATTAAAATGAATCATCTTGTATATATACATTATATAACGTACATTATTGTCATTATATTTATTGACATTAAAATTTACATTTTTGGTAATATTCTAAAGAACAGAATCAGTTTTTATTTTCACAATTCATTGATAAAAGGTATTGAAAAATTAATTCGAAAAATAAAAATGCGATGAAATTAACATTAATATTTGGATACATCTTGATTATTATAGATTAAAATTTTAATTCTTTTTTATGCATTACCCTTGTAGAAATTTATCACTAGTAACGGTAATTAATCACTTATTTCGAGTACTTAAAATACTGATATACAGTAATTTAAGTACTCGAAATAAGTGATAAATTAGCGTTACTAGTGATAAATTTCTATAAGGGTATAAAATCTTCATTACAAAAGCATTTATCTTTAAAATTTTATTTTAAATCTTTTAATATTTGTATTACATTTTATAAAACTATAAAATTGTCATTTATTAAACTCCATATAGTTGTTGTAACAAAAATATTTTTTGTATATTTTATTATTTTATTTATTATAACATTTATTATAACTTATATAATTACAACTCCCTCTAACTAGCACAAGTAATCCCTTTTAACGATTTTTTTAGAAGAAAAAACCGATTTGTCAGCATAAATATAGCTTCTCTTTCTTTAGCACGTGTTGATAATTAATGCATGCCAGCTAAACATTAAAGTCATCATTTTGCTGAGCGTGCTAAAAATCAGAACTGTATGACGATCATATGGAGTACATGCGATAATTCTGGTATTCACATAAAAAAAACTCGATTATAAAGCGTTAAGGTTATATAGCTAAACACACGCGACGAGGGCGGGCACGTGGAAGGTCGTCTTACGTCATTTTACTCTATTAGAGATGCGAACGAATGTGTCTTCGTACATCGCGCCAACCTATATAGATATAGGAACATGTATGCGCACATTGGCATCGTCATTTTAATGCCGCGGAATATGTTAATGATCGAAGATATGCTGTGTAGTAATTGCCTTGTCAATTCTTTATTTTACTGTCGTAAGAAATTCTATAAATTAAATCTGGTGAACTCTTGAATAGCAGAACCTGAAATAAGCCTGATAGAACAATAAAGGAAAACGTATGGTAACGTATGGCGCCTCTGCTGATATATTGACTCCCTCGCTATCAAATTAACTAATAACCTAGGTAGCATACATACATACGTCATTTTGACGTCGAATGACATCATTAGACGTCAAAATGGCACGTTATTTTGATGTTTAATAACTTCAGTTTGCTACTTGGGAACTACTAAAGCGTGTATTACGCAAAACTTAGAACAGTAGCAATTAAACACTCTTAAATGTTGTTGTCCGACAATTTGTTTGTCATTATAGTTAAGACTTGTCGATACACGCAACAAGTACAATTTTTAATGTGTCAAAAGTTTTCTTTATAAACTACTTGAAAAATCGAGTTCTAGGTTCTAGGTGACTGTGAGGTGTTAAAAATAATCTCTAAAAACTCACCTTTAAAAAAAGGTAAAAAAAGGCGACCAGTTAAGGGCACGCCATTAACAAAAATTATCCATTGCAAACCCATGTAGAATCCTATCCTATTGCAAACCCATGTAGAATCCTATGAAAAATTAATCATTGCAAACCCATGTAGAATCCTAGGCAAAATTAACCATTGCAAACCCATGTAGAATCGTACCCATTGCAAACCTATGTAGAATCCTATGAAAAATTAACCATTGCAAACTCATGTAGAATCCTATGAAAAATTAACCATTGCAAACCCATGTAGAATTGTATTAAAAATTATCCATTGCAAACTTATGTAGAATCCTACATTGCAAACCCATGTACAATAGAATTGTATGAAAAATTATCGATTATAAACCCATGTACAATCGTAACAAAAGTAATGAAATAAAAAAAAAATTGCGCCAAGTGAAAGTAGAAACTTGTACCAGTGGAAAATTAAAGTTGCAGACATATATAGAGTCGTATAATGAATCAGTAAAAATTTAAATTTGCAAATGTAGAATCGTACCATAAAAAAACTTATCTTTTAAAAAAAAAGATAAACAAGATGCCAAGTCCATGCGCCATGTGAAAAAGAAATAAAAAAATTTTAGTTAAAAAAACTGGGAGCGCTGCTAAATAATATTCTAACAATATTAAAATTAAATTGTTACTTTTAAACTCATTACAGTTAAAATATGTTTTGTGTTTAAATTAATTAATGTTACTTTAAGGTGCATTGTAATTTTGAAACTTAGCAGCGCGCCCAGTTTTTTTAACTAAAATTTTTTTATTTCTTTTTCACATGGCGCATGGACTTGGCATCTTGTTTATCTTTTTTTTTAAAAGATAAGTTTTTTTATGGTACGATTCTACATTTGCAAATTTAAATTTTTACTGATTCATTATACGACTCTATATATGTCTGCAACTTTAATTTTCCACTGGTACAAGTTTCTACTTTCACTTGGCGCAATGTTTTTTTTATTTCATTACTTTTGTTACGATTGTACATGGGTTTATAATCGATAATTTTTCATACAATTCTATTGTACATGGGTTTGCAATGTAGGATTCTACATAAGTTTGCAATGGATAATTTTTAATACAATTCTACATGGGTTTGCAATGGTTAATTTTTCATAGGATTCTACATGAGTTTGCAATGGTTAATTTTTCATAGGATTCTACATAGGTTTGCAATGGGTACGATTCTACATGGGTTTGCAATGGTTAATTTTGCCTAGGATTCTACATGGGTTTGCAATGATTAATTTTTCATAGGATTCTACATGGGTTTGCAATAGGATAGGATTCTACATGGGTTTGCAATGGATAATTTTTGTTAATGGCGTGCCCTTAACTGGTCGCCTTTTTTTACCTTTTTTTAAAGGTGAGTTTTTAGAGATTATATCATTCATTTTTGTATATTTTTATGACCGGAATAGAACAATTATTAAACATGTTTATCTAAACTTCTTTGCTTAAAATGATGTGTACAATCATATCCTAGAATCCTGATCATTCCTCCTAAAGCACCCTATTTATATAAATTTACCCATATGTGTGTGTGTGTGTGTGTGTGTGTGTGTACTAATGTCGAGCATTTTTTATACATTTTCTATTAAATTTAGATAAAAGTTGCAGGATTTCGAAAAAAAAAAGTTGACACAGACTTTTTCCTAAACGGCGATTTTCAAGGTTATTTAAAGGTCACTTATATTTTCAAAATAGAATTACTTTAATTTTTTTCATATAAATCGATTCCTCGCAATATTTACTATAAAAAGTTGTAAAGGTATAATTTTTACATAATCTTACATAAACTTCGAAATATTACAAATATTTTATTTTATGAAATATTTCAGTTTATGTAAAATTATGTTAACTATCTTTTAAATTATTCACTTTTAGCCATCTTACCCTTACAACCTTTTATAGTGAATATTGCAACAAATTGGTTTATATATATAATATATATATAACATCAGTTATTATTAATTGATGTTTACATTTATTTTTAGACTTACTAGAGCTCAAATGCTCCACATTTTTTGCAAAAACTGTTTATTCTACAGATTTCAAATATGCTTTTAAATGATGATTGAATATTTCCTTTTTTTAATTATTTTTATTATTATTTTTCAATCTCAATCAACTTTTATAACTTTATGCCAGCACGATACAAATACATGTGTCTTTATTTTTTTTATTATTTTCATTATTATTTTTCAATTTCAATCAACTTCTATAACCTTATGCCAGCAGGATACAAATACATGTATGTCTTTATTATTGTATCAACTCTTGTCTTTTCCATGTAACCATGTCTTCATAGTTTGAATTATCCCTTCATCTTCTCAATCTTTCGCAGAGATTTAATTAATTAAATACACTTCACACGAAATAAAGTTTGCTGGAAGATATACAGCAAACGATAACTGTAAAAACATGATTACGTGGAAAGAACAAGAGTTGGTACAGTAAAGGCAAGTAAGTAAGTACATGTAATGTATCGTATTGGCATAACGCTATATCCGCGGAGCAGATAATGTGGCTGTAGAGGTAGTCTGCAGTGCAGCTAATGTGGACGTAGATGTTGATTGAGATAATTGTCTAATATAAAATAGAATTTAAAAATTTAGTTTAAAAAGCTGTTGCATATATAAATAAAGTTTATTTTTTCTAAATTTGGAATATGTTTAATTAATTAATTTTTTAAGTCTATGTTTAATAAATTTTTTAAGTCTGTATTCAATAATTTTATTCATTTGATAAATACATGTATGTCTTTATTTTGATATGTTTAATATAATTAGAAATTCATTATTAATTAGATATGTAAACTATAAATTCATATATAATATTTGAAAATATATGTGAATATTTAAATTTTTATCTTCTCCTTCCTCTCCTTCAA
This sequence comes from Nylanderia fulva, assembly GCF_048542155.1. Classification (NCBI taxonomy): domain Eukaryota; kingdom Metazoa; phylum Arthropoda; class Insecta; order Hymenoptera; family Formicidae; genus Nylanderia; species Nylanderia fulva. The sequence goes on from NW_028190894.1 coordinate 111,022, forward strand.
TCTCTTTAATATCAATAGGTGTATGTGTGTACACGCGCGCACATTTGTACGTATTTATTTAATTATTGGATAGTTGAGAGTACTTAATTGATAAAAAATTATGACAATAATAATCCTTGTTTTTTTTTCTTATTATTTACTCAGATTTTTTTGTCTATCTTATAAGATAAACACTTTAGAGATTGAATATTTCAAGTAAACTAATTGTAAGTAAATTTCACATTAATGCATATAGATGTTTAATCATGAATGTACTAAATAAGTACACAAGACGAACAGTGAGTGAGTGAGTGAGAATGAGAGAGAGTGTGTGTGTGTGCGTGTGTGTGTGAGAAAGAGAGAGAGAGAGAGAGAGAGAGAGAGAGAGAGAGAGAGTTAGCCAACATAACCCCGCACGCTGCCGATCATGAATGTACTAAATAAGTACACAAGACGAACAGTGAGTGAGTGAGTGAGAATGAGAGAGTGTGTGTGTGTGTGTGAGAAAGAGAGAGAGAGAGAGAGAGAGAGAGAGAGAGAGAGAGAGAGTTAGCCAACATAACCCCGCACGCTGCCGATATGGCGGAGCGCCACTATCGCCATCTGTTGTAAAACGTGCGAGATGGACAAAATTACCACTACATGCATCTTGCATGTGTTGTGTACGTGTGATATATGTGTGCGCATGTGTTGTATACGTGTGAATACGTGTAGCACGATACTACTATGTATGCGTGGTCGATGATGATAATGATGATGATAATGATGATAATGATGATAATGATGACGGGGACGTTTCTTAATAGAAATTTTTCATATTTCGACTTTGCATTTATATATCTCTGCTTACAAATCACGTAGAGCAGAAATAAAGACACTTTTATTATATAATTCGAACTCAATCTATCGATTAAGTCTAGTATAAACTCGATTGCTTCAGCCATTATTGAGGATTCGAAATATTATAAAGACTCAAATGTCCGACTCGCGTTAAGATACACGGTGTCTCCGCTACGCCCTTAACTGGTCGCGAGACACTACCGTGTCTCTTGATTACAGAACAATATCCCGTCTTCAGTAAATTGAAGGTAAAAATTGCGATATTTTTGTTTTATTGCTTTTTTGCAAACATGTTTTCAACACGGCCCTCTCCCCGGGATAGGTATTTTTATTTTATTAATTTAACAATTAGTGTTTAATAATTAGTTATTTATTTCATAATAATGCATGCGAGCAGAAGAAGAGTTTGCGATTTCTGCCGCTAATTTATTTTTTATAAAAAATTTTTGTTATGTTGATTTTTTGAGTTTATATTAGAAATTTAATTTGTTTTCTAATTCTTTAGTCGCTAAATGTTGATTTTGTACCGAATTCAAGTATAATTTTTGCTTCAATATATTTATGGCCACCAAAGTGCCATATTACCCACACATTATCTCATTTAGCCATATTGGAGTGTGTCTGAAAAGCAGGGTAAAAAAACTAGTTAATTAATTAAAGATTAAAAAAAGTTAAAAAGTTAATGACTTTAACTTAGTTTAGTTAATTTAAAATATATTAATTTTTAACTTCAACTAGTTATTTTTGACCTTAAACTTATTAACTTTTCCTAAGTTATACTTTTTTATATCTTAAATTACTTATTAACTTTTTTCCTAAGTTAAATTTTTTTATATCTGAATATCATTATTGTTTTTTTATAAATTATAAATATATTATTTTTAAATTAAAGTATCATTAATTTTTATATTTATTTATCATCAATTGTAATTACCAAAAAATATATTTCTATATAAAAATCAAAATTTTTTTATTTGTTATAAATTTAAAAAATTAACAAACAAAATTCTAATTAATATAAATAATGTTTTCAAAAATTAACTTTTGATTTAACTTCAGTTGATTCAATATTAACTTAACTTTAACTGAATTAATTTTTTATTCATGCAACTTTTATAATTTTTTATTCATAACTTAACTAACTTAATTTTATAAACAACTAACTTTAACTTAACTTAGTTTTAAAAAATCATTAATTTACCTAACTCTGCTGAAAAGTATATTTTTTTCAAATTTTTTAAGAGGTAATGCCACTCTCTAGCCCTCAAAAAAAACAGCCTAATTTTGACAATTTTTAAAGTGTCAATTTATAAAGAAAACTTTTGACACATTAAAAATTGTACTTGTTGCGTGTATCGACAAGTCTTAACTATAATGACAAACAAATTGTCGGACAACAACATTTTTAAAGACTATAGTGAATGGAATATAAAATCTATTTTAAAGTTCTTATTGTACAGATTTTGAAGTGTGTTCACAAATTTTTTCAATTTTTTTGCACAAAATGGCGACCCGAAAATTCAGCAAAAGAAGCCTCTTCTCACGAATAGTGTTCCGCGTCCGGAGAGATTTCTCCTGCAATTTTTGACCTAAAATAAAGAACCAAAGTTTTAAGTTTTATATAAGATTATCTAGGGAAGTACATACGGATTTTAAATTTTGTTGTAAACTTTTTTGTTATAAACAATTTTTCACGTAATTTTTTATCTAAAAATGAAACTTTGTTTTCGCACGTGTGCTATTTTTACAAAAAATGATATTTTTTAATTTCCGTATGTACTTCTCTAGATAATTATATATAAAACTTAAATATTTTTAGTTTTTTGTTTTTGATCAAAAATTGCAGGAAAAATCTTTCAGGTCGCGGAACACTGTTCGTGAGAAGAGGCTTCTTTTGTTGAATTCTCGCACTGCCATTTTGTACAAAAAAAAATTTTTTTAATTGTAAACACTTCAAAATATGTACAATAAGAACTTTTAAATAGATTTTATATTCCATTCACTATATTCCCATAAAAAATTGTCAAAATTAGGCTGTTTTTTTGAATGACTAGAGTGACATTATCTCTTAATGTTTTATTTAAGCCAAAATATAGTATCGCTAATCAATGAAATAAAAAGCCTATGACGTGTATTAATTAATCCCAAAAAATGTCTCTTTTTTTTACACAAAAACAAACAAGGCCACATTATCATCATCTCCTCTATATGTTGACATAGAAAATTTATCAAACCGACTATCTCTCATTTTAAATTTCATCATTTCTATAATTTCCCCGTGAATTTTCTCATTGCTTATTAAAGAAAGCCAATCAATCAAAATGTCCATCATTGTACGCATGAATTAGAATATATTAAGCAGTCATTTTTAGTTGTATCTCTTTTTTTACATTTCTAAAAGTTCTTTTTTTTATATTTCTATAGATAAACAATAAGAGGTCTTACAATTACAAAATATTATTTTTAAAGATTTTTTATAACAAGTTGGGATCAATTTTTTCTGCAAGTAAATATAAAGATATTCAGTTAGTATAACTGTAGAAAAGAAAAATTTTTTGTAAAATAAATATTGATGAAATAAAATCTAATAAAATTTCAAATTGCATAAACCAAGCCAAATAAAACAAATTAAAAAACCATGTGTGTATATATTGTATATATATACAGGGTGTCCGGTAAGAGTTGCCTCAACCGTCGTGTGCAGGTAGAGTAAGTTAAACCGAATAGGAAAGTCCTCTACCGTTTTGCGATTTTCGCAATAATTATTGAGTTATTAAATAAAAAAGATCGGCCAATTCACGTGAATACACGGCGCGCCGCAAAGCGGAAGGAGGAGCGAACGATGACTGTCTACGAATTGTATTCGAGAAATCTTCGTGTATCGTGTTACAGTAAGACGTCTCTTCTCGTCGCGCGCTTCTATTCGCGTGAATTGGCCGATCTTTTTTATTTAATAACTCAATAATTATTGCGAAAATCGCAAAACGGTAGAGGACTTTTCTATTCGGTTTAATTTACTCTACCTGCACACGACGGTTGAGGCAACTCTTACCGGACACCCTGTATATATATATATATATATATATATATATATATATTATATATGGTATATATATAAGGTCTTAAAAATACTTTAATTAATTAAAACAATCTAATTACAATGTCTTCGATTAATTTAAACAAAAATATAAAGTTTTAAATTGTCAAACGTTTCGAACTATACTTAGTCTTCTTCAATAAACTAATATAAATTAAAAATTTATAATCAAGAATTCGTTATATATAAGTTGATGGTAAACCACGATACATACAATGAATGTGATATAAACTAATAAATCAAACAGGTTTTTTATGTTATAGCGCCATGTAAATAAATTAGAAACCTATGTGGTATATATTAACATCTGTGTTATTAATTTCGATAAAATTGGTCAATAAATGTATGAGTGCGCGGGTGAATGCGTGGGTGGCGATATAAAACTTGAAAAAAATCACATATTAGCTATCCCCGAAAAATTTTCAAAATTTTGGTACCAATTTCGAGGAAATCGATCCATTAATAAGGAAGTGCGTGGGTGGGTGGATGAGTGGAGATGTAAAACTTAAAAAAATCACTTTTTTTAATATTTGGAACATTCTGAATACATTGGCGTAGAAATGTGGAAAATTTTTTTTCCGAAAACAGCCTCCTCTACATCAATTCTTTTTTAATTTAAAAAACCACATAGCAGTCTTCTCCGAAAAATTTGCAACATTTTGTTACCTGTTTCACGAAAATCAGTCTACAAATGTAGTTAGCGTTCATACAGAGATACAGACAGACGGACGGTACTTATATATTATATGTAGTATAGATTATTGTTAATTAGTTATTTATCAATCATTTTTTGCAATTAAAAAACCGAACGGGATCAAAATTTTAATAATTATTATTTACTTAATATTTTTTAAAATCTTTTTCTGTTTATAACTTTTTTTAGTTCCATTCTATAACTCTTATTTTACAATTTATTTTACAATTTATCTTTACGATAAATCTTACAAATTCCTTAAACTTGCCTATATTATTTATCTTATCATTTTGCGTTATTTTTCACGATGTTTACTATATATGCGACTATATGTATACGAGGTGTGTTCAAAAAGTATCGCGAATTTTGTGTTTTTTCAAAAATTATCTATTTATTCATGAATATCTATTTTGTTCCCTTCAAAGTAATCCCCACCAGATATTATACACTTGTGCCAACGTTTTTTCCAATCCTCGAAGCACTTCAAAAAATCATTTTTTGTGATCTTGTTCAGCTCCTCCTTCGATGCCGTCTTTATCTCCTCAATCGTAGCGTAGCGTCATCCTTTCATGGGCCTCTTCAGTTTCGGGAACAAGAAAAAGTCACAGGGGGCCAGATCTGGGGAATACGGTGGCTGCGGCATTATTAGTGTGTTGTTTTTGGCCAAAAATTCGCGCACAAGCAACGATGTGTGAGCAGGCGACCCGTGTCATGCCCAAATCATTGGTAAAAATCGAATGGCACGAGCCAATCGATATGTTTAGGTCCTCAGCAACTTCTCTAACGGTGATTCGACGATTGACCAATACTATTTTCTTCACTTTATCAATGTTTTCGTCTGTTGTTGACGTGCTCGGGCGTCCGGCACGCTCTTCGTCGTTCACATCTTCTCGGCCCTCGGAAAACATTTTGTACCACCGATAAACGTTGCTTCGGTCCAAGGTAGCTTCACCATATGCCACAGTCAACATTCGGAATGCGTCCGCGCACTTAATTTTGTTTTTCACACAAAATTTGATACAGATTCTTTGATCCATTTTTTGGAATAGGCAAAAATCGAAGACGAGCCAAAACACGTGCAAGCAAAGCAGCTGTCAAAAATTAACTGAACATTCAAAATGGCCGTACTTGTCGGCATAAATGAGAAACATGAGTACCAACATAACGCCACAAAAAAATCGAAAATCGAATATACGTAACCCGCGGAAATTCAAAATTCGCGATACTTTTTGAACACACCTCGTAAGTTACACACCACATGTATTGTTGCTTGACTGTGACTTATTTTCCTCATTATTTGTCATTATCAACATTAATCATTTATCGTCATTTTACTTTGAATTTTCTTTCGAGATTTATTATAAATTTTATTGTTAAAAATTCAACTTGCTTGGGGAATCTTCAATTATCTTTTCACTTTATACACTTTTTTATTTTTTGTTATAATATTAATAATATATTACAACATATATTATAACAAAATACAATTATATTTTAATAACAAATAAAATCTAATATACCTAAATAAAAAATTAACTGAACTGATTTGTGTAATAAACAGAACACATTAAAAATATATATTATTTATTTATTATATTATATTACTTATATGTTTATATTATTACTTTTATTTTCTCAGCATAATATTTATTTATTTCTTTATAATATTAATCAAAAGCAGAAAACGAGACGATCAAATTTTATGTAAAATAAATTAATTAATTGTTAAATCTGTCTAAATGCAAAATGTTCGAATTTTGCAATACCAAATTTAAATTTAAGAAAAATAAAAATTTCCATTAAAATAAATTTCGAATTAAATTTGAATCAAGTTTGCGGTAAATTAAATAATTATAAAAATTATATCGAACTTCAAATGGAAGTGTTTTGCAATCGAAAAAAATTCGGATTAAATTCAATTCGCATTTTACAAATTTCTATGAATTAGATTTCTTTATTTAAATTTTTCAGTTGAAAATTAAAAATAAAAGAATTAACATCAATGAATATTTTTCTCCCTTTTTCTTTTTTTCCGAAAATGTACGATACTTTATCTTTTTGCGCAAAAAGACACTCATCGTACACGTGTTGACTGCAAAGTTCAATGACTTCAGTATGTGTGTTTGCACGTACTTTCTTAGTCAGCACATTAAAGAAAGATGAATCGATACACGCGATTCTTTTAATTTTTTGATAGAACTCGCTTTTTCTAGAATCCATTCTCTTTTATCAACTAATATAAATTATATTATATTTTACAGGTATGCGCGAATTTATAGATATTGATACTCTGCATGTGAAAATAATTAGATATATTACTATTTTTAAATATAAAACAGAACATACGAGTATGCAAATAACGATTGACATGATCAGAAATCTATATAATAAAATGTACGAACACAATAGCAAATATTTTTTATCTTTTTAATGTTTGTATCTATGAATAAGATTATTTTTGTATTATGTAATTTTTATGAAATCTATTAAAATTCTTTAATTTAAAGTTTAATTTCCTATATATTTTTTAAATTGTAAATTTTTGCCATTTATTTACCATTCATTTAGTATTTATTTATTTTTATTAAGTTGCAAATTAATGTAAAAACTATTTTTGCATTATTTATTTAAAAGAATTGCACGGAAAAGTATTTTATTATATATTTCATTAAGAGATTACTAAAAAACCTAAAAATATTTTTAATAAAAGAATGTTTATGAATTTACACTGTAGCTTAAGATTCAGCATTTTTTAAGTATTATAATATTAAAGAAAAATTTTCTTTTTCTTATAATATTAATTAATATAATACTTAAAATAACTTACAAGGAACCATCCCAAGTATCCGACACCGATTTGATTTTCCTTGTAATATGTTGTAAAGTATACAATTTTAAGGTATACGTCTTTTTTTATTCGTGCCCAAGGTGCCGAAGGTTTAGGGGGTGATTTACTCTTGTGAAAAAAAAATGTAATTTTTCTTTCCAAGGGAATATCATCAAAACAAAAAGACAAAAAAATTTTGAAACAAATGTCATAATGTTTTTTATGCACTTTATGCCTGACAATGAGTACTTCAAATTGTGAAAATTTTTAATTTTTACCTAGAAATTTTAATGTTTGATAGCATTTTTGGAGTTATTTGTTATAAGATCTTTTTATAGAAATATGTAAAGAACAAAATAAGTTATGTTTCAACTATTTGTGACGAAAGAAAAAATATGCGACGCTTTCGCTTTCAGTGACTGACGCTTCAGTGAATATAAATATAAAAGATCATAATGTATATTATACATACATATATATACAATACATATATATGATTTTATACTTTTTAATTTTCTCATAACGTTTTTAAAACGTCTCATCAACATTTTAATGTGATATTTAATTTCGAACTGCTATTTGTATATATTGCATGCATATATATAATATATAATATAAAATATATTTTATAAAATCTATATTTGTTATTTTATTTCTGACCTTGCACGACCTTCAACATTCTTGCATCACACATATGTTGAATTTTGACAATCACTTTTATACAATAGAGAGAAAAAAATCACAATAATCTTCTAATAAAAATATCACTTTCAAATTTTTAAACTTGTTGCAAAGAATGATGGCAAAGAAGACTTGTCTTTTCGCCCATTTTATAAAGTCGAAATTTAGGACCTCAAATTTCAAACTTTTTTATGTCAAATAATACTATATGGGATATTAATCCCAGAGAAATTTCAAGATGAGCATAAGCACAGTTCCGGAAATATAAAGAAGTGAAAGTGATAGTTTCTCATCCCTGACTATAAAAATTATCATTTTCACTCCCTTGTATCTCCGGAACCGTGCTTATGGTTATCTTGAAATTTTACTGGGATTAATGTTTCATCTAATAGTACTATTTGCCATAAAAAGAGGTTTGAAATTCGAGGTCCCAAAAATAGGCGAAATTTGCCAACACTCTTTCGAAAATTTTTTTAATTGTCAGAATCATTGTAGAATCATCTCTTATGAAAAATTATATATATTGAATGTTTTTTTCTATTTTTCTCTCTTATTGCATTTTTTCATAAAACTCACTTGTAAAAATACTGCATATTAATAACAAACACTCGATCTCCAATTCAATCAATATACAAAATCACACGTATTAACTTCCGATAATAACAAAATTAAAAAGCGCCCCATATGTCGAAGGATGCGTGTAAATTCTCATCTTGATAGAAATTTAAGCCGTATACAATTAAAGAGGCAATCGTGAAAAAACTCATGCTGATATACCTACACGTAAAGAACGTAGCGTAAGAAAACTGTCACTCAATGCCGTCGTCTTTCTCTCTCTCTCTCTCTTTCTCTCTCGCTCTCTGTCATCGATCTGCACGCGCCGATGGTCGCAAATCGACTAACCACGCCGGGCACAGTCGCCATATTATTCAATCTGTAACGTCAAAGTATATTACAGTAGTCACGCGTGCGGGTTATATACAGGGTCACTTAATTGGCGCCCAAATTAGAAAAAAATTAATTATATAGCGATATTCCTCGTGGAAAACTGAGTCGAAAAATCCTGTACTATTTTTTTCTGTAAGGCATAATAAAATAGTGATTATTCAGTAACGTATTATTAACGTTACTGAATAATTACTACTTTATTATGCCTTACAGAAAAAAATAGTACAGGATTTTTCGACTCAGTTTTCCACGAGGAATATCGCTATATAAATATTGGGCGCCAATTAAGTGACACCCTGTATATCGGTGAAATACACGAGACAAAACTAACTCACGATCAGATGTGTTAAATCTCAATGATAAAAGGGATGACACGTGCGTTCTCCTTTCAAAGGTGCTCCCATTTTACAGCTCGCATGCTGAGGCGATTAGGCATTTTGCGGTAAAATTAGACGCACAATATAGAGAAAATATTAGAAATAGAAAAAAATAAAATATTAAGAATACAAATTTTTTTTATAGAAATTAATAAATGTAACGTATATATATATATACGTTATATTTATTCCCATACAGCACAGATTATTGCAATTATATTGCAGCAACGTTGCAATGTTGTAAGTTGCAATGCAACATTATAAAGACATTGCAGAGATATAGGTGCACAAAATTCCAGCACACTTGTAGCAACATGACATTAATATTTCGGAAATATTGCATGTAATCCAAATTCTATAATTTATATATTGTCATATATATAAATTAACTACAACGTATTTTCATTAATGATTTATTTACATTTATATACCTGTATATGCAACATTAGTTTATGGTTGCAATAACAATGCATTATTGCAAACTCATAACATATTGCAATATTGTTGTAATATTTTGTTGCAATCTTTCAAAAAGCGGACATTTTAACATTGCTGCAATTCAACAGCAATGATGTAGCAACATTTTACAGTGAATTTGCAATATTGCAATATTGCGGTGAAAGATTGTTGTAATGTTTTTGCAATCTATCGGTGCTGTATGGGTTAATCTCTATAAAAAAAATGTGTATTCTTAATATTTTATTTTTTTACATGTATATATATAATTGTATGTATAATTATAATTACATCCCAGTAAACACACATGTAACTGATACTTCGTGTTATAACCAGAAAGTATCTGAAAAGTATTATTGATATGTAATTAATTTATGTATATGATACATAAATGTGCTTCTATTTAATACATTTCATATATGTAAAAGATATATAATTATACTACTATCTGATATGTATCATTATCTGTGAAATGATATGTAACGTATTTGTAGCTGATATATACAGGGTGTTCTCGGGTCAAATGGCCAAACTTAAAATATGAATTTGGTACCTCAAAACAAACAAATATTTTATCTGGAAGTTTGCTCGCAAAAGCTTCGTTCAAAAGATATCGACTTAGTAAGTTACAAAATTATAGGAATGAATAATGTCAAAATAATCTAGGTTTATCTCTGATTGCTTTTTTTATTGCTTTACAGTAACCAAAATTTATAAAATATTTTGTTAATGATTACATATTTTGTTCAAAATGATAGCCTCCATCTCGGAGACAAGCATTGCACCTTTCGATCACAGAATGAATGGATGACTGACATTGTACATCTGTAATTTCTTCGCACGCTTGTACTATCCTCCGTTGTAATGATTGAAGATTGTTAACAGGCACTTCATATACTTTTTGCTTGAGAGTACCCCATACAAAAAAATCTAAAGGCGTTAAATCCGGTGAACGCGGAGGCCAAGCTACAGGTCCAGCACGACCGATCCATTTTCCAGGAAAATGAACATTAAGCCATTGTCGAGGATCTCTACCATAATGAGCAGGACATCCATCCAATTGAAACCAGAAGTTTCTTCTCAAATTCAAAGGAATATTTTCAAAAAATCATCCATTTGAGTATTTAATAATTCGAGAAAATTGTTTGCATTCAAACGAACTGGTAGAAAATGGGGTCCAATTAAAGTATTATTAATTATTCCTAACCACACATTACACTGAAAATTGTGTTGGAAATTTTGTTCACAGATTGCTCGAGGATTTTCATGTGACCAAATATGACTATTTCTTTGATTGAGAATACCTTGTCTGGTAAATGTAGCCTCATCTGTCCACAAAATCGTTTGCCAAAATTGTGGATCATTATTTGTTTGGTTTAAAAACCAATCGCAAAATGCTCTCCTGCGTGGTATATCAGCCGGTAATAAATGTTGGACATGTTGAATATGGAATGGATGACGTCCATCAGCTGAGAGTGTTTTCCATATAACTGTAGGTAAAATTTCTAATTCAGAACCAGATCTTCGGACACTTGTTGATGGATTTTGGTCGAAATGCTGCAATATGATGGCTGTTCTTCTTTCATTCTGCAGCGATGCAAAAACTCCATCAGCTCTGGGCACCATTGTAAATGATCCAGTTTCCTTCAGTCGTTGAAATGTTAAAGAGAATACACGCTTATTCGGCAATCTTCTGTTCGGAAATCGCGTGGCGTATTCACGGCGAGCAGCGATAGTATTTCCATCACAAAACCCATATAAATATACCATATCAGCATATTCACTATTAGAATATGTACGAGGCATATTGTACTACTTTACTCCACGAAATTATTCAATGAACTAACAATTATTTGGTACACTGCGCTAAATCGATTCTGTTTGTAAATAACAGAAGCCTATGAATGACCCTCAATCTTCAAAACAAAGACAAAACAAATATTTTGACATTATTCATTCCTATGATTTTGTAACTTACTAAGTCGATATCTTTTGAACGAAGCTTTTGCGAGCAAACTTCCAGATAAAATATTTGTTTGTTTTGAGGTACCAAATTCATATTTTAAGTTTGGCCATTTAACCCGGGAACACCCTGTATATATGTAATATCTAAGGGTGCGTTCCGTTATGCACTGCAAGTACTGGCACTATGACGTCATGCAAGTGTACTGTTGACAGCGTTCCTTTTTAATTTTGTGCACTTTGAAGCTACTGCAAAATAGTAAAACGGAACGCACTACAGTACGCTTTCAGCAGACTTTTAACTAACCTTTTTCGCTAATAATCATCAAGTGAAAAATTGGTGAAATGGATAATACCATTATTGCATTAATTACATATAATTTAATCGAGAATATATATGATTCGAGTGAGTCATCAAGTGAAAGCGATTTGGAAATGGAATTAATAAATGAAATGAGACGACAAATTAAAATACCTAGAATAAAATGTAAAAATTACGTTAAAAATATTGTATCATTATATTCAGATATGGAATTTAAAAGTTAGTTCCATCGTACACATGGAGGTAGCCATCTTGATTACTGCGAGTGCTTTACCTCGCCGGTTGAAGTAATCGCAACAGGAAATAACGTCAAAATTAATGACGTCATATACTCATGATAGTACTTTCGCAGTGCACTGCTATCTATATCGGAACGCTATTGGTAGTACTGTCAGTACTTGCAGTGCATAACGGAACGCACCCTAAATTGGACGTGATAAAACGAACAACTGTGCGTTTGCGCAGTCGCAGTGTCATCAGGAGTGTCATGGCAGTAAAAGTTATTCGCAAGTATCCACACATATGATTACTAAATATATCTGAGATAAGATATAAATTTTATATAACTTATGTACTACATTAATAATAAAATAGTCTTAAAGTTCGTAGAAAAATCGAAAAGAAAAGATTTTTGCGATTTATCAGCTTGCCAGCAGCATAGACGTATTATTAACCTCACAAATGAAGAGATTAAGTGCACAATATATACAAATAAATTAACAAATAGTATTGTTAATAATACTTACATTTGCTTACTTAATCGATTTCAAATATATTTTATTTATGTTGTTTCGGAATCGATTCTGCGATTATTGCTCGCCTCGACTTTCGTATTGTTTGCGCGCGCGAGTACACAGCTCATCGATGAAAAATATTACAAAACATGTTATTGTCTGCGCTCTTATTTTCGGAAATTCTCCCACTTTTCTCGGAGACCGGCAGGTTTGAGCGATCCAATGCCCGTTTCCGAGATGAGTCAGCGCTCTGCCGTCTAAACGATAACAGGCCAGGCAAATTATATTGAAAATCCATCGCTTTGTATTCTTCGGAAAGCGCGTCAATCTTTTCCCGCACAAATTGTATATCTCCGCACGACGGCGTAGAATCCGATCTTGTTGAGAGAAGGACGAACAACAATTAAAAAAAGCATTCGACATCGACGAAGACTTCGTTATTACATCCAATCATTCCTTGCCCACCGATCGTTCAGAAAACGATTATCAGCCGAAACATATGTAAATGTTATTTTTTCCCTTGTACAAATATTTTCAGATGAAGTATTGTCAACCCATTACAATTTTCAAGAAATGCATTTTCAAAAGGTAGCGAGTGAATGGTTCTGTCTCAGTAAATTAATTTCTTTTAAGAGAAAAAATAGACATGAAGCAGACGCAGGTGATGACAAAGAAAATAAAGTGAATAATAGTTCCATCTCAGTAATTTAAAGCTTTTAATAAGACACAGGTAATGACAAAGAAAATTTAAAATAATAAAAATTAATTTTTAAATACTTTTCTTAACATAATTATATTATAGTATTTAGTAACAATAAGGCTCTTAAAAATGTATAATGTTAAAAAGTGCAGTGCGTACAAATGATAAAGTTAATAAGTTTTACTCCATACTATATTTTATATTGTATGTTCGAAATCGAACGGATAAAGAAAGCTGAAAGGAAGGGCATTAATGTATTACATTCAAATTCATGCAATATAAGCATGCACATAACTAGCATTACGTATATAAAACCTTAAATTGTAACAGGCAGATTTTAATATTATTTAAATCGCGCTCGGCCGCACAAGTATACATATACCTCGCGCCTGCGAAAAAAGAAGCGCTTGCGTTAACTTTCACTTTAATCGTAAACACCGCGGTCGCGCGAGAGGAGAGAAAATCAAGTGCCAATAACAACAAAATATGACTTGCTAAAAGGTAAATAATTATCGTAAACGTACTTTCGCCCTTAACATCTCGATCAAACAAGGGAAAATGTTCGCGAAGGTTCTCGAAATCCGGGCCTATATAAACCTCCTCTCTCGTGACCGCGGGGCTCTTTCCGATTGCTCGTCGCGAATAGAGTGTGCTTCTACTTTCCGAAAAAGATCGCTTGTCTTTTTCGGTTTTCTCGTCTAATTACCGTTGCTTGCGGAACAGTCAGTAATTTATTTTCGACCCGGCTTTTCTCTCGTTTATTGCATTCATTTCTTATACATTCGACTCGGCTATCTTTTGGTAATTTCTGTGCGGTAAAACAATTGTAAATTTTGTTAATAGTTGAAATATATTTTTTGTTAACGATACGCGTGTGTCGAGTGTAGTGCCTATCTATCGTCTCGCTTCCGACCGTCCTTTCCCGCTATCCGTTGTGCACATTTTTTGGTCCTTCGAGCCGGATCTTTATCCGGAACCTCCTGTTAATCCGGTGCCACGGAAGCGATCGTGATTAAGTGTCGGTGACCAGTGCTTCTGGAAAAGAGAGACAGTGTGAGAGATGGCAGAAACAAAGGCGATCATTGCCACCGCCACGGTATTATACGGCAAGATTTCGCGCGCGTACGACAACTTGCGGAAGCTCGGCGAGGCCAACATCACCCTCGGCGCAGTAGAGGCCCGGCTTCAAAACCTCGAGAAGCTGTGGGAAAAGTTCGACGCAATTAACGATACGCTAGCCGATCGTGTGGAAGAAATAAAACATGATGTCTACGCCAAGCAAGACATCCCGTCATTAGGTGAGGAAGCTTACCTGCAGAATAAGGGCCTCATGCTCGACCTAAAGAGCGCTCTCCAGCGGCGGCTGCAGGCAGCCAGCTCTACCTCGGCCGCGCCAACAACCTCCGCTTCTCGGACAGCGCTGCCAAAAATCCAGCCACCGACCTTCGCCGGGAAGTACGAAGACTGGCCGTCCTTCCGAGACCTCTTTCAATTCATTATCGGCAGGAACCAGGCAGCCAGACCTGTTGAAAAACTGCATTACCTCAAGCTCTGTGTAAAGGGTGATGCGGAACTGCTAATACGCAATTTGAGTACGACGGATGAAAATTACGAGATCGCCTGGAAGACGTTGAGCGATTTCTACGAGAACAAGAGGTTGTTAACTCGTAACTACCTCAACAACTTTCTGGCTCTTACTAAAATGAAGAGCGAATCCGCAGCTGAGCTAGGGCGACTCTTCCACGGCGTAAAAACAACCGTAAGTTCGCTGAAGAGCATCGATCGTCCCATCGACCGCACGGAGGACTTCTTTGTTCACCTTGTAGTTGAGCTGCTCGATAATCGTTCGCGTCGCGAATGGGAGAGCGTCATCAGCCACACCACCAACCCGCCTACCTACGCCGAATTGGAAGGATTCATAGAGCGACGGCTGCATACCTTAGAGGCTCTGTTTCCTGTGAAGAACGACAGCCGCAGCAGCAGCGACACCAAAGCAACTCGAAGCCATCACGTAAAGAAAACTGAGCCGAAAGACAGGTCCAGAAGTCGGTGCGCCGGTTACCAGGGGGACCACTTCATAATGTTTTGCAGCAGCTATAAAGAGAAGACGGCTACAGCGCGCAGGCAGTTTGTACGCGAACAGAACCTCTGTTCTAACTGCCTGGGGCGCCACCAGCTGACTGAGTGCGCGTCAAAAAAGACCTGTATGACGTGCGGCAGTCGGCACCACTCTTCTCTGCACGACGCCTTCCGCAACGCCGAGACCGCTACGACATCACACGTGGCTCAAGGACAGCCCTTCGCCTCTGTCACTGTGCTGCTCGCCACTGCTCGAGTCCGCGTCCTCGATCGTCACGGATCATGGCATCCCGCCCGAGCTCTGATCGACCAGGGCTTAGAGACGACCATAGTTTCGGAGCGGTTGGTTCAACGACTGCGACTGCCTCGCACGTCTGCCGCCGTCAGCGTCTATGGACTCGGCGAGCAAAGAACGGGAATCGCCAAGGGCAAGGTCAAGCTCACCTTTCGAGCGCTCAACGGTGAGACGTCCAACTCCGTCTCCGCCTTGATTTTGCCGAAGCTGACTCTATTCTCCGGAGGATGCCGCCGAAGCCTGCAATCCTGGACACATCTCAGGGACCTGGAGCTCGCCGATCCAGAATTCCATTCCGCTGATCCAGTAGACCTTCTGCTGGGCGCCGACGTCTACGGATTAATCATCCGCCAGGGTCTGAAAAAGGGAGGTCCTCAGGAACCGGTGGCACAGCAAACTTCGCTAGGCTGGATACTCTCAGGAGCCATCAACGAGAATACACGCTGCCAACGTATGTCCTCCCACCATTGCCAAGTGGAGGAAGACCTCACCTGTTTGGTACGTCGCTTTTGGGAGCAGGAAGAGGTTCGACAGCCGTCTCAGCTCTTCACCAAGGTCGAGCGGGAGTGCGAAGAGCACTATCGTCAGTACCACACACGCAACGCCGATGGCCGGTACGTCGTGCGCCTGCCCACGACGGAATCTCTGCCGGATCTCTCTGGAACAATCCGCGCCGCCCGCCGGGCTCTGCAACATACAGAGAAGAAATTTGATCGAGAGAGCGAGTTCAGAGGTATGTATGTCAAATTCATGCAACAGTACTTAGACCTGCGCCACATGATGCCTGCTCCGCCTTCGACTACCACGCGTCCTGGAGCTTGCTATCTACCGCATCACGGGGTCCTGCGTCCTGACAGCACCTCCACAAAACTGAGGGTAGTCTTCAACGGCTCGAGCTCCTTGCCAAACGGAGACTCTCTCAACAGATATCTAGCAACGGGACCGAATCTACTACCTTCTCTGGCCGACATCCTACTGAGTTGGCGACGCCATCGCTACGTCTTCGCGACTGACATCGAGAAGATGTACAGACAGATCCTTGTGCACCCCGACGACCAATGTCTGCAAAGGATATTATGGAGAGAGAGCAGCAACGACGAAGTCAAGGAGTACTGGCTAAGTACCGTTACTTACGGGCTTTCCTGTGCTCCTTATCTGGCGATCCGTACTTTGCGCCAACTTGCCGAGGATGAGGGACATCGCTACCCGAAGGGAGCTCTCATCCTGCTGAGCGACGTTTACATGGACGACATCCTGGCAGGCGCGGAGACCATGGAGGAAGCCGAGGTCATGATCCAACAGCTGATGGAGATCTGCAGGGCGGGCGGCTTCTCGCTTAAGAAATGGTCGGCAAACCATTCGCTGTTACTGAACCAAGTGGAGCCCGACGACCGGCTTCGACAAGAGTCTAGATGGTGGCTGCCCGGCGAGAGTCACTCTACGCTCGGTCTAAGATGGCAACCACGTGACGATCTCTTCGCATTCGCTACCAAAGCGATCACACTATCGACCTTCAGCAAACGGTCGGTACTTTCGTTGACAGCGAAGATGTTCGACCCTCTTGGCTGGCTGGCACCAACAACGATATTGGCAAAAATCTTCATCCAGTCTACCTGGTTGCTAGGTCTGGATTGGGACGCTCCGCTACCTTGCGACGAAGCGAGAAGATGGTTACGATTCCAGAGCGAGCTGCCGGCTCTGGAAAAAGTAATCGTACCTCGATGGCTGGGAGGTGTGACTGAATCAATGTTGGAAATCCACGGATTCGCCGATGCCTCCGAGCGTGCCTACTCCGCAGTGATCTACCTGAAGAGCAAAACAAAGGGCATTACTAAGGTGACTCTCTTAGCTGCCAAAACCAAGGTCGCGCCATTGAAGCAGGTATCATTACCTCGACTGGAGCTATCTGCAGCGACTCTTCTGGCTCGTCTCGTCGCCCACACCTTGCCGATCATCGGAGCTGAAAGAGCACCTCTTCACATGTGGTCGGATTCCACAATCACGCTCGGCTGGATCCGAGGACATCCATCGACGTGGGCCACCTATGTGGCCAACAGGGTCAGCGAGATACAAACGCTGATCCCTGATGCCCACTGGCATCACGTACCAGGACGAGAAAATCCAGCGGACTGCGCTTCTCGGGGACTATATCCTGGTGAGCTGGTTGACCACCCGCTCTGGTGGCAAGGTCCGGAATGGTTAGCAACGGAGAGCAGCCCGTGGATAAACAATGGAGAGGAGATTCCAACGGAGGACCTCCCAGAGAGACGAGTCCGGGCCCACGCCGCCGCCGTTGCCGAGCTGGAACCCGAGTCAGAATTGCTGCTGCGCTATTCTTCTCTGACCAGACTGCTGCGGATCACTGCATGGTGCCGTCGCTGGTGGCTGATCCACCGCCAGCTTCGTCACCCTCAAAGCCAGTCTAACGAAATCAGCGCCGACGACCTGACGGAAGCCCGCCTCTCCTGGGTTAGATTGATCCAGGCTGAAAAGTTAAAAGAAGAGATTAGACGGTTGCGAAATGGAACGCCGCTGCCGTCGCGAAGCGCCCTGCTGAAACTAAATCCATTTCTGGACAGCGAGGGACTCCTACGCGTCGGCGGGCGCCTCAGCAACGCTGACCTGCCGTATGATGCCACTCATCCGCTAATACTGCCCAGCGAGTCTACCTTCACTAACCTCGTCATCGATGACCACCACCAGCGGACTCTACACGGCGGGACGCAGCTGACCTTGTGCTCTTTACGTCAGGAATATTGGGTTCCTCGAGGTCGCTCGCTGGTGAAGAGCCGATGCGTCAGGTGCATAAGATGGCGAGCCGCCATCCCACAGCCTCTCATGGGCGACCTCCCGGAGCCAAGGGTCAAACCAAGCAGGCCGTTCCTTTACACCGGCATCGACTACGCCGGACCGGTTTGGATGAGAACCTCTAAGGGTCGCGGACACAAGGCAACGAAAGGTTTTATTGTCGTTTTTATCTGTTTAGCCTCTAGAGCCGTTCACCTCGACGTAGCCTCGGATTACTCCGCCGACGCCTTCATCGCTGCCTTGCGCCGGCTGATCTCCAGGCGTGGGGTCTGCATCTCATTGTACAGCGACTGCGGAACCAATTTCGTGGGTGCTGACAGGCAGCTAGGCGCTCTCTTCTCTGCTGCCAGTGCCGACGGACGCCGCATCGCCGCCTTCGCCGCACAGGAGAAAATCCGGTGGCATTTTAATCCACCGGCGGCACCTAACTTCGGCGGTTTGTGGGAAGCCGCTGTGAAGTCCATGAAACACCATCTGCGACGAGTAATAGGTGACGCCCGGCTCACCTATGAGGAGATGGCGACGCTGCTCTCACAGATTGAGGCTTGCCTCAATTCTCGACCGTTGCAGCCCCTGTCCGATGATCCTGAGGACGTAGCGGCTCTCACCCCGGGACACTTCCTAATCGGTTCCGCTCTCTCCACCGTACCGGAACCGTCGCTCGAGAGAGAACCTTCGGCCCGATTATCGCGCTGGCAGCTCCTGCAACAGATGAGGGACCATTTTTGGTCCCGGTGGTCCAGCGAGTACTTACATACGCTGGCCCATCGGCCAAAATGGTCCCGAGTCAACCAGGAGGCTTGCATCGGTCGGCTGTGTTTGATTCGAAGCGAGCATACTCCACCAACGAGGTGGCCGCTCGCGCGCATCACGCGCTTGCACCCGGGATCCGACGGCCACGTGCGCGTGGTCGAACTACGTACCGCAAATACCAATTTGACGCGACCCGTAAGCAAGTTAGTATTTTTGACCGACGGCGCCGAAGTTTCACTCGAATCGAAATCACACGTCGTAAGCGATTAACCTATTTTAAAACTTCACACTTTCCGCTATTAGATATTCACATTCATTTGCACATCACCGTCATATCGTTGCACTCATGTTATCACCATACTTTGTTACAGGTAGAACACTAAAGATTGTTCCGAATTTTCGCGACGCTTAACCGACACGCGTCTATACTGACGCCCGACACAAACTGCTGATCGGCTCAGCATTCTATTGACAAATTCCGTCGGAGCACGTGCGCTCCACGTGCCAGTCACTCGCTAGCGCGTGAATAGGCGCGCGCCCTTACTTTCGCGCTACGGTTCTTATATTGCAGGTGTACTGCAAGGCGGGCGGAATGTTCGAAATCGAACGGATAAAGAAAGCTGAAAGGAAGGGCATTAATGTATTACATTCAAATTCATGCAATATAAGCATGCAGCATGCACATAACTAGCATTACGTATATAAAACCTTAAATTGTAACAGGCAGATTTTAATATTATTTAAATCGCGCTCGGCCGCACAAGTATACATATACCTCGCGCCTGCGAAAAAAGAAGCGCTTGCGTTAACTTTCACTTTAATCGTAAACACCGCGGTCGCGCGAGAGGAGAGAAAATCAAGTGCCAATAACAACAAAATATGACTTGCTAAAAGGTAAATAATTATCGTAAACGTACTTTCGCCCTTAACATCTCGATCGAACAAGGGAAAATGTTCGCGAAGGTTCTCGAAATCCGGGCCTATATAAACCTCCTCTCTCGTGACCGCGGGGCTCTTTCCGATTGCTCGTCGCGAATAGAGTGTGCTTCTACTTTCCGAAAAAGATCGCTTGTCTTTTTCGGTTTTCTCGTCTAATTACCGTTGCTTGCGGAACAGTCAGTAATTTATTTTCGACCCGGCTTTTCTCTCGTTTATTGCATTCATTTCTTATACATTCGACTCGGCTATCTTTTGGTAATTTCTGTGCGGTAAAACAATTGTAAATTTTGTTAATAGTTGAAATATATTTTTTGTTAACGATACGCGTGTGTCGAGTGTAGTGCCTATCTATCGTCTCGCTTCCGACCGTCCTTTCCCGCTATCCGTTGTGCACATTGTACGTGTATATTGATATAAACATAACATTGTGTAATTATCATTTATCTTTGAAATTTTATTTTATTCTCCTTTTCTCAAGTATATGTTAAATATTTATAAAAAATAAATTTATACTAATTACTATAACATTAATATAAGATTTTAATAAATGTTTATATATTTCTAATTTCTGTTATATGTGTAATATCTGAAAAAATAAATATAAAATAACTTAAAAATATTAAATAACAACATAAGAGAATAATCCTCCAAATATTATACCTATGAATTTTTAATAAACATACAATGTGGATATACATTAGCATAACATATTTTTCAAATGCATATATAACAAAGTGTAAATGCGTTTAATATATATTTTGCTTATATGTAAGACGAACAATAGAAAAATATTAGGAATAATTATTAAATATTAGAAGAATAATTTAATATATTATTGTTCCATATGAATAAAATATATGTTACAAATTTATGTAGTTATGTATTTGAAATGTAAATGTTATCTAATGTCTGAAATTCTATATCTGAAATATATATTTGTTATGTAGTATAGTGGCAACATTATGTAACATATATATAACATTTAAAGTACAGTGATATATATCTCTGATATATCAGAGAAGTACTTTTGTTGCTGACATTTAGTAGTACATATAACATACATGTACTTTACTTATAATGTAACTATGTTATTTGTGATATATAATGTTATAACTTTGAGATATATATACTACATCTCTATGTTTGCTGGGATATAATTATATAATTATGTATATATATATAATTACATGTGTATATATATATATATATATATATATATATATATATATACATGTATAATGAAAAAGAAAATATAAAATATAAATACAATATATAAGAATTGTATATTATGCAGTCATAACACACATAACGAAAAATATTTATATTTTTTTAGCTTATAAAATTAAACAATATAAATTTAGAAATTGTGTTAATTAAATATATAGTATAAGAAAATTTTTTATTCTAGAGCAAGATTTTTATTCTCATGTTTATTAGTTTTTCAATTAATGAGAATTTTATTTATATCAAAGAAAGAAAAACAAACTTGGAGATATAAACATTGATAATGGATTTGTCCTATTTGTCCTATTAATTTATATGAAAAGAGATAGATGCGATTTTTGTTAAAGAACTTAAAATGTTGCAGATTATCTCTTTTTTCGTTATACGAAAATAATAAGAAAAAGGGCGAGAGAGATATCAGAGAGATATAGTATAATATACATATAATGATCTTAAAATAAATTTTTTTTATACTTAAAACAGTTTCGAAAAATCTTTAACTCTTCCAGAATACCGTTTATTAATGACGTTAAGATATTTATTTAATTTTTTTTTAAAAAAAGATGTCCAAAAAGTTCAATTTTTTGACCTCGAGCGGAAAGTTTAATATAATATAAGGATATATTTTAATTGATTTTATAATCTTCTATATGAAACCATCTTATATAAAATTAATTTGTGTAAATCTTTTGTCCTTATAAAATATTTCTTGGCTGCTTTCGCGACAAAATCAAAATTAAATTATTTCTCAGATGTTGAAAAGATTATATATAAACGCATTTTCCAAATAATTTCATATCAATAATTAAAGTAAAAAAAAAATATTTTTTAAAAGTTATGTCTGCTAACTATATTCGCTCTCAATTAATTTTCTCTAATTATAAATAAACTATGAGTTTCTAAATTATGCAAACATGATCCTAAATTTGCCCAAATAATTCCCAAACAATAACAGTAATAAAAAATAAAAATAAATAATAAAAAATATAAAATTTGTCCATCTGATGTCCACTAAGCGTACTTTAAACTTGATTTCCAAGTGAAATAATTATTTCCTAAACGTTAAAACTATTATACGGACGTGTTTCCCAAATAATTTTACGTTAATTAAAAAAAAGAAATGTTTTTTCGAATTATTGTCTGCTAACTATACGCTCAATCTATTTTAATTAATAATAAATAAACTATTATTTCCTAAACTACGGGCGATATTCATAGTCCGTTCTTATATTTAAAATCGTCTTAAAACCTCGTTCAACCAATCAAGAGATGCTATGCGGCCATTTGATTAGTTGAACAAGGTCTTAAGACAATTTTAAATATAAGAACCAACTGTGAATATTGGCCTACGAGAATCTATTCCTAAATGTGCCCAAACGATTCCCAAGCGATTGGTATAACTGATAATAGGGAAATATCAAATTTGTCTGCTAAATAGATGAAGGTCGCGAGATACGGCCTGAAAATGCTTTCTGACAGACTGAACACTTTTGCACTCAGCCATTATGTACATTTCTTTCATACTGATTTATATAGCAGTAATTATTAATATCAATATAATTAAAAAGTAATTAAATAATATACATATTTATTAGTCTATAAATTAACATGTTCTATAACAGACTCTAAAATTGATAGTTATTATTGTTCTCTCCTTGTCTCTCTATCATGCCGATGATATGTAAAGTCGATAAAAAAGTATAAAGTAAAAAAAGCAATCAATTGCCAAGTCTAATAAAAACGCCCGTGTCTTACATTCTGTACATTAGTTTACTCTTTGCATTATTATTTTATTATTATTATGTATCATTGTACAATTGGAAACATATATAATATGTAATTTTTGATATTATTTGCATATATATACACACATATGTGCATAATCATATATAAAATTTACAAAAAGTGAGTGCTTATTAGTCTTGCTACATATTACTGCCTTCTGCTACGGAAAGGTAGAAAGAATTTTCAAACGGGGAGCACACACTTTTGCATGGCGCATAAGCGTAAGCATAAGAATCTTGATTGGTCTATGAACGTATGCTTAAAAAATTCAACCAATCAAATTTCTTATGCATATGTTTATGCGCTTATGAAAGAGTGTGTGCTCCCCGCTTTAATTGGTCTATAAACGTATGCATAAGAAATTCAACCAATCGAATTTTATATATATATGCTTATGCGCTTATGCAAGAGTGTGTGCTCTCCGCTTTACGTTTATTACGACCTGTCGGAAATGACTACGACAATCTTTGTACTCAGATATTTTTCTTATAATTATTCATGTTGTAGGCGATTATATATGTTTCGTATTATTTTGGACACGTGTCCTAACCGTGATGCGTGAGATCACTTTGCGCATGATCATCGAATGATTCCGTTTCGCGACAGCATGTATATTATTCGAGAGAGTCGTATTAGAAACATCGACCGAGACACATGTATTATTATTTCTAAGTTGACCTACCTGCCTCGGGTTAATATCGAGTATAGTAACTGCTTATAGAAACTGTATCCATATATCAAATACATCCTGACGAACTCTTTATAATATTTTATTTTTAATTATTCATGTTCTGAAAACCCCCACAAAATTCAGAAGTGGGATACAACAGTGAATCTATAATTTCGATCGATAAATCTTCTCGGCCTGCAGGTAGAGAAACTCCGGTCCGCGCTTTATTGAGAATTTTGACGCGTGTAATTGCAATACTTGTTGACGACGGTGAGCGGACTGATTTTCTCGTGTGTCGGTCTTATTTGGGAACTTCGCGGCTCTCTCGTGAAGAAAAATCGTTGCGAGTTAAATTATTCGAAATTGTTAGCGGTCGCCGAATTGATTTCGTCTTGAGCTTTGTGCTCTTCGTGATTGTGATATTGAGACGAAATATTTTTTTGTACTTTTCGGGAAATTGTGACCTTGTAACGAGTAATACTAAATATTTTTTTCGCTATTGCCTGCGAACGAGTGGTGACTTTGTGTCCTACGTGGCTATTGTTTTGTGCTGACGTCATTGTTTCGTCCCTATGGAACGGATACCTGAGGACGTCTTGAACGATCAAACCATCGTGACTTTGAAGGAGATCGCGAGACGGATTGGATTGTCCACGAGCGGGAAGAAGGTCGAATTGGTGTCACGAATACTGTCCGTCGGTGAGGACGGATGGAGAAGTGCGTTTGAGAGTGTCACGAGAAGCAATACAACGCAGAATCAATCGTCTCTGGATTTGGGTGCAAGTGCCTCGACACCACGATCGCGACCAGGTGGTGCGATGGCATTGCATGTCGGGGAAGTTGCGGCCCCGGATGATTTTTCATTGCCGCCGGAATTGATGGCAAGAGAGATAGAAGTCCTGCGACGTGAGAAGGCTCTTCTGGAACGGGAATTGAATCTTGTCCGACGGGAGGCAAGTGTATCGCCTAGCGTTCAGGGCAGTGCTGGCGATCACGTCGATTCGAGACTTAATATTCGAACAATAAGTGATTTATTAAGTGAATTCCGTGGCGAAGGTGATAATTTCGATACATGGAAAAGACAGGTCGAACTTTTACGCGCGACAACTCGACTTGACGAGAATTCAACCAAGATATTGATTAGCTTGCGTCTGAAGGACAAAGCATTGAGTTGGTTTCACTCAAAGCCGGAACATTTGCAATCGAGTGCAGTTGAGTTGCTTGCCGAGATGTCTCGTATTTTTGATAATCGCCCTAGCAGATTGACATTGAGAAGAGATTTTGAAAAACGGAAGTGGCGAAGTAGTGAGACGTTTTCGGAATATTATTACGAGAAAATGGTTCTCGCGAATAAGGCATCTGTTGAGGAGGAAGAGTTGATCGATTGTTTAATTGATGGAGTGCCGGATAATCGAATGCGGAGCCAGGCGCGGATGCTGCGTTTCACGTCAGCGACGGATTTATTGGACGCCTTCAAAAAGCTGTCGTTGGACAGCGAGCTGCGTAGCGGTGCAGAACGAGTTTTTAAGGGACAACGACCCGTGATGTCATCAAAATCGCCGCGTGGGGAAGGAACTCCTACGACGCGGAGTGGGTCCATCCGCTGTTATAATTGCGGAGCGGTTGGACATCTCGCTAAGGAATGCCGACGGGAGCGGAAGCGTGAGAAGGGTTCGTGCTTCCGATGCGGCAGCGCGGAGCATCGCATCAAGGACTGCCCCAAGTCGAAGCCAGGGGTAGAAAACACAACGAGCGTAGTCCAGGCGGTATCACCGAGCGCCCCGTATTTAGTATCTCTCGATTACGAGATCACAGATGGGTCGAATAATAAGTGTAAATATTCTCTCGTGGCGATGATCGATTCGGGATCTCCGATAAGTTTAATAAGAAGTAATTTTGTTCCAGAGCATGTTCGAGTTGCAATAACTGAAAATCAATCTTTTTACGGTATTAATGGAACTAAGTTGGAGATTCTCGGGAATTTCGAAAAGAATGTCGAAATTAATAATATCGAATTAAAAATTAAATTTTTCGTGGTACCGGATCATGCGATAACTTGTGCTGCTTTACTCGGTAGAGATTTTACGTCGTCACCGTTGATAAGAATATCGTTGGGAGAGAAATTTGGTGTTTCGAGAGTAGACCCGAAAATTATTGATAATACTGATTTTTCGAAACAGATTTTCCATATCTCGTATGTCGATCGTCCGTCGTCTGTCGCCGAGGCATTGAATATTGATCCGCACCTTGATTTTAATACGATTAAGCATGTCAAGCAATTGTACAAAAGCGAATATGTTACAGATAAAGAAATTGTGAGTCCTCCGAAGGAAATCGAAATGGAAATTAATTTGACACACGATAGACCTATTAGTTTTAGACCGAGGAGACTCTCATTTGCCGATAAGGAAAAGCTGAGACAAATATTGGATGGATTGTTGCAGGAGCGGATAATAAGACCGAGTAATTCACCTTACGCTTTCCCAATTGTACTTGTAAGTAAAAAGGATGGCGATTCGCGGTTATGTATTGATTATCGCGAATTAAATAAAATAACTATAAGAGATAATTTTCCGACTCCTCTAATTGACGATCATTTGGATTGTTTGCGAGGAAAATCTTATTTCTCGAGTCTTGATTTGCGTAATGGATTTCATCATGTAAAAATCGCCGACGGGTCCGTAAGATATACTTCTTTTGTGACACCTTTAGGTCAGTTTGAATTTTTGAAGATGCCCTTTGGATTAACAAATGCTCCACGGGTTTTTCAGCGGTACGTGAGCGACATTTTTCGTGATTTGACCCGCACAAATAAAATATTAATATATCTCGACGACATATTAATTGCAACCGAAAGTATTGGTGAGCATTTGGAAATTCTTAGTGACGTTTTCAATCTAGCTCGGCGATATGGGTTGCAATTTCGTTTGGATAAATGTTCGTTTTTGTATCGCGAAATTGTTTATCTTGGATATTTGATTGATGAGAGTGGCATTCGACCTAGTGTCGCGAATGTGGAATCTGTCGTAAATTTTCCAATACCGCGTAATACAAAGGAAGCTCACAGATTTGTGTGCCTTGCTAGTTACTTTCGACGATTTATTAAAAATTTTTCAATTATTGCAAAGCCACTTTACGATTTGGTGAAGAAAAACGCAATCTTTCGATTCGGTCCGGAAGAGAATCGCGTGTTCGAGTTATTAAAAAAAATGTTGTCATCGCAACCGGTTCTTTCTATTTATTCGCCGAAATTAATGACGAAATTCGTGTTCTTCTCGACTCATATTCCGATAACGACAGGGATTTGATAGCGATTAGAGATCGAGCGGCAAATATTATTGAAAATAATCAGCGTACAAATGAAAGTTATTATAACAATAGACGAAAGCGAGCGACTACCTATAAGAAAGGTGATTATGTTATGATTTATAACACTGATGTGACTTCGGGCGTAAATAAGAAATTAATTCCGAAATACAAAGATCCGTATATTGTGAAAGCTGTTCTTGATCATGACCGGTATATTGTCTCGGATATCGAGGGTTTCCAAATAACACAGATGCCATATACAAGAACAGTTAGTGCGGATCATATGAAAATGTATGTTGACGAGTAGACCTTGAGCTACAATATTATATGTATTCTTCGTGTTTATTTTGACATATTTCGATAATGTACTTTTGTATTGTATTGATAAGAGTTTTAGTGATCGGTTATCGAGATTATTATTATTTATATATATGGCCGGGACGGCCATAATGTCAGGCTGGCCGAACTGTAGGCGATTATATATGTTTCGTATTATTTTGGACACGTGTCCTAACCGTGATGCGTGAGATCACTTTGCGCATGATCATCGAATGATTCCGTTTCGCGACAGCATGTATATTATTCGAGAGAGTCGTATTAGAAACATCGACCGAGACACATGTATTATTATTTCTGAGTTGACCTACCTGCCTCGGGTTAATATCGAGTATAGTAAGTGCTTATAGAAACTGTATCCATATATCAAATACATCCTGACGAACTCTTTATAATATTTTATTTTTAATTATTCATGTTCTGAAAACCCCCACAATGTTGAATTTATATTTTGACTAGCATATTGAATTGATGATATATAATACATAGATCTAAAAACTTTAAGATTACAAAAAGATATAAATACAAGTTTATTCTTTGTCTATAATATCTCACATAAATATATCTCACATTTTGCAATTTATCATTTCAACTTACTATTAGAAAAGAAAATAAATATTTTCAATTTCCTGTCGATGTTAAGGCCCGTATTCATAAAAACCAATTACACGGCACCCTTAATCGGGTTTAATAACATCCGTAGTTGTAAGGGGAAGAATAGAACGGCTGTGATTGGCCAGTCTTACAACTACGGATGTTATTAAACCCGATTAAGGGTGCCGTGTAATTGGCCTTTATGAATAAGGGCCTTAACATCGGCAGGAAATTGAAAATATTTATTTTCTTACAACTACGGATGTTATTAAACCCGATTAAGGGTGCCGTGTAATTGGCCTTATAGCCTGTTAGCCTTATATTTATAGAAATAAGCCTTAAATCGTAAGCAATAAACAAAAATCATAATATTCGATTTTTGTAGATGTGGCTTCAATGTGATAATTTTTTGTTTTTAAGACTAATAATAAACCAACAAACGATAAAATTAGACCAACAATCATCAACAAACGATTACGCATCGATTAGACCGGTTTTTAATTAAAAATGAGATTTTTCCGGCTAACTTAATGCTAATTTTTCTTTTTTAATTTAAAAAAAATATAAACCAACAAACGTTGCAATTAAGCCAACAATCACCAATAAACGACCAACAAACAATTTAAAAAAAATTTAAAAAGTCGAAGTTGACCGGCTAAGTTAATGGAGCTGCCTCCAACATCAATTTGGAGTTTGGCCGGATCTCCTACCGACCCTTAAAGCGGGGTCTACAATGACAGCAGGAGTACAGAGTACAAGAGTAAGCAGTAAGCAGTACGAAATAGGATTCGCTCATTTCGTCGAGAGTAACGGAATGAACCAATCCCATTTCGTACTGCTTACTGCTTACTCTTGTACTCTGTACTCCTGCTGCCATTGTAGACCCCGCTTAAGGCCGTTTTACAATGGAATATCGTAGGTGGTAGTCGTAAGAAATTGACCTATCACAATTAATTATTTTTGAAATAATCGACTGTGGTTTGTCAATTTCTTACGACTACGGCCTACGATACTCCATTAAGGCTCTTTACACGGCATCCTTAATCGGGTTTAATAACATCCGTAGTTGTAAGACTGGCCAATCACAGCCGTTCCCCTAAAGAATAATATTCCATTCTTCAGGGGAACGGCTGTGATTGGCCAGTCTTACAACTACGAATGTTATTAAACCCGATTAAGGGTGCCGTGTAGTAGACCCCATTGTAGAAGGCCCTTTAAGGAATTCTGTGAAGTTAGCCTATTAAAATTAGATTTTCGAAGTTTCAATAATTAGAATCAATAATTGGTCTTTTATTGGTCATTGTTGATCATATTTTATCTTTTGTTGGTTATTAGTTTGATTGTTATTAAAAAAATTAATATCAATCTAAAGTTAGCCTACCTAAATATACAATTTTAATAGATATTAATTAATTATACATCAAATCGATAGGAAATCGATTGTTGGTTCTAATTATGTCTTTAGAAATGATTGTTGGTCGATTATTTACTAATTATAACAAAATAATTATTTTTTAGTTGCTCACATATACTGCGCATGCGCATATATACTGCGCATGCTGTTTCCAACCGTTAAGTTAGCTCTCTACAAATATATTATTCCGCGATCAGAGAAATGTACAATTAGATGAAACAAGTATTTTATACAAATACGTTTAAATTGACACATTTCTAATTAGTCTTAGTATATTTACTAGGATTTTAAGTAATTGTACTAACAATATAAACTTTGTGTTGAGAAAATCAGTTATTAGAAAATTTATGGTTATTACAGGTAAAAAATTAAAAAAAATTATTATTGCTAAATAAAAAACAATTAAATTGTTATATTAATATTTCTTATTGTACATATATTTAACTATATAATCGCGGAATAATATATTTGTAGAGAGCTAACTTAATGGTTGGAAACAGCATGCGTAGTATATATGCGCATGCGCGGTATATGTGAGCAATTAAAAAATAATTATTTTGTTATAATTATTAAATAGTCGACCAACAATCATTTCTAAAGACATAATTAGAACCAACAATCAATTTCCTATCGATTTGACGTATAATTAATTAAAATCTATTAAAATTGTATATTTAGGTAGGCTAACTTCACATTCATATTTATTTTTTTAATAACAATCAAACTAATAACCAACGAAAGCTAAAATATGATTAACATTGATCAATAAAAGACCAACTATTGATTCCAATTATTGAAACTTCGAAAATCTAATTTTGGTAGGCTAACTTCACAGAACTCCTTTAAGGCCAAGTCTACAATAGATGTAGTAAGCTCTAAAGGCGGTATTCATAATCCGTTCTCATATTTAAGATCGTCTTAAGATCTCGTTCTACCAATCAAGAAACACTATGCGGCTATTTGATTGGTTGAACGAGGCCTTAAGATGATCTTAAATATAAGAGCCAATAACTGTGAATACCGGCCTAAACCTCAATAAATTGATCAATCACAGTCGATTATTCCTCTCATTTGTTACGTCCTAGTGACCTTCCTACTCTCTCTCTCTATTCCTAGGCTAGAAAGAATGGGGCGCTCTCTATTTTTTATGAGGCAAGCTGCTTACACCAGCTATACCTCAGGGACGCCGAGAGCACGGACTATACTGTGGAACTAGGGACCGAGTATTGGGACGTTGGGAATGGGGAATTCTAGTTACTAGTGAAAAAAGGATTTCTACTAGCAATTCTTTCTAAACTATCTAATAAAATTAATTAATGAAAGGCTCGTATAAATTAACAAAATTAAACAAATCAAATATAGTAGGCCAACTGAACGAGCAAATAAATAAGATGTAAAAATTTTTATTAATAGTTAAATAATTAAATTAACATTCCGTTACAGAAACGATATAAATTGTAAACGTTTCGACTGCACTACAGTCTTTATCAATACATAAAAGTTAAATATTAAAATACAAAGTTAAATGTTAAAAATACAAAGTTAGTTAAATATTAAAATATAAAATTAAAACGATTCTTCGCTGTTGACCAATAGATGTGCAAGGCGATTGGTCTGAGATGCCAAGTTATGCGACATTTAAACATGCTGCGGATATAATACGCGAATTAAATCAATGTCAGAGAAAATTAAAAAATCTTTCAACTTACATTATCGTTTTAACAAGTCCTTTTTCCCGATATTTCAAGTGTGTGTTGCGAAGTCTGAATAACAAATGTCGAAATAGAGAGCGTGATGTATTTATTTATTACCAATGTTTTTTCTAAACTATGATTCAGCAAATTTTTTAAGTATGTCAAAATAACTACTGTCTAACAATTCGGTGTCTTTATTTAAATTAATTCCATTTTTCTGTTCTTTAATGTGGATCATTTCAGATATTAGCCTTTTATGGTAATTCTTTTCATGATCCATAATTTTAATATTGTCCCAGTCAAATGTATGTTGTTCGTTTAGAATGTGTTCCGTGACAACCGAGTGTTTAGCAGAGTCTAATTTAATATTATTTTTATGTTCTTTAAGTCTCGTTCCTAACTGTCTTTTTGTCTGTCCGACATATGTGGCGTCACAATCGTTGCAATTCAATTTATAAATAACATTAGAATTCGTGGAGCAATTATTTCTGTCCTTTTGAACTTTTATGAAGTCATTCAATTTTTTAATGCAACGATATCCTACCACTACGTCAGGTCTTCTTATTGCTGAAGCAACTTTCTCAGATATTGATTCTATATATGGTATGACAAAATATTTAATGTTAGTATTAGTATTATTAGTATCTGTTATATTGTTATTATTAGGCTTGTTAAATTTCTTAGTTGAGAGATTTTTTAATCTGCGTTTTATTTCTGTGAAAATTAGATCAAGAGGATAACCGTTGGATAGCAAAATGTTAATAGCTTTCTCTATATTTTTTTTGTGAAATTGCGGATGTGATAGTAATAAAGCTCTATCTACCAAGTTATAAATTGTTCCTATTTTATGACAAGTCGGATGATTTGAAAAAAATGAAAGTAATCTACCTGAGAATGTCTTTTTGTGATACCAATCTAAATAAATTTTATTATCTATTACTTTGATCATTATGTCCAAAAAGCTTATACACCGATTATCCTCTTTTTCCAATGTAAATTGTAGTCTATCGTTATAATTGTTGAATTCGTTCAAAACATATGTAATATTGTCAGCGGAAGTGCATAAAATAATGTCGTCTACATAACGGAAATAAAAAGTCATTTCGCAATTTAAATTACTAATTACCAATGTTTCCAAGTCCTGCATGACTATATCGGCAATGATCGGAGAAAGTGGGGAACCCATAGGAGTCCCATAAATTTGTTTGTAAGTTATGTTATTGAACGTGAAAAATGTAGAAGTTAATATAAATTTTATCATACCTATGAATTCATTTTTGGGAATCTTTGTGTGTGACTCTATAAAATGCCATCTATTATTGATACCGTTTAATGCAAGATGTACGGAAACATTAGTAAATAATGAAACAACGTCCAATGAAACTATTATGTCGGAATCTTGTAGTGTTTTCCCTGATAGAATGTTGCATATATCGAAACTGTTATTCACAAAACTGTCAGCTCTAGGAAGGCTATCTTTTAAAATTTTATGAAAGAAGGAAGCAATATTATATAGAGAAGTATTTATTGAGGAAACTATTAATCTAAAAGGAATATTTTCCTTGTGGATCTTGGGGAGCCCATAGGCTTTAGAAAGAAGGGAGTCGCTTGAAAATAAATAATAATATTCTTTTTTGTTGATGAAATCTTTTTTCAACCATTTTTTTAGACAATTATTGAGGTCTTTTTCTATTTTTGTTGATGGATTGTTTTTAACTATGGTATACGTAGAATCGTCTTCTAGGAGACTCTCAACTTTTTTTATATAAAATTCTTTTTCTAATGCGACTGTAATGCTGCCTTTATCTGCTCTAGTAAATAAAATATTAGGATTTTGATTGCAGAATTTAATTGTGTCTTTATGCATGTGAAGTAATTTTTCTTGTATGTCCGTTTTTTTGTCATTCTTGTTTAAAAATAATGAAAATTGTGGAATGGCAGCATTACGAATCGAAGTACGATTTCTGATCCCGTTAGAATTGCTCTCTATATCTTTGATAAATTCGTGTATGGCTACTTTTTTATTTAAGTTAACTGGGAGACTAAATTCACCTCCCAATTGTAATAGATTGGTTACATTGGGAGGAATATTTTTATCAGTTAAATTAATAAACCATTTCTGGTTAGTTTGTTGTAAAGGATTATGTGTAGCACAACGAAAACTGTTGGCAGAAACAGTATTATCAACAATATTTGTCGATGATACCGTTGTTTTCAATTCAATAGGATCAATATTTTTAATGTACTCTGTTTCATGCGATTTACGTAGCCATAGGAATTTTTTCTTATGTATGAGATATAATTTTTGGTTGAACAAAGAAAAGGAGTTGCAATGGTGATTTAAAATCTCTTGCCAGATATAAGATGGTAAAAGATTTTGGAGAATTTGGAATTGCCTTGACCGTTTTTTATTCAGTGAGTTTAATGTTCTATATAAATCAAATATCTCTATGTTAAGAATTTCATAACAATTTTAATTATAAACAAACCTATGGAACTCCGATGGGCTCCCCTCTTTCTCCCATAGTCGCTGACAGAGTATTACAAGATTTGGAATCTAAAGCTCTAAACCTACTTAACTATAAACCGGTTTTTTTCCATAGATATGTCGACGACCTTATTTTGTCAGTACCTAATAAATATATTGAACATACGTTAAACACTTTTAATTCACTACACCCGCGTATTCAATTCACAATGAAAAAAGAAAAAAACCATAGTTTGAGTTTTTTGGACATCAAGTTAATATCAAAAGACAATAAAATTACATGTGATTGGTTTAGAAAGCCGACGTTTTCGGGAAGATACTTGAATTTTCTTTCACAACACCCTATGTGTCAAAAAAAAGAGGAACGATCATCGGTCTGATTGATAGGGTAATTTTATTATCTCATCCTTCATTTCACCAGGATAATATAGAATTGATTATTAACATCTTAATAAATAATAATTACCCGGTAAAATTCATTTTTGACACTATTAACGACAGACTCAAAACTCTTTTTTATACTAGAAGTAAAGTTAACAACAACAGTCTAAATCAGTCGAAGGATTCTCATTTGTTTTTTACTGTGCCTTACTTACCGAAGGCCACTGAACAATTGATAGGTATGACAAAAAAAGTCGATACTAGACTCTCCTACATGAGTATGAATAAATTAGGTAAATTTATAAAAACACATAAAGACAAAATACCTAAAGGAGCGAATACGAATGTAGTTTATAAAATTAACTGTAAAAACTGTGATGCCTCATATGTGGGTCAAACTAGCAGAAAACTGAATACTAGGATAACTGAACATAAAAAACACATTAATAGAAAGTGTTCCAATAAATCAGTTGTTACTGATCATAGATTAGAGTTCTCTCATGAATTTGATTGGGATGAGGTAATAATTTTAGATAAAGAACCATATTACAATAAAAGACTTATATCAGAAATGTTATATATAAAAAGACAAACTAATGGATTAAATCTACAAAACGACACTGAATTTTTGCCTGATATATACAATAATATTATAGATTCTTTACCAAAGTTGCCAGGGTTTGTAAACAGACCTTGATATGTATAATAAAGGTGAAACACCGAGTTACTGCCTCATTTGGGATTGGGAGTTGAGACGGTAAAGACGTTCTGTCTTTAGTAAACTTTTGTTTTTGAAAAAACTGTGTCTATAAGATCTCGTAACTTCTATAAAATAATCGCCAATTTTATTTGAGTGAGTGTACAGTGCATGTTATTTTTCAAAAGTATAGTGAATAATTGCCCACACAACACATGGACGTAATTACAACATAATTTGGATGTCCGAAGCGAGCACCAAGGACATCCGATGGACGTCCCGTGTACATCCTGTGGATGTATTAAGGATGTCCTATGTTCCGCCTAACAACATCCATAGGCTATAAATGGGACGTCCAGCGGATATTCTTAGTGCTTACTACGGACATCCAAAGTATGTAATTATGTGGATATAATGACTGCATTCAACAGAAAAAGAGCACAATGGCCAGTATTCATAGTCAGATCTTATATTTAAGATCGTCTTAAGATCTCGTTCAACCAATCAAATGACGTTATACGGCTATTTGATTGGTTAAACGAGATCTTAAGACGATCTTAAATATAAGATCTGACTATGAATACCGGCCAATGAGTGCTTATTAATTCTTTAATGTGATTAGTTTCTATGTTTAGATCCAACGAAGAACTAAAGGAAATAATCACATTAAAGAATCAACAGTCGCCGCATGAGCTGCTTTTTCTGCTGAACGCAACAAATGTTTCAATAATGCTCATTGAAAACTATTAAGACCATATTATATATTTAGATAGTTAGAATTTATTTAAATCAATAAAATACATGTATATAATTTTTGCAATATTATCTTAAGTATACTACTTTCAGCATTATAACCAGTAGCTCATCAAAATTATCAATATGTTTATTTATAAAATTTATGTTAGTGTAACAAAAACAAAATAATATATTACTGACGTGCTATTTTTTATATGTTTACGCAGTTTACTTAGTATAAAAAAAATTAAAATAAAAACTCCAATTAAAGTGTTCAAAGTTAACGTATACAATTATGTGTAAATTTTTATAAACTTTCAGTGTTTTTTGTCAATTTAAATTCCTTTATCGTTTCTAGAGTAGTAAAATATGAAAATAACCCATGCATTACTGTTTTCAGAATTCTAGAGTACGTTATATAGTTCAATTTTTACATCTATGAAAATTTTATCATAGAAAGTTTTTAATCAACACAAACTGTAAAATCTGAGGTTATGATTGTTGTCATTCAGTAGTATTTTGGCGGTGCGTCACTGACTTACACAGAATCCGGTATTATTGATATTTTCACTAAGACTTTTCTATATATTCTCTGCAATAAATATCTCTTTGTTCAATAACACGAGGTATGAGAGATACGAGCGGCACACGAGAGCACGAGCACGAAACATGTTGTGACACGTGAAAACCCGGCCGACCAGGACATGCGCAGCGCATTGCGCACTAGCGCCTAAAATTATCAGGATTAAAAGTCACTCTAAAAAAAATTGTAAAAAATAAAAATTATTGTAAGAAAATTATAATTAATAATAATAATAGAATTAGAATCTTCAGCTCAGACGTCTTCACAGAACTAAACGGAGGATGTCTACAGGACATAAAATAAACGTCTTATTTTGGATATAAAAAGACACAACCAAAATTTATATGTATTAAACGAATGTTATTGATAAAAATTAAGTTTTCAACTACAGGGTATACATATACTCGATATATTGTAAGATGTCCGGAATATGTCTTTTTAAAGTCCTACAACTGTCCATCGCAGTTGAAATTTTAACAGGACGTCCGACTAACGTACTTTGGACGTCCCACAAATGGGGACATGTGAGGACATATATCGGACGTCCGAATAACGTACTTTGGACGTCCCACGAATGGGGGACATGTGAGGACATATATTGGACGTCCAAAGGACGTACATGTGTTGTGTGGGTGGATATTGTTTATTTAGATCTCCATTTAATGTCTAACAACATTTCAATATGACGATTCAATCAAGATATCTCCCTTGACTAATAAATCAGGAGGCCTATACACAGTGATTACATGGCACTGTCGCTCGATCTCAGTATGTATCAAAAATTTGCACTTGTCACACGCGATGACTTATTTAGAAACATATGTAATGAGACAAAAAACTGACTTTTTATTATCTTGACATCGTTAATTGCCGTCTTTAATGTTCAATATTACATTTCAATTTATATAATATTTGTATTGCGCTGAGGAAGGCTCGAAATGTCAGCCGAAACGTTCGCTCTAATGTGTATTTCTTATGTATATATTATTTCGTTAAAATGCGAATAAATGATCACTTCTTATTTATTTCTCGCTACGTTCAAATGAAGTTTTTTTATATTTTTTAATATCAACTGAAAACTTGTTATGTTTAATAGCTCTTATAGCCCTTCTTTGTTTACAATTTATTAAGAATTTCAGTTCTGATATTATGCAACAAACCACGCATCCTATTTTTTGATTTATAGTGGTAGAAAAAAAATTTATTGTTACAGAAATTACGCAAATGGTTGGGAAACAGACAATATCTCTTACATTCCCTTAAAAATTTCAACTTCGACATTGCTCTAATTATCGCATAATTAAAATTTAGCCAAGATTTAAAATGTTTTAACGTTTCTAGACCAAAACAGTTATAAATAAAACTAGAATTAAACCGATGGTATTTGAACGGGTAATTAGTCCCACGCATTATAAGGCCAGCGTTTATTAAAATTAATTAATGAAAGGCTCGTATAAATTAACAAAATTAAACAAATTAAATATAGTAGGCCAACTGAACGAGCAAATAAATAAGATGTAAAAATTTTTATTAATAGTTAAATAATTAAATTAACATTCCGTTACAGAAACGATATAAATTGTAAACGTTTCGACTGCACTACAGTCTTTATCAATATATAAAAGTTAAATATTAAAATACAAAGTTAAATGTTAAAAATACAAAGTTAGTTAAATATTAAAATATAAAATTAAAACGATTCTTCGCTGTTGACCAATAGATGTGCAAGGCGATTGGTCTAATTTTATATTTTATCGGTTTAATTTTATATTTCTAACTATTTTATATTCTAACGGGATCAGAAATCGTACTTCGATTCGTAATGCTGCCATTCCACAATTTTCATTATTTTTAAACAAGAATGACAAAAAAACGGACATACAAGAAAAATTACTTCACATGCATAAAGACACAATTAAATTCTGCAATCAAAATCCTAATATTTTATTTACTAGAGCAGATAAAGGCAGCATTACAGTCGCATTAGAAAAAGAATTTTATATAAAAAAAGTTGAGAGTCTCCTAGAAGACGATTCTACGTATACCATAGTTAAAAACAATCCATCAACAAAAATAGAAAAAGACCTCAATAATTGTCTAAAAAAATGGTTGAAAAAAGATTTCATCAACAAAAAAGAATATTATTATTTATTTTCAAGCGACTCCCTTCTTTCTAAAGCCTATGGGCTCCCCAAGATCCACAAGGAAAATATTCCTTTTAGATGAATAGTTTCCTCAATAAATACTTCTCTATATAATATTGCTTCCTTCTTTCATAAAATTTTAAAAGATAGCCTTCCTAGAGCTGACAGTTTTGTGAATAACAGTTTCGATATATGCAACATTCTATCAGGGAAAACACTACAAGATTCCGACATAATAATTTCATTGGACGTTGTTTCATTATTTACTAATGTTTCCGTAAATCTTGCATTAAACGGTATCAATAATAGATGGCATTTTATAGAGTCACACACAAAGATTCCCAAAAATGAATTCATAGGTATGATAAAATTTATATTAACTTCTACATTTTTCACGTTCAATAACATAACTTACAAACAAATTTATGGGACTCCTATGGGTTCCCCACTTTCTCCGATCATTGCCGATATAGTCATGCAGGACTTGGAAACATTGGTAATTAGTAATTTAAATTGCGAAATGACTTTTTATTTCCGTTATGTAGACGACATTATTTTATGCACTTCCGCTGACAATATTACATATGTTTTGAACGAATTCAACAATTATAACGATAGACTACAATTTACATTGGAAAAAGAGGATAATCGGTGTATAAGCTTTTTGGACATAATGATCAAAGTAATAGATAATAAAATTTATTTAGATTGGTATCACAAAAAGACATTCTCAGGTAGATTACTTTCATTTTTTTCAAATCATCCGACTTGTCATAAAATAGGAACAATTTATAACTTGGTAGATAGAGCTTTATTACTATCACATCCGCAATTTCACAAAAAAAATATAGAGAAAGCTATTAACATTTTGCTATCCAACGGTTATCCTCTTGATCTAATTTTCACAGAAATAAAACGCAGATTAAAAAATCTCTCAACTAAGAAATTTAACAAGCCTAATAATAACAATATAACAGATACTAATAATACTAATACTAACATTAAATATTTTGTCATACCATATATAGAATCAATATCTGAGAAAGTTGCTTCAGCAATAAGAAGACCTGACGTAGTGGTAGGATATCGTTGCATTAAAAAATTGAATGACTTCATAAAAGTTCAAAAGGACAGAAATAATTGCTCCACGAATTCTAATGTTATTTATAAATTGAATTGCAACGATTGTGACGCCACATATGTCGGACAGACAAAAAGACAGTTAGGAACGAGACTTAAAGAACATAAAAATAATATTAAATTAGACTCTGCTAAACACTCGGTTGTCACGGAACACATTCTAAACGAACAACATACATTTGACTGGGACAATATTAAAATTATGGATCATGAAAAGAATTACCATAAAAGGCTAATATCTGAAATGATCCACATTAAAGAACAGAAAAATGGAATTAATTTAAATAAAGACACCGAATTGTTAGACAGTAGTTATTTTGACATACTTAAAAAATTTGCTGAATCATAGTTTAGAAAAAACATTGGTAATAAATAAATACATCACGCTCTCTATTTCGACATTTGTTATTCAGACTTCGCAACACACACTTGAAATATCGGGAAAAAGGACTTGTTAAAACGATAATGTAAGTTGAAAGATTTTTTAATTTTCTCTGACATTGATTTAATTCGCGTATTATATCCGCAGCATGTTTAAATGTCGCATAACTTGGCATCTCAGACCAATCGCCTTGCACATCTATTGGTCAACAGCGAAGAATCGTTTTAATTTTATATTTTAATATTTAACTAACTTTGTATTTTTAACATTTAACTTTGTATTTTAATATTTAACTTTTATGTATTGATAAAGACTGTAGTGCAGTCGAAACGTTTACAATTTATATCGTTTCTGTAACGGAATGTTAATTTAATTATTTAACTATTAATAAAAATTTTTACATCTTATTTATTTGCTCGTTCAGTTGGCCTACTATATTTGATCTATCTAATAAATTTATCAATTGTTTGACCGTAATTTCCCCGTTTAAATAATTGTTAATTAATAAATTCAATAGCGAAAATATAATATAACTCTCAAATCTAAGGTCTTGAGAATCCCTCATGGGGTCCTATTATTAAATGATTATTTAAATTATACGAATTATCGGTTTTCGCGAAGTCTCGCGTTTATCGTGTGCAATGGATCTGGGAAGGTTATCTAAACAGACAAGAAGTTGGTCTAAATCGATATTTCCCTCTAAAACGTCTGTTAGTAGGGCGATAATTATACTTATTATTGTATGAATTTCTTCGTTAATTAATTTCCTATTTTCTTCAATAGTAAATTCTGATGACATTTGAAGAGTGATTTAAATCTCTAGATAATTAGCATATTGATCGATTTCAAGTAATTTGTCTGGACACTGATCCTTTAATGATTGTATCAAATCCTTACGGTGAGTTTGTTTCTGAGAAGTATCCTCTTCTATTTATAACACTAAATCACACAGTTCTGCGATTAGTAATTGTTCTGAGAATTGGTCTTTTATTGGTTGTACTTCGTTCGTAGGATAAAATTGTTCCGGTAAATTATTTTTTTCTACTTGCGATACTAATTCGTGTAATTCCGTGATTAGTAACTGTTCTGAAGAATCGGGTTCTGAACTAATTGTATTAGATGGTTCTTTTGGAAAGGATTCTATTCCGGAGTCAGGGGGAATTCCTTTGTCTGAGATTGGTGATAACTCTGGGAAATTAGTTCTGAGATCAAAATAATTAAGTGATTCTTCTATTAAAGAATCAATTGAACTTAGTAGTTCTGGAGTCGAGAATTCAAAGGAATTAAGGGGTTGGTTGGTCGAGGGTTCGGTCTCAGTATGAGGGGGAGTTCCTTTGTTCGCTACGAGCTTATTGTCAAGATTTAGCTGAATAGATGAAGTCTTCAATCTTTTTATAGTCTCCGGAGAAAAGGTAACTTTTTCACAGGATTTGACGCGAGGTTTATTATCTGTTGACCGTCGCCTGACACAACGTAGAGTAGATGCTGCACGTTTAGCACGAATCTTTTTTCCTGCTCTGTGTTTTCTTTTATTCCGACGTGCGATCTTCTGTTTTAATGTTTTTATTTATAATACGTTATGGAATAGTAGGAAAGTGGTTATCAATTTAATATAAGGGTACAATTGAGAAGGATGTATTGAGAGAGATTGCATTTATTGAACCAATTCCAATTAACTAAGGAATTTATTAAAATAATGTTTGTTAAATTATTGATCTCTTAGTATCATTTTATTAGGAAGGGGAGAGGTGAAAGAAACGTCTACAATACAATGCAGCAAGGTGCACGACATAGACAATAGCGCTTTTAGAGGTGAGGGAAATGCTTAGAACATATATTACAGGAAGGGGAATAAAGGATCGAGCCTGTGTCCAAGTTGGATGCGAGAGAGAACCACGTTTTTAAGGAAAGAGAAGGGTAGATTGTTACCTCCGTTTGCAATGCGCAAACGCGAATTAGCGAAAACACCAATTACATTTCCAGTTTCAAATGGCGCAGTGAGCGTGACGTCACCGTGACGTCATCTACGTTTGCGCATTGCGAGCATAGGTTAAAAGCTATCTTTCTCTCTCGCACCCAACTTGGACACAGATTTTTACATGGAGAACAATAGCAATTCCCCTTCCAGTAATATATGTTCTAAGGGGAAATGTCTACAATACAGTGCAGCGAGGTGCACGACATAGACAATAGCGTTCTTAGAGGTGAAGGAAATGTCTACAATACAGTGCAGCGAGATGCACGACATAGCGCTAGACAATAGCGCTCTTAGAGGTGAGGGAAATGTCTACAATACAGTGCAGCGAGGTGCACGACATAGACAATAGCGCTCTTAGAGGTGAGGGAAATGTCTACAATACAGTGCAGCGAGGTGCACGACATAGACAATAGCGCTCTTAGAGGTGAAGGAAATGTCTATAATACAGTGCAGCGAGGTGCACGACATAGACAATAGCGCTCTTAGAGGTGAAGGAAAGTTGGTGGGAAAAAGATCTTTGGTGCGTTATTCCGAACTCGGGGCGATAGAAATATGAGAATGAGAATAAAAAGAATTATTAGAATAATAACAGGAGATCTGTTTCTAAGTTAGAATCTAATATCTAATATTGATGTATAGGATGATTGGAAGAAGATTGGATAATGATTGAAGGAAATCTGCGCGACCTTCGAAACTCGTTCGAATTTTTATGTATGCTGGAGTGTTGGATGATCTGTGTGATTAACAGACTCCTACCTTTAAGACGACGAACTCTTCGTAGACCTGTGGTGTGCCTGGCCAGCTTCGCTCCCTCACAAGGACCTCGGTCGTGGGGTGCTTATGGCGAAATCAAACGCTCGGTTGTACGATGCTCTGAAGTTCTTTATTCGTCTTTAAGCCAGTTACAAATTATGCGCGATTAAGAATTAAGAAGTCAGCGAGTTCGACGGCTAACCCGTGACTTGAACAATGTA
Source organism: Nylanderia fulva (assembly GCF_048542155.1). NCBI lineage: Eukaryota > Metazoa > Arthropoda > Insecta > Hymenoptera > Formicidae > Nylanderia > Nylanderia fulva. The sequence continues at coordinate 154,041 of NW_028190894.1, forward strand.
CTAAGTTACAAATCTACCCAGGGCTACAGCAGTTAAGTGTCGTTGACAAAGTTATATATATTCCGAGATTCGCGTTATAAATCGTTATGGTGATTTTAGGATGGTACGAAATTGTTGCTGCACTCCTCGGCTAGTGACAATTTAGGATGTAACTTTTCTGATAAAATGCCGTCGTCCGGCCAGATTTTCTAGGGTTAATATACCCCTCGAAACCGAAAAATCTTGGTGTCAAGTGCGAATTTTTGGGTGGAAGGATTCCCACAAAAACGCTTTTCCAGGAAGATATCATAATAAATTTTCTTATAAAAGAAGGGGTGGTTTGGGGGTCCTGAGAAGACAACGAGTGAGCTCTTCTTATGACCAAATATGGTCAAGAGAAGCTCTCATGACCATATAAAGTGATAGGCGACGAGAAAATCCAAAAGAGAATAAGTCGTAAAAGTCTATGATTTGTTGATTCTCGAGGTTCACGACGTGCAGATATTAGTATCCCGAAAGGCGCGGGGTTGCTTATCGTGTCAAGATCGGGGGTGGTCCGGGCGACAAAGAAAGTTCAAGCGGTAGCCGCACGTTGGGGTTCTATTGTTCGCTTGCTAGTGTAGGATATTTTTAAAATATATATCTGGATGTGATGCCCAGCGGCGCAACGTGGAAGACGGCGGAAAGGTGAAAACAGGATTGTTTTAATGTTTGACTATTTGTGCAAATAATAATAGGTTTATTATATAATGTAAATTAAGAGATATTAATCACAGCTTATCCGCAACGCGTGTATATAGGCCTTGCTGTATATCAGCGTGAACAAATCTAAGTCCGATATATTTCTATGTCTTGATCGCTCCGTTCATATATATTACTCGAAAACGCCCAGAATCGCTTGCTATCGGCAACTGCCCCGAATTTCGTGCCCATGCTAAATCCTTGTTCTCCTTCCCTTCTCCTAAGGATGAGACACGTTGTGTACGCGTGATAGGACGTCTTGTCCTTTTCAGCGTTGTTTCCTGTTTCTCTTACAGCTCGGCCAGCCTGATATACATACGTCTCGGATGTTGCTTTTTTTTTTTTCTTTTTGTTACGATGGATTTTTCTGCATCTGAAACATCAATAATAAAATTCTGAGAATCATCTCCTTGAATTTCGCTTATGGTATACATTAATGTTATTTACATTTCTTATAACTAATTCTATTAACAACTATCTTGATTCGCATTTACAATTGGTTTAACCCATGGTTTTAGTTTATCCGATGACATTATCGTGTTAAGCGGTTTCGCTGTAATATTAAAGCCCGATATATCTTTTATTACATAACGATTATTTTTTGAGTACTTCCGCTATCATATACGGACCTTTATAATTGGCTTTAAATTTCTTGGCTTCGCCTGGTTTGGTTTGCAAATCGCGAACTAATATATACTCTCCTTTTTTATATTGAGACGGTTTTTTATGTCGTTTATCATAATACTCTTTATTGTATGTACGCAATTTCTGTGTCGCTTCTATTGCTATATCTCGATTGGTAAGACGCTCTTGTTCGATATCGTTATCTGTTTCTATCAAATTATTTACAAAGTCGGCTAGGTCACGGTCTACATGATTTTGCTGATCATATCCCAGCAAAAGTTTTGAAGGCGATTTTTTAAGGGCAGAATGATTTGTATTGTTTATCACGTATTGAACTGTTTTTATTTGATCTTGCCATGTATTTGGTTCGGTCAAAACTCGTTGAAATGTATTTTTCAAAAATCGGTTAACTCGTTCCACAGGCCCGTTTGCCCATGGCGATGCTACTGCTACTTTACGGTGATAAACCCCGAATTCTTCCATTAAATTTTCAAATTCTTTTGCTGTGAAAGCCGTACCCCTATCAGAAACTATTTCTTTCGATGCCCCGAAAATATTAAACAGGGACGACAAATGTTCGCACGCTTCTTTCGCTGTAGTTGACTTTGTTGGAAACAACCAAGTAAATCGCGTGAACGCGTCAACAATAATCAAAACATGTTTATTCCCCTTGGTCGATTCCGGCAAAGGACCAAAATGTTCAACATGTATTGTCTCGCACGGTTTCGTCGATATTTTCGACTCTTGTATTTGTCCTTCTCGTGTTTGTGAAGCGGTATTTGCCATAAGGCAAGTAATACAATTGTCGATATGATCCTTTATTTTCTTTCGCATAGAAAGAAATCAGTACGAGGCATATACACCTTGATACGTTTTTTCAAGTCCACAATGTCCCATGTTATCGTGATATATTCTGAAAATATTATTGATCATTGTTTCCGGCACGACAAATCGCGACCTATCTGAGGCTTTCTTATACACAAGGCCTTCAATTAATTCGAATTTATCGTTATTTGCGAATTTGAGTTCGGTTGCTATTTCTTGAATTCGTTTATCTTGTAATTGCCGAAATTCTAATTCTCGTTCTATCGGTAAAGCGTTTACATAAGCCACCCGTCTACTTAATGCATCGACATGTGCCATTCGACGCCCAGGTCTATGCTCTACTTTAAAATGATAATTTTGAAGCGCTAAAGTCCATCTCGCTATCCGCGGATTAATGTGTGCCTTGTTTACCGCATATACCAGCGCGTTACAGTCGGTAACTACGGTAAAATTTATACCGTATAAATATACATGGTAACGTTCAATTGCTCGAACTATCGCTAACATTTCTAATTCAAATGAGTGATATTTCGCTTCGGCTTGATTAGTTAGCTGACTAAAATACGCTACAGGAGCCCAAACTCCTTTCTCTTGTTTTTGTAGCAAAATAGCTGCTAATCCTTGTGCGCTCGCATCCGTATGTAATTCCGTCTCTGCGGCTGGATTATAAAGTCGCAAGACAGGATAGGATGTTAATATTTTTTTCAGTGTAACCGCCGTTACACATTCTTTGTCGAAATTGAATTTAGTCGTTTTCTTTAATTGGTTATATAACGGTTTCGCGATTGACGCATAATTTTTTATAAATTTTCTAAAATAATTAGTTAGCCCGAGAAATCTTTGTACCTCGTGCGCGTTACGCGGTTCCGGGAAATTACGGACCGCCTTGGTATGCCGGTCGCTAAGCGTAATTCCCTCGCCCGATACCACATATCCAAGATACTCTACGCTTCTCTGCAGGAATTTACTTTTTTTATAATTGAGCTCGAAACCGTACCGTTTGAGTGTAAATAGGACTTCTTCGAGAATTTCCAAATTCTTTTCTACCGTATCCGACGGAATCATTATATCGTCAATATATATTATAAGTTTATCTTCGCGAATTAACGGCTGAAAAATATTAATTAACCGTTCCTGAAATTCGGCGGGTGATTCGCTATACCCGAATGGAAGTCTTTTATATTCATACTGCCCGTCCGGAGTAGCAAATGAGAAATACTTTCGACAGTCCTCCTGAACTTTTATCTGGTGAAACCCATCTTTTAAATCTAACAGAGTGAATACACGCTTTTCTCCGAGTCTCGATAGGCAATCCTCTATTATTGGAAATGAAAACTTTTGTTTTACAATTCGACTATTTAACGGCCGAAGATCGACGCACAGTCGCATTGAGCCGTTTTTTTTCCTTGCTGGCACAATTCTCGCGCAATACGGCGACGTACTGCTCGTAATTATATCACGCTTTAACAAATCGTCTATAATTTCGCGTATTTGAATTTTTTCCACGTGTGCGAATCGTCTAGGTGCGTACGCGTATTCGGATGTATCTTTTAAATTTACTTTTACTGTGTAATCGTCATCGATTAATCAAACGCTCGTGTTTTTTACTTTTCCGATTATTTCTCGTAATTTTTCCTCTGCTTCTTGACCGAAATCTGTGAGAAATTCTCTCGGCACGACACTCCTATCATCCGTGAGTGCGCAAGTTTCGATTCGTAATAAAGCCGTCGGGAAAGATTCTAGCCCGAATTCTAAATCGTTTTTACGCGCCTTCTGTTGAGGCCGATAGACTAACGTTATTTCGTTATCGTCTAGAAAATCCTGACCTAGTACAATGTCTCTGGTCGAACCAGCGGTTTCTAATATGTGCAATTTGATCATGCACGTAATATCTGGCAATAATTCTAATTTAACATGAGTATTTACCGCGCCTCGTATTTTAATCGGTAAATTATTTAACCCTGTATATCGATATATCGACGCGAATTTATTTTCTTCCTGTATATGAAAATATTCTTCAAACAATCTAGGCTGAATAAATGAAATTGGGCTACCGGTATCTACTAACACTGTTAATCTACAATTATTACCGTTAATCTCATTCAAAATAACTGTGTCGGTACTTATCTCTAGAATTCGAGGAACCAGTGCGACCGCTCCTACCGTTGTCTCCTCGGACGCGTTCCTCCGGGTCGTCTGCTCCTCTGTCTCCGTCATCTCGACCGACGATACTGCCTTAGCCGGCTTGGGTGCCGTGGTTGTCGTCTCGCTGCTCTTCTTCTTCCTGGGACAATTCGCTTGACGATGCCCTTTTTCTTTGCAGAAGAAACAGGTCATCTGCCCAATTCTGCACTCCTGCTGCGTGTGGCCTATTTTACCGCACCCCTTGCACGTCACCGTGGCTGGCTTGATTTTCTCCGGTTTTGCGGAAACCTTACTTTTCCTCTCCCAATCGTTGGACGCTGCCGTGACCATGTTCATCCTGTCCAAGAACTGGTCTACCGTCGGCGCCAAGATCGTTGATGCTGTCGCTCGCAACGAACTCTTGCCGATTCCCCCGATCAGCAGATTGATTTTATCGCTCTCGGACAAGTCTAGCGTATACATCAATGCTAATTTGTCGATAGCATATTGATGGAACGATTCTTTGGTAAAGTTCCACTTTCTCGCTTTGATCCTCTGCATTATCGTGTAATACGGGACTTTCCGGTCGAACATCCTGATCAAGGCATCTTTCATGTCTGCCCAGGACTCCAACTCTTCGCCCATGCGGGTCTCATACCATTTTTTCGCCTCTTTCACCAGCTTGGTGGAGGCTGCCAACAGCGTAATCTCCTCACCTACACCGTGCACCCGCGCCACCTTGTCAATCCTCTGAATCCACAGTCGCACATTTTCTTCTTCCGTGCCTGCGAATTTCGGGATCTGTGTGGACAGCAATGTGACCGCGTTTCCCGGCGTCAAACCATTCATTGCGGTTTGTCTCGCCGTTCCTTGCTGCACATCCTGCATCCGTTGTCAATCCGCTGATCCTCCTCCTGAAGATGACCCTTGTGACCCTGTGGCTGCTCCGCTGCTTCCGTTGGCTATCAGTGGAGAAAGCTGCTGCAAAAATTGTTTCTGCTGCGCCATCATCTGTTCCTGCGCGCGTGACTGCTGCTCCATAAGCTGCTTCTACTGCGATCGCATGTGATTCGCGAATTCCGCAAAAAGCTGTACCATTGCCGTCGCTGACATCGGAACATTCGCTTCTTCGCTTCCTCTGCGACTTTTGTGCGATCCGTCGGTACTCTGAGTCAGATCGCTCGTACCATGCAACTCGACATGCTGCAGAATTACATTTATTAGCTCCTCGCGCGATTCACAAACAGGGAGACGATATCTGCCCGCTTCTGTCTTGAGTTCCTTCAATGTCAGTTGCTCCAGCTTAGCGCGATCCATTTTGGAGTAATCTTCTGTTTTCACACGACTTAAACTGTGATCGACACACCACTCACAATCGATCTCACCGATCAAATTAATTCGCCGCCCGTAATCCCACTTCTGATTTTAATCTGTAGGATATTTTTAAAATATATATCTGGATGTGATGCCCAGCAGCGCAACGTGGAAGACGGCGGAAAGGTGAAAACAGGATTGTTTTAATGTTTGACTATTTGTGCAAATAATAATAGGTTTATTATATAATGTAAATTAAGAGATATTAATCACAGCTTATCCGCGACGCGTGTATATAGGCCTTGCCGTATATCAGCGTGAACAAATCTAAGTCCGATATATTTCTATGTCTTGATCGCTCCGTTCATATATATTACTCGAAAACGCCCAGAATCGCTTGCTATCGGCAACTGCCCCGAATTTCGTGCTCGCCCATGCTAAATCCTTGTTCTCCTTCCCTTCTCCTAAGGATGAGACACGTTGTGTACGCGTGATAGGACGTCTTGTCCTTTTCAGCGTTGTTTCCTGTTTCTCTTACACTAGCTTCTATACGTTTCTGAAATCGTTCTCTATATAATTCTCTGCTATATTCTAGTTGTTACAATTTTAATATAATGAAATGAAGTTATGATTGCTAAATTATATAGTTATGATTTCAAAACGTGGTATATTCTTATATAGTTACGATGAAATGTTGTTATATTCATGGAATCCTTATTTATGTAAATATATTGAAAAAAGGAGAATAACATCTCTGATACTAAGTTGCAAGAATCCGAGTAGTTTCAATCATTGATAATAGTAAGATTCCATAAATATAATTACAATTGAGGCGCATCGTGATCTTATAAATTAAAGAAAAGATTTTATGGAATATTTTATGACAAATAGTCGGTCATTAGAATTTATCAATTTTTATAATTCATTCACCATTGTGTGATTAAAATATTTATTCAGACGATTTATCATTCTAATTATTCCATAAGTAAGATTATACAATTTCAAACATGTTGATTATAGGATTCACACATTGATTAATAGAGTTGCACACATTGATTATATTTCGCATTTATCGTTCATACCGTTAGGATTGTAAGAGATGGCGACGTCTAGTAATTTATAGATATACGCTTGTTGTGTTGGATTGGTCGCGTTGCTAGTCCCTAGACTAGTTACAACTAGAAGATTCCCTATGCCGGTATTACTAACGATAAATAATAAAAATGTCTAATTCTAAAGGTAATATTTCATGAGCAGTGAAAAGCAGCAGCATTCTGGAAAGTAACTAGATTCGGTGACGTACTTCCGGCGCAAGTTTTTGCTGTTTGAAGTTCATCCTGTTGAACAGCAGGAAACCTATTTCATGGGCAGCGCAGCAATTCTGTGAATTCACCAAACAATACTAATTAGTTACTAAACTGCTGCTGCTTTTCACTGCTCATGAAATATTACCTTAAGTTAAATCATTCTCAAAATAGTTAATTATATAGGTTCTCGCAAGAAATGATGTAAAAGCGAAAAATTTTGGGTTTCGACCAATGGCGGGACGTCACACATTCTTGACTGTAATTGGTGAATTTCTTAAAGCTTAGAGCTTGCTACACCTGGATACCTATTACGGTTCTTTGGGTGAGTTTGCTCACGAAGTAAAAATCACAAAAGTGAGAGATTCACTAGATTTCGACCAATAGGAGCGTAGACAATCTAGTAAATCTCTCACTTTTGTGATTTTTACTTCGTGAGCAAACTCACTCAAAGAACCGTAATAGGTACCCTGTTGTAGATCCGGCCTAAAAACTCTATATAGAGTTGAAAAACGTTATCGAATCGGTCATGTGGATTTATCAGTCAAAAAAAAATATCAAACATACTTTCATATACATAACAAATTTGAATCTTACAACATCCACTTGCATATTCTCTATTCGTAAACACTCTTGAGATATTTATGCATAAGAGGCGGTTGCAAGTTTTTCCACGTTTACGACATCATGAAATGATGCATAAGTGTCTCATCAAATGATAAACCACCCAGGTAGCAAGGTACGTCATTTGGACTATTAATGACGTCATTTTTTACGTCTAATGACAAATGTACGTTATTTTGACGTTTAATGAGGTCATTTTGACATTAATGTTATTTTGACGTTTAATAATGTCATTTTTGACTATTAATAACGTCATTTGACGTTTAATGACATTTTGACATTTAATGTCAGTTTGACGTTTAATGATGTCATTTTTTACGTTTAATGGCGTCATTTTACGTTAAAATAACGTTGTCATTAGAAAATGATGTCAGTTTGCTACTTGGGCAGTTGTTTAAACTGTGTCAAGGGAAACATTCAAACAAATGTTTATTTCCCGTTTAGCAAAGATGTTTGCTGTGATGGCATTGAATAAACTGCTGGACCTCCTCAAGGAAGAGAACCTGGATACCAGCCTGGAGAGTCTCTGCAATCAGCTTCACCAGAGCTTCCCCAAGAAGGACCATTTGGAGGTGGGAACAGTATTACTAATGCAATTGCAGCATGTTGACTTGTTGCAAAAAAATGTTCAGCGTGTTATAGCATGGACCCTGCTGTTTGACCTCTACAAAGGGGAACCGTTGGCTTCCACACCCTTTGCTAATGTGTTTGTGCAGACTCTGAAACAGGAAGACAATAATAATGGTGCTTCAAAGCTGCCCAATCATCACACAGGTCATATACCATATCTGTCTCATTGCGAAAGGAATTTGTTGGTCAATCTATTGGGATACAGTCACAAGGACATTATAAAGAAAACGCCACGTCAGATTGTGGATGAATCCTCTTTCGTCTCTGTACTGTCCATTGATCTGACTAACTTACAATTGCAGTTGGCGGAGCATCAATCCGAGTTGCCATCCATCAGCAAATGTGGGATTCCTATTATTCTACCTGATATGGATCAGTCCAAAGAAACAGAGTTTGATGACACTACCATAAGAAGTATAATGGAGGATCTCACTGATGGGGATCTACCGTTATGCAGACAGAGCTTTCATCCTGAATTTTTGAGACTGGCGCCGCCTCTCTTTCAATCCGCCAATGAGATAGCCTGGTTAAATGTCACAGAACCGACACAATTCACGATCGAATATGATGGCAGCATGTGTGTGTCCAATTGCGCCGGTGCTGAGGCTCGTAAACTTATGGGCAAGGCCTTCAAGGGTGTGCTGACGCTGCCCCAGCAGCAGCATCTGGTCAATGAGCTGGAGGACGACCCAAAGCTCGTTTACCATATAGGACTTACACCCTGCAAATTGCCGGATCTGGTTGAGAACAATCCTCTGATCGCCATTGAGGTTCTATTGAAGCTGATGCAGTCTAGCCAAATCACGGAATACTTCAGCGTTTTAGTGAACATGGAGATGTCCCTCCATTCAATGGAAGTCGTGAACAGATTAACTACTACAGTGGATCTGCCGACGGAATTTGTACATTTGTATGTGAGCAATTGTATATCCACTTGCGAAACCATTAAGGATCGTTATATGCAAAGCAGACTGGTACGATTGGTCTGCGTGTTTCTGCAATCCCTGATAAGGAATAAGATTATAAATGTGCAAGAATTGTTTATCGAAGTCCAAGCGTTTTGTATTGAATTTAGTCGAATCAGAGAAGCCGCCGCGTTATTCCGACTTCTGAAACAACTTGAATCTGGTGATACCGGTGGACTTAATGTTTCATCTACAAAAAACAAAATAGATATGTATTAATACAAAAATTATCATTTTTATTAATTACCAGAGCACAGATTTTGAAGCATGTGTATTGTCAACAAATTATTAGTTAATTATTTAGTTATATATCATATTGTATTTATGTATTGTAATACTTTTATATAGCATGATAATATTAATTTTATTAAGACACTCAAGTAATAAATATTTTTGTTAATTTATGTAAACTTATGTATAAAAAATCATGTTTGATAAGGTACATATCAAATGTTTCAAATGTAAAAAAAATTATCTATTAAAAAAAAATTATATATGCATATGAAACATTAGGATTGACATATTTGTGAAATTTGAATGTCTTTAATTTAATATTATGTGTCTGTGTTTCATAACGTACGTTCAATCGTGTAATAAATAAATGTATTGTGCATATGTAAATAATGCTAATTTATTTAATTTTAAAAAATGTTACATATTTGTATCATATTTTATCATATCTTAAATTTTACAAGTACAAAATAGGAGATTACAATTGATAATAAATATTACAATTGATATAATTTTGTCTTGCATGTGTATTCTATAAATATCCTATTTATTAATATATGTACATTTCATTATATTGATTGGTTTCGCAATAGACAAGCTTTTATTTCAATATATGTTTACAGTTTGCATTGTAAGAAAAGATATATATTGAATAAATAATTTTTGTCATGTACACACATGCTCAAATACATGGCAAATACGTACAAAATTGTAACAAATTGTAATTAAGTATTTTTAATGTTATAATTTAATGTCTCAATTCAATATAATTAATATACATATTTGTGTGTTCGTGTGTGTGTGTAATCTTAATTGTTTCAAATGAAATCAATCTTTTCATGCAAATTTATATAAATTGATTATGATAGAGGCTTCTTTTATTGTTATATTAATTTAACTAATAATTTATTTCTTATCCAAAGCCATCTCTCAAACAAGGGACACTTATAAAATGTTATATACACATATCATGTACCATCATATTTTTTTCATAGATTTACATTTTCCAAAATTCGATCTCCGATTTTTCACGTATTTTATACGTCTTTTATATATCTATATCACATATTTTATACATCTTTCAAAAGTAAAATGAATGAAACTTCGGAAATATCCCGTTTTAGAATTAAACTATATTTTATACCTTATACATGCAACACAATTATAGTATATATATATATATATATATATATATATATATATATATATATATATATATATATATATATAATACAGTATGATTGTGCTATAATCGTGGTAATAAACATACACTCACATATAATTATATTAATGTATAAATTAAAAGTAAATAAGTGACATAGCATTATACAATAAATCGCTATCAAAGTACTTCATTATTTATTTCAATCTGCAAATTGATGTATATCATTTCTTACCATAATCATTATTAATATTTATTTACATCCAAAAAAGTATATATACAGGGTGTCCCATAATTCGCGAACCACGTTTCATGGGCAGATAGAGCGTGTTAAACTGAATAGAAAAGTCCTGTATCATTTTGCGATATTCACAATAATTATTGAGTTATTTATTAAAATATCTAAGCAAATAAGCGGGTAGAAAACATTATCTGATCAAGAGGCGGCGTCATGCAGTGAGCGGCGAGCAATGTAGCGACGCCGAAAAGTAAGATGATACTTTTGATACTAAGCGGCATATAACAAATAAGATATCCGACATGCCCACCGAGTCCGGCCTATCGCTTTCTACCCGCTCATTCGTTTAGATATTTTAGTTAATAACTCAATAATTATTGCGAATATCGCAAAATGATACAGGACTTCTATTCAGTTTAACACGCTCTATTTGCCATGAAAGATGGTTTGCGAATTATGAAACACCCTGTGTGTGTGTGTGTGTCACAATCAATTATGTGTAAAAAAATCACATTATCGTGTGTGTATGTGTGTCACACACACACACACGATAATGTGATTTTTTTACACATAATTGATTTATATAACATATATGCATTAAAAAGAAGAATAATTTTTGCCTTTTTTTTAAAGCATCCTCTCTGTTAAGTCTGACAGAAGCATAACGTGAGAGAGAGAGAGAGAGAGAGAGAGAGAGAGAGAAATTGATGTGATTTAAATAGAGCTAGGAAAATATACTACAAATTTTTTACCACACTATGTATAATAAACTACATAGTATGTGTGACAAAATGCATAAATATGTATACAAAGTAGAAAACTGAAGATGTCTACAAAAACTGTAAAGTTATACTCTGTTAATGACATCTGTGTATTAACATCTTATCTTTTTATATCAAGACAAAAATATATATTATTAATGCAGTACAGACAGAGCTAATATAGAATAGAATCATTTTATAGTTCAGAAAAATAATACATTCCTATTTTAAAATTGCACTGTATAACGTAACAATTTGTTTTATTTCTTTTTCATAGTTTTTACTTTTACCATGCTCTTCGCAGTCTTTCCTTTAGTCATTATCGCTTTTCTTTTCATCTGCATCTTAACATCGCTGCTCTTGGACACCTTCAGTTTTACGCTCTTAACGCCAATTTTGCTGTCCTTCGCTTTAGTAACTTTGGTAGCGAATGGTATTGTCACACCGGGTCTCACGAAATTGGACCCGGTTGGCTTATACTAGGCCGTTACTTTCACCTTCTTCTTCCGCTTCTTTTTCTTCTTATCATGAAGAAGCTCTTGCTTTTTCGCTATACAAAATCGACAGTACCAATCTTCATCGTCAGCTGGTGGAACCTGCATGCCAACGCATACCCTGCAATACAGAGAATATTGTGATATTATGAGAATATTGTGAGAATATTAGAGTTATAATATATAAAAATACTTAAGTAGAAGAACACGCAGTAAGCGATAAAAATTTATAAATAAAAATATTAATTTTTATATCCCTTTTATAATTTACATTTTTTATAACTGTTTACATAAGCATCTTAAAAATAATATGATCTGGAAATTATCTAGATAAATCGCAATATAATTTTATCTTTTATCTACGTATATTTAAAACAAAATCATCTTCATTTTATTTAAGATAAATATACATATTTTTATCTCATCTTTAGCTAGCTAATTTTAAAATCATCTAATTGTAAGCACAACACTGTTTAAGATCTACGCTTTCTTTTTAAATGTCAAATTTTTGTTAGATAATTTTACTATTAACATTACTAAATAACTATCGCCCTTTATTAATTATGTTTGCACAATCATGTTATTGGAATTGTGACGTCAAAGGCGAGAAAACACGCTAAAAATTCTTAGATACCATTTCGAAAAATTTTGATAAAACACTGATTTTAGATCGTTTTAGCACACTTTGCTTTAAGAATTTTCAGCGTGTGCTCTCTCGCTTCTGACGTCACAATCTAACATTCGCCGTGGTCTATTATTTTTACAACTGGCTAATCACAGACGTTTCAATGCAAGTTCAAATAGAAGTTTATCAAGCTACTCTTGAAAAAAGATTTATCAGCCAATTCTATTATTACATCGTTAAATTTTCACTACCAGTTTTTGGCTTGACTTTGATCTTGACCTTGGGGTCAAATTTCAAGGTCATTTGAAAGTCAATATAAAAATTTTAAATTAAAATTCCTATTTTTTATTATATATTCTTGTAACTAATCTCAAGAGCTTTCCAAAACACTATAATAAAGTATTTTTTCAATATATGTAACGAGAAATAGAAATTTTAAAACAAGATCATCTTCATCTTGTCTAAGATAAATTTACATATTTTTGTCTCATCTTTATATCTGGCTAATTTTAAAATCATCTAAGTACAACACTGATAAGGAATTTATTTACCAATGGTGACCTTGATCTTGACCTTGGGATCAAATTTGAAGGTCATTTAAAAGTCAATATAAAAATTTTAAATTAAAATTCTTATTTCTTATTACATATTCTTGTAACTCATCTCAAGAACTTTTCAAAACACTATAATAAAGTATTTTTTCAATATATATAATAAAAAATAGGAATTTTAAACAAGATCATCTTTATCTTATCTAAGATAAATTTACATTATTTTTATCTAATCTTTATCTAGCTAATTTTTAAATCATTTAAGCACAACACTGATAAGGAGTTTATTTACCAATGGTACCATGCGTCACAATCGTCGCAGCCAATCATTGGCGACCCATCATCCTGGTTGCCGCATGCGGGGCATATCCACACTTGACGACCACCTCGATCCTGTAACACTCATCTCAAAATAAACAGAACAAGAACCCGGGCGAGCGTCTCATCTAAACCCAACCCATCTCTTTGATGAATTTATTCTAGAGATTTCTTCTAGACAGTACAAAATTGTGTTCAAATATTTATTAATCAACATTCTCTGATGTTGGTATGGATTTGTTTTGATAAATTAGTGTCAAAGTTTCTTACAATTAGTGACTTTGCAGGGAAATTCAGTCAATATACCAATTTCGTTATGCTATCTATGAATTAATCTCATTCGTTAAAAAAAGAAATGTTTTTAATATATAACAATGAGATATATATTGATATATCTTAAAATAGGTTTTTCCAAAATTTCTTGAGTCTTAAATAATACATGAGAACTCATTTTGATGAAATAATGATTTATGATGGCACATGAGTGATCGGAAATGAAAACTTGTCTCTTCTTTTTTTTACATTATTCGATATCGCATATGTGTGTATATATTATTTAAATACATATTCTAGCTTTTTTACGTGTGAAAAATCAGTCCTATGTAAAACAGCTAACACAAGAACAAATTATTTCAATATTCATGGATTTTGCACTATGTCGTATATCATCCAGGTAGCAGACTGACCTCATTTTGACGTATAATGACGTCCATCCATCATTTTGACATCCATGACGTCATTTCCCAGCTAGAAATGAATTAAATCGATGTCGAATCGATATCGAATTGATGCCGAATTGGTCGAATCGATATCGATTCGACGTCTTTTCGACCGATCATTTCTGACTGGGTTTGACATCAACGACGTCATTTTGACGTTTAATGATATCAGTTTGACGTCAAATGACGTCATTTTGATGTTTAATGACGTCAGTTTGCTACTTGGGATATATGATATATGTATGTATACGTCATTTTACAATGTAAGCGTATTATAAAAGTATGTAAAAAACTAATTGTTCATAGCTTCGGCGAAAACAGAAAATGCCTTGCAACATTCTTCAAAAGGGGGTATAAAGCGTACTCACCACAGTAGTGGCTGGTGTTGTAGGCAACACGTTCCTGCCATTTTCTTTGTCTTCTTTGGCATCGTCCTTTTTAGTTATTGGGTCTGCTTTCACCTCTGTACCGTTAAAACTGTCTCAGTTATATTCCTAACGGGTCTCTCATGCTTAATTTCTTTTAAGAACCGTGCAAATCTCATGCAATGAACCGAACTTTATAATTTCTGCTGCCTTTATCAATGTCACTAATTAACTATATATGTATATGTATAGAAGATTATAAAAAATTCCGGAATGGCGAAACATCTTAAAAAGTTTAATAAAAAAAGATTTCAGACTGAAGTTGACAGGACTTAAAAAGATTCATTTATTGACCTTGAGGAAGACCATCAAGGTCAGAACAAGATTATCTTGAATTTTTTAAATGGTGCTTATTACTTAATGTAATGTTTGAAAAGGTCTAAAAAAAACTGTAAGAATGTGCAATAAAAAATAGGAAATTCTATTGAAAAAATTCAAGGTAACCTTGTCCTGACCTTGATGGTCTTCCTCAAGGTCCGTAAATAGATCTTTTTAAACTTCACAACTTTTGTTAGAGAAACATTTTTTATGAAAGTTTTTTTTAGATACTTTGTTGCTCCGAAACTTTTCATACATCCTGTATATTGTATATCGTAAATATATTTCTAATTAAAAAAAACACTAGTTTTTTTATAGACAAAAATTATTTTAAACTAGTATTTTTTATAAATTTTCGAATACTGAAAACGAGGCTGCAAACTAAATTTTACTAGCACGTCAGATTTTCAAAATAATTGAGGTTTAATGTGTAAAAAATGGCTTTTAGCGATATTCAAGATTTTTTTATAAAAAAAATTAATGTTATCTGGAAAGTCTGATCAGAATTTCCAAATAACGTTTTTTCATAAGAAAATCTCAAATATCGCAAAAAGGCCCAGATAAAAGGCCCGTCATTCGACGTCAAAATGACGTCAGTTTGCTACTCGAGGAGTTATTTTTGGATATTAAATTTCAATTATTTCGAAAACTTGACGTGCTAATAAAAATTGGCTTGTGACATCGTTTTTATTTAGCATCCAAAAATCTATAAAAAATACCTTGTCTAGTTTAAAATAATAAAAAAAGTTCTTTTGTAAACTAGTGTTATTTTCATTATCATTACCTCGTAAGCAATTTTTCATAGTAAATTTTGAAGATAAAAGATACATATTCATAAAAACGGTATTAGTTATATTTATAATTAATATGCATATTTTCTAATACTACTAGTAATCAATAGACAAATAGTGAATTCAAAGATAGCACATACATCCTAATAATTTCTTATAAATATTTGTAAAGAAATATATACGTATGCAACTAATGCAAAACTACACCTGCTAAATAGAGAAGAGAAACTAATGAGAAGCCTGAGACACATATTAATTAACATAATACAAATCTATTATTAAAAAATTACTTCCTTTTTGTGGCATATACAAAAATATTAAAACTAAACTATATATATGTTATTAATTAGTAAACTATATCATATATATATATATATATATATATATATATATATATATATATAGTGAATTAATATATTATTACTATAAGAAAACGTGGAAAATTGTAATATTAATGTACTAAATAAGTGGTGTAAAATTTAACCGTAACAATTTTACACATATGTCTTTTATATTAAAAGTCAAATGATATATAAAATATAAAATATTCAATATATGATATCAATTATGATATACATATATTTATAGTAATATTATTTCCATAAACTTTATAACTTTAATTTATAACAGAAGTAAATACTTGTTCATTAAATTCGTTAGAATATTTGTTTCTTATTTATTATATTTTATTATACACTGGTCAAAAAAATTATCGCAACACACAATTAATATCAAAATTTCGCGTAAATTTAAATAAGCAAAAAATTGTTGTATTAGGAAACTTTTCTTTGTTTTAAAAGGTGAAGTCTCTACTTTAAGAAACTTTTATTCGATTTTGATTTTATCCTATCCCCCTCTCTTCCCTCTTTAGTAAGGTGTTTTTTTTCAAAAAATTGCACAATTTGACGAACTCTACGAAGGTAAAATAAATTTTTTTCACAAATCTTATCTAAATTTTCGTAAAATATGCACTTTTTCCTACAAATTAAAAAAAAAGCAAAGTTCGTACGATTTTTTTAGCAGAATTATGGTATATCAAAGTCATCTATGCATTTTTGTACAATTATCACCAGCATTAGCGATACCCGACACGCACCAACGATGATTACGCGACAAATTGCTAATGATCTGCCTCACAGAATCTTCGCTAATCAGTGATCAAACAATTAGAAGACGTTTATGTAAACGTGGTTTAAGATCGCGAGTTCGACATTTTTCTCTTCTAATGTATGAACAAAATGTATGATCCATACATTTGGAGAGAAAAATGTCGAACTCGCGATGTTAAACCACATTCACGTAAATGTCTTCTAGTTGTTTGATTTTGTGAGGAAGATCTTCATTAACAATTTGTCGCACGATCAGCGTTGGTGCGCGTTGGGTATCGCTAATGCTGGTGGTAAATGAAAAAAATGTATGGGCAATTTTGATATGTTGTAACTCTACGAAAAAAAATCGTATAAACTTTGTTTTTTTTTTAATTTGTAGGAAAAAACCCATATTTTACGAAAATTTGGAAAAACATTGAAGATTTGCGAAAAATATTTATTTCACTCCGTAGAGTTCGTCAAATTTTGCAATTTTTTGAAAAAAAAAACACCTTACTTTTTAAAGAAATGGAGAGAAGGGGAAAGGATAAAATCAAAATCAAACGAAAGTTTCTTAAATAGAGACTTCACCCTTTAAAACAAAAAAACATTTTTTCACATACTATAATTTTTCATGGAGATACGCTTATTTCAATTTACGCAAAATTTTGATATTAATTACGTGTTGCGATAATTTTTTTTGACCAGTGTATATATTAATTATTTAAATTTGTAATAATAAGAAGAGACAAGTATAAAACGTATAGTATGTTGCATATAAGCCATACAGTTTAAATATTAATGTAATAAATAAATGATGATAAAATGACGAGGATTAATGATGCTTTCTTAAAATGCATATGATTAAATTAATTTTCTCTTTCAAATATTACATATTCAATGAAGAATTGTTTATATGTTTAAGAAAGATAATTGCAAATGAGGAAATGTTTACATTTGCATATGTGCAGCAATTATATAAATAGCAAATTCAAAAAATTTGGATGCTCTTCAGAAGAGATTTTATATATATATATATATATATATATACAGGATGTCCAAAAAAGTATAATCATAAATTTGGACATCCTGTATATATGTACCTATGTGCACAGGATATTCAATTTTAATCGACTACCCCAAAAACTTTTTATTTTTGATTGTAATTGATTGAGTGTAATTTTGATTGATTGATAACAAAATGTATTTTTAATTTTTAGTCTATAATGATAGTCTTTGTCGAGTTTCAGCGTTTTAAAAATAACTTAATTTTTAGAATAGGAAAATTGTTATCTACTTTTTTCAGTAGTGTATATACAAGTTGTTTTATTTTAATGGAAACAGTTGTATATCTCTTTTTCATTTCATATAAGAAAGATTAAAGTTTCAGATTTTAAAGAAGAAAAAAAGATGCTATATTCATTTTTTATTACCTTTTGAAGGTTATTTAAAAAGGTCACTTGGTTATTTAAAAAGGTCACTTAGTTATTTATTTTTTTTTTAGAAATCATATATCTTCAACATACAATGGGTGCGTTCCGTTATGCACTGCAAGTACTGACAGTACTACCAATAGCGTTCCGATATAGATAGCAGTGCACTGCGAAAGTACTATCATGAGTATATGACGTCATTAATTTTGACGTTATTTCCTGTTGCGATTACTGCAACCGGCGAGGTAAAGCACTCGCAGTAATCAAGATGGCTACCTCCATGTGTACGATGGAACTAACTTTTAAATTCCATATCTGAATATAATGATACAATATTTTTAACGTAATTTTTACATTTTATTCTAGGTATTTTAATTTGTCGTCTCATTTCATTTATTAATTCCATTTCCAAATCGCTTTCACTTGATGACTCACTCGAATCATATATATTCTCGATTAAATTATATGTAATTAATGCAATAATGGTATTATCCATTTCACCAATTTTTCACTCGATGATTATTAGCGAAAAAGGTTAGTTAAAAGTCTGCTGAAAGCGTACTGTAGTGCGTTCCGTTTTACTATTTTGCAGTAGCTTCAAAGTGCACAAAATTAAAAAGGAACGCTGTCAACAGTACACTTGCATGACGTCATAGTGCCAGTACTTGCAGTGCATAACGGAACGCACCCAATCTATATCATCCCAAGTAGCAAACTGATGTCATCAGATGTCAAAATGACGTCACTTTGACGTCTAATGACGTCATCTACGTCAAAAGGACGTAGTCCAAAATACAATTCATTATTTTTTGTAAGTTGAAATGTAGAAAAATATTGACTAAATAAAAACAATTTTAAACAAAATTTTTTGAGATTAAGAGATAAAAAGATTTTGTGTAATAAAAAATATTTATATTTAAGAAATTAATGACCTTCAAACTTTCAAAAGCTATATGTATAATAAATGAAAATCAGCATATCCTTTATTGTTCCTTAAGGGGATCCTAAACGTCTTTGAGAAGTCTGTTGTTTTTTCCTTTTTTATCGACAAAATGTGAGGTTAGATAAACTATAAATCTTTTTATTAGTTATACAGATTGTTTTTTACCTGAAATTAGAACGCTTCCTCCTTTGTTAATATTAATACTTTAATTTGTACAGGAAAAAGATTTATCAATCTGTATAGTCTCATATATCTTGATTACAGAATTATAAATTCTAATTTAGATTATAGTTTATCTAACCTCATATTTTGTCGATAAGAAAGGAAAAAACAACTGACTTCTCAAGGATGTTTAGGATCCCCTTAAATCTTAAAACTTTTATCTGATAAGAAATATTTTTTATACTTTATCAAATTTAAGATATACAGTGTTGTTTCTTCTATCAAGGCTCCTATAGCTTCTCCTATTATGTTGTAATTGTGACGTCATAGGCGAGAAAACGTATGCTAAAAAAGAATAGTTTTTCGAGGTATTTTAAAAGTGTGCTAAAGTCATCTGAAAGTGTTTCATCAAAATATCTTTTTATTTAAAAATTGCATCTAAGAATTTTCAGTAATATATGGTTTTTTCTATATCATATGTCATATTTTCAGTTATGTTAATCTAGCACTTGACTTTTAAAAAATTAATTTTTTAATACAGAAAATGATAACATTTCATGTATAATTGTTTGTAGTAATAATAATTTCTTCAGTCTCTTTTAGAATTGCTTGCAGTTGTTTATAGTGTTTTTCGTTTTGTTTGTAGTTACACGGTTTGTAAATTACAAAGATTTAAATAATGGTTAAAAAGTGAACTTTATTGAAAAAATTTTTCAAATCTGATTTTTCCTGGTGGTTAAGACTGATTTATAGTTTTTTGTAGCTATTATTATCGATACAAACAACTACAAACGAGTCTGAATCATCCGGGAAAAAGCAGATTAAAAAATTTTTTTTAAATTGACAAATTTCACTCTTGCCTCTGACGTCACAATCTAACATGGTCGCGGCGAAAACCTAGGACCCTCAAAATGGAACATCTTGTGTATATGTGTTCTTAAAATTTTATCAAGGAATTTATTCTTATAAAAGAAATATATAATTTTTTTCCGCTTGAAACAAATTTAATATTACATAATTTTTTTTTATTATTTAACTAATAAATTATTAAAACTAATTATTTAAAATCTTTTCTGAAAACCTTTTTGTATGTTATAAATTTTGCAGGAAAGAAAAGAAAAACTAAATAAATGCTAAAACAAATACTTAAGACTCAATTTGTGTAAAAATAAAGAATATTTAAGACTCAAGATTGGTATACACAGTGTTTCATTTTATTTTTGACAGACAAATATCTTGTTATTAGGTAATTTTAGAAAAGAATGTTTCCGACAAAAGTTGTACGAATTTGGGAATTAAGGGAACATAAGATAATGGCAAAGATTTGACCTTGGATAGTCGTTTGAAAGTTATATGAAGGTCACTTCCACAATTTCTTTATTATAAACCTCCATTTTTTATTACATATTCTTGTAACTTATCTTGAGAGCTTTCCGAAACACTATAATTATATTTTCATTAAATATTTTTCAAGTTATAAACTTGAAAGTTACCGCCACAATGAAAAATAAGAGGTTTATTTAAAAAATTGAAGGTAACCTTTACGTGACCTTCAAATGACTATTCAAGATCAAATCTTTATGTTCCTCTAGAAATCATATAATTTTTGTCTGAAATAATTTTTCTAAAATTACAGGACATCGAGATATATTTGACCTTGATTTGATTTCAAAAATAAAATAGGATACTTTGTATATATAGAAAGAGATATAGAAATACGAATATTAACATTTAAAAAATCGATTAAAATAATTGCAAAATAATTGTAAAAAATATATAGTAATAAATCTAAGTATAGTTGTAAGAGAGAATGTGTACTACATTTATAGTTTACAACATAACAACATATACTAAAAGCGTAGCTTAAAGAAAAAAAGAGGAGACATGAGACCGTCACCACAAATCCTAAATGCGTAGATAGCATAAAATAAAATAAATAGGAAATTTTGGACAGGCTTGCATTTGAAACAATGTTGATGGGCTGGGTTTCTCATTGTATATAAAATATATCAATAAAATATTTGCAATATAATTTAAGGTAAATTCCCCCTAAATTGATTGATTTTATGTCATAAAAATTTAATTTGTAAGATTTTACTGTACATATTTTACGTTGATCTATTTTTTTTAACATACGTTTATTTTATGTCAGATATTAAATTATTTAAATTTTTAAAAAATTTTTAATATATTATATAATTTAAATTAGAAAAAATAATGTAGTTTTTCTGGTATGCAATTCTAAAATTGGGCAGGAATGTATATTTTTTTTGTTTGATATTGAATAGTGCTTCCAAATCAATAATTAATAATCTGTGCAAATCATTTCCTGCCTAGATGACGTATTCAATTTGTTTATAATTTTTGTCATAAAATATTTATGAATATCAAGGTTCTAGAATTTTTTAGAGTCATAATGCGAATTTAAATAATTTAAATGATTCCCCTTAGTGTAAATATCATGACAAAATGATACTTACAAAATAATATGGTGGTTGTTGTGGCGATATTAGAGGTTTCAGGACTTTAGGAGGATTGTCAAACTGAGAAAGTATTGGCTCACTTTGAGATAGACTTGGAAAATTAGATTTCTTTGCTCGAGGAATTGATGCAAGTGACACGCTAGTAAGATTGGCAGAGAAAGACTCTGTAGGAAGAGCAGGACTTGCATCTAATATTCCCTCCTCTGTTTTCTTACTTGCTGACTTCTGCTTTGGCGGTCGTGTTACCAGTGCCGATATTTTCGCCAATTCCGGACTTGGTTCCCGTTTCACTTCTTCATCGGGTTTTTTCACAAGTGGTTTAATAGTTCTGTGCAAAATACAAAAGTAGATAATCAATATATATCGGAAAAAATTAAGGTTCCTGACTCCTCAGCAATCATGTTGAAATTCTGACCTCACCTCTGACGTCACAATCTAACATGACCGCGACGAGGACGCAGGAGCCATTATAAAAAACAAAATTTTATCAAAATTTTGCTGAATTATAAAATATACAAAAATTGTTTGACACAGAAACTTCTATAAGTTTTCAATAAGTAAATAAAAAATATTTATAGACGAACTTTTGTATATAATAAAAAGAAATAATAAAAAAGATAAAAATTACAAAAAAAGTCGAAATTATAACATAAATTGTTAATAAAAATATAATTAATGCCTCACATTTTCTTCATAGGGGCATTATCTGGTGTTGCTGGTCTAGGAGAAGCTGTACCTAATTTTAATGTTATTTTTGGTACAGCTTCTGGATTTTTATCCTCCCTCTGTAACACATACATAATAAATTGTTGCTATTTATTATGTATTAATAAATTATTGTAATTTAGTATTATTATCATTATATATTATTATTATTATTTTATTATTAGTCAAAAGAGATAAATACCATATTTTTCTTATTTGAATCCTTTTCCTTTTTCTTTTCTTTTTTCTCTTTCTTTTCCTTAATCTTTTCTAGCTTTTCGCGTTTCTCAGCCTTTTCCTTCTTCTCTTTCACTTTCTCGCCTTTATCTTTGTGTTTCTCTTTCTTATCTTTCTTCTTCTTCAATTTGTCTTTCTTTTCTTTCTTGTGTTCTTTAGATTTCTGCAAATTTTATATATAAAATTTACTACAAGCAAAAATAATGAAACAACAAAAGCTACCAGAGTACAACTTAAAACTACAATATAAATATACATGACAGATAGACATGAAGGGAGATGCATTTTTATCATTCACACAAACGCAAAATTGCTTTTTTCTCGAAATACTTTTCCTTAAAAAAAATATCATTCAGGGTGTATACTCAAATCTTAGAAATAAATTCCCCGGTGATTTCATGATTTTCTAAGCACTTTTGTTCAAAATTCCAGGTAAAATTAAAGTATTTTAAATAATATTTAGAATACAATTTTGAAATAATTATCTGTTATACATAATTTTTTAACATAAATGAAGTATTTTTTTAATATAATAATGTAATATTGTATTATATTATAATAAAAAATATTTTAATATATACTTTATGTAAAATAAATTTTTTATTCTTTAAAACTATATTTTAAAATCACAATGAGGCAATTTTTTTAAAAAATTCCTTGAGTTCAAATCAAATTCCATGAAAATTCCAGGATTGTTCAAGGTAGAACAAAGGAGGATGTTAAAAAAGGTCGATTTCCCGACTATCGATGGAACCTAAAATTCGAGTTCCATGAGAATCTATGAACCATATAAGATGTAAAAATGATGGCCTTTTTTCCTAGAGACCTGGGGAAAGTATTGAAAATCTATCAAAACTATTGAAAATAGCGTCATTCGATCGATCTGAAGACAACTAAAGTCGATGACATGGATAAATTTTCAATCAAACCAACTTCTGATTAAACACTTATCAAATAGTTTTCCAGATCAATAATGTTTTAATATTAAGATCGCAAAATTCAAGATTGCGGATTCAATATAGTGGATCAGTATTAAGGAACACTAGATGCCAGGAATGTGAAATCAGATCGTTTATTCGGAAGTAACTACATCCTGGCATCTAGTGTTTCTCAATACTGATCCACCATATTGGATCCGCAATCTTGAATTTTGCGATCCCGATATTAAAACATTATTGATCTCAAAAACTATGTGATAAGTGTTTAACCAGAACTTGATTTGATTGAAAATTCATCCATGTCATCAATTTTAGTTGTCTTCAGATAGATCGATTAACACTATTTTCAATAGTTTTGATAGATTTTCAATACTTTCTCCAGGTCTCTAGGAAAAAAGGCCATCATTTTTACATCTTATATGGTTCATAGATACCCATAAAACTCAAATTTTAGGTTCCATCGATAGTCGGAAAATCGACTTTTTTGAACATCCTTCTTTCCTGAGAATTCCAGGTTTTCTAGGTTTTTCCAGTGAGTATACACTCTGTCATTAAACGATAAAATGCAAACCAAAATATGGATATCTCGAATATAATTTCGTACCGAATTAACCACATCGTTCTTCTCGGATTTTTCAGTTTTAGGATTTTTCGACGGCGGTATTTGCGCGACGGGTACCGATGGTGTGGGAAGCGTGATTGGTGCGACAGATGCAGGCGCTATAGGCGGTGAAATGCCCACGGGCGGCACCCTCTCGGGCACCTTCGTAAAGAGCGGTTCTTTGTTTGGCTTAAACATTTTCGCAAGTTTGTTATCCACCTTTTCTTTGCTGTTATCCGCCCTTTCACTTTCGCCTTGCACGACCGACGACGACGAGGACGTTAACTCAACCGGAGGAAGTATCGGTAACTTTTCACGCTCGTTCGCCGATTTTATTTTCGGCAATGCAAAGTCCTCCAGAGGTTTTATGGGTGGGTTGAGAAAGCGCGGCGGTAACGGCAAATTGGGCATCGCCGGATGAGGATGACCCGGTCCGCCGCGACCCAACGGCAACGGAAATCGCGCGAACATCGGAGGTATCAAGCCTGGCGCCGAGGGAAACGGAAAGAAGGGATACGGAAGTGGAGGAAGAGCAGGCGGTTCTCTGTGTAGCAATGGCTCAGGTGCCTGCGGTGTCTTCGGCCGATCCGGTATGTCCAATTCCGCCGCATCGTTCTGAAGCTTCGCCTGCAAAATGGTGGTCACCAGCAAAACATGTATTAATATTGGAACTTAGGGATGTGTAATAAAAGATATGAGC
Source organism: Nylanderia fulva (assembly GCF_048542155.1). Lineage (NCBI taxonomy): Eukaryota > Metazoa > Arthropoda > Insecta > Hymenoptera > Formicidae > Nylanderia > Nylanderia fulva. The sequence continues at coordinate 179,094 of NW_028190894.1, forward strand.
ACGCAATCAAAGGAGGATGTTAAAAATAAACCATTTTTAGCCCAAAAGTGAAAGGAATCTAAATCAATAATTGAAAATTGTTTTTGGGATCTTCTAGAAATAGAAAATAACAATTATTTGTCCATTAGGTCCGGGAAAAGTTATGAGAATTAAGATTTATTATCCCTTTCTAATGTGGAGTAAAAAAAATAAATTCTGAATTTGGACAGCCAATTCAGCTGAAAAGAACAAACTCATTATTTTAAATAAAAATTGTTTGAAAAGGAAAAAAGTTGATAATCGTGATAATCTTGAATTTTAATTTTTAATCAAGGTCATTTGAAAAGGTCAATTTAGTTTTGAAGTCATCCTAAATTTTTCACATAAATTGATTCCTAATAATATTCGACATAAAAAAATTACAAAATAGCCAGAATGTTTAGAGATATTTTATGTGTGCTTTAATTTGACTTACAATTTAGAAATTTTTGTGCCAAATATTGCGAAGAATCAATTTCCAAAAAAAAGATAGTTTGATTTATAAAAATTAGGTTGAGCTTTAAATAACGTTAAAATTATTAAATTAAAATATTATAGATTAAAATTCAAGATTATCAACTTGTTTCAAAACCAAATAATTTTTATTCAAAACATTGTTTTTTTAAAACATATTTTATATACTTTCCAAAACAGGACACCCTGTAGAAGTATTTGATATTTTATATTCACGTAACAATAGTATATTAGCTAACAAGTGCGGGGGATCGTAAATCGGCCGAGAGTACGAAAGTTTGGCGCACGAGGTGAAGCCGAGTGTGACAATCCGCACGATCGGCCGATTTATGACCCGCACATGTTGGCTACGATATTTTGTGTGACCGGTGCGTGGAAAGGGAGCCCTTTCTAAAATCCCATCATGTGCGTAAAGGGCGACTTTTCGCGCGCCGGTTGCACAAAATTATTATTTTCGCTCGCCGTGACCATGTTGAATTGTGTCGTCAGAGGTGAGAAAGCATACGCTGAAAATTTTTATGCCGTTTTTAAATGACTAGACAATACAAGCACGCACTTTGCGCGCGCCATTGATATTGTTTTTCTTTTTATTTTCTAACTGTCAAATTGTTAATCTTCGCGATGACAGTTGCTTGATACTTTCAATTTAACAACAAAGCGACACGAGACAAACAATCATCACTGCAGAAAAGCGGCAACAATACTTGCGAGAATACCCTTTTTAAAAAGAAACATAATTTTAATTCCTGAATTTTTATTATGTATTACATAATTTTAAACGATATAAAACTATAAAGTCACCAAATGATAATTAAAAAATGATAATAATTCAATCGATCAACTCTGGCAAATAAGTAATTTTATTGAATATTCACAACGTTTCGGCCGTGGGTTTCGGCCCTTATCAAGTGCTATAATATAATATTTATAATTATTAATATTAATAATTATTAGAAAAATAAAAATAATAAAATATATAGAAACTTTCACACGTTAATACGCAAACATACCTATGTTCTTAAAACAAAGTAAATCACAACTTTTTTAAAAAACAAAAATTCGATCTTAGAATATGACATGATATAATAACATGATAGTATGAAAACGAAATAACTATGTTATCGTGCCGATTTCAAGCTCCTTATATACTCACTATTTAGATCAAACTGTTTGATCGTGCAGACGAACTGTCAACCTCATCATAATGTGCTTTATATAAAACATGCTCTTTGTACGAAAAATGCACATTCCCTAGGATTAGAGGACACGAAAGAAAGCACTGTTATCCTCTAAACTTAGATTAGAAGTCTAATAAAAATTTGTAATTAGAAATACGATTTATACGTATGTGTGCGTGCGTTGTGTATACGTGCATATGTTTTGGATATGTGTGGTTATTTTGTCGGTGTTCGTCATTTCCTGAGGGATCCCCTTAATATATTTATATAAAATATATAAATTTTATTTTGACAACTGTCAAACTGTTAACTCTCTCAACAACTGCTATGAATCTAACGCATAGCAACGGCAAATCGAGACAGCCAATCAGCATTGCAAAAAAGCGACAACAATGTCAATAACATGCCTTTTTTAGAAAGGGGGTTGGGCCTCATATTACAGTTAATTGATTATAAAGGGAAAATAATAGTTTTCAAGGTCGAAATAGCATCTAAGACTTTTTAGTATTTTCTCGCTTTTGACATCACAATTCCAACATGGTCGGCGAGGAGCCAAGAGCCTTAATTTGACAGAGTTAAAAATGCTTTTCTACGATTGCAATACATACATCGATGATTTTAGGAAACTCCGATTTCATATGAAAAACAAGAAATAATTATAAAGAAAAATTATAGTTTTCCTCATCTATTTTGATCTCAATATGGCATCTCAAATTGCAAACGAACTATCAACTCATCATAAAAACAAGGTTCCTGGAATTGAAGAAAAAAACCCCTACTGTTATTCTCTAAATCTAGATTAAAATTGTTCTTAAATATACAGGGTGTCCCATTTTAACTTCGACACTCAAATATCTCGACAAATATGAAGGATACGAAAAAACGTTTCAAACAAAAGTTGTTTGGATCGAAGGAAGACATAAGGTGCCATTGATTTGACTTTGAATAGTCATTTGAAGGTCACGTAAAGGTCATTTTCAATTTCTTTATTATAAATCCCAATTTTTTAGTGCACTAGACAACACAAGCGCGCGCTTCGCGCGCGACAATGATTTTATGTGCTTTGATTTGATATATATTATTTTGAACAACTGTCAAACTATTAACTTTCACAATAACAGCTGTTTGATATGAATATAACACACGATGCGAATTGAGACAACCAATTAGCAACGCGGAAAAGCGGCAACAATACATGCGAGAATCGATTTAACATGCTTTTTTACAAAAGGAGACTAGTACGCAGCGCGCGCTTTCCTCGATAATCTATATAATTATATAAAAATATTTATATTGATATCTTGGAATTTACAAAAATTAAAACAACTACAGACTTTTGTCAAGATACTCAAAATTTTATTAAAAATGAACCTTTTCATCAAATATCGCCAAATTCAAAACCAATCTTCTAATAGTCTATTCATATAAAAAAAAGTATTCCAATATATTAAAATTTATGGACTTAGAGTAACAATAAATAGTTTTTGAAAAATTAAAATTGCGTTTAAATTTAAAATAAAAGCGCGCGCTAGGTGTGCGCCAATTTCTTAGTTTTATATTAGCTTTTAATACTTTAAAACTTGCCAAAAATACATTTTTCCTAAAATTAGTATTATTTTTTCTGATATTAATTTTATTTTTTATATCATTTGTTATGTTTTTCCTAAAATCAGTATTATTTTTCGTAATATTAATATTATTTCTCCACAGATTAGATTTATTTTTCCTAATATTAGTATTTAATATTTTATTATTTAAAAAAAGAGAAGTCACTGCAGTAATTCTCTGGGAATACGTAATTTAATTTTAATTATCATTTCAATTTTTTTAAATTATTATTTTAATCTTAATTATCGCTTTAAATGAATTAACTGAATGAAAACTAATTAAAAAATGAAAAAAGGGACAGTAAAATATGGTTATACGTTCTTTAAATGGTCCTCAAATTCATAATATAAAATATTTAAATATGTTGTATCAATACCTAACATAATTCATATACTGGGTTCTAATTTGGAAAAATTAATCATCGTTTTATATGACTAAAATTAATTAAAAAATGAAAGAGCGGGCTTCAAAATAGGAGAATACGTTGTTTCAATGTCAGTTTAATAATAAAGTTTCAGTTTAATAATAAAAAATATGCAAAATGAAATGTCAATACCTAACATAATGATTCGCGCGTACATTGAATCCTAAAATTAAATATCGCTTTAAATGACCGAAAAAAAATTAAAAAATGAAAGAAAGGGCTTCAATATATGGGAATACGTCCTTAAAATGGTGTTTAGATTAATAAAAAAAAATATTGAAATATGACGTGTCAATACCTAACATGATGAATCGTACATTGTGTCCTAAAATTTGGAAAAACTAATTATCACATTAAATGACTAAAACTAATTAAAAAATGAAAGCGCGGGCTTTAGAATATGAGAATACGTTTTTGAAATGGTCCTCAGTTTGATAATAAAATATATTGCAAAATAACGTGTTATTATCTAACATAATGATTCGTACATTGGGCCCTAAAATTTGGAAAAATTACAGCTATTATATAAAGCTTCACCTCCCTTTCTCATTTCCTCTTTCTTAATCTCCTTTTTTCCAATTCTTTGATGTCTATAATTTTTATGTTTCCTCTCTTTCTCTTCTCTCTCTTTTTCTCTATTTCTTTCTCTCTGTTATTAATATTATATATTATAAATATATTATTTAATAATCTGTTATACCACCTGAATTCTGGGCTTGTATAATTTGGAAAGATGAATCCAAATTTGAACTTTACGGCTCCAAAAGACAGCAGAAAATATGAAGACGAAAAAATACAGCTTTTAATGCAAATGACTATTAGAACAGTGAAGCACTCAAAATACGTAATGTTGTGGGGATGCTTTTTGTTTGCAAGATTCGGTAATTTGAAAATCAGTGGTAAGATGAATGGGTTTTATTGTCGCAATATCTTACAAAAAAATCTTAGAATTTCTGCTCAAAATATGGGCCTTGAAAATGAATTTATATTTCAACTTGACACTGGTCCGAAAAGCACACCTCATGTATCGTTAAACGATTTCTCGATGAGGACAATATTAATGTTCTTGAATGGCCTCCTCAAAGTCCAGATCTCAATCCCATAGAGCATTTATGGGATGAATTAACAACTTTGAAGAATACAGAGCAGCTTTGAAGAATGAAGTAAGATCAAGAAAAATATTTTAGAAACATTACTTGATTCTATGCCGCGTACGTTTAGAGGCTGTGATAAAAGCAAAGGGAGGTCCAACACGTTATTAACGTATTAATTATAAATTAATTATGTTATAAACCTTTTGTATTTATGTTATAGAACTTTTGACTCTTTTCATCATTTGACTACTTATTTATGAAAAGTGATAAAATTATAGAAATAAACTGCAGTAAGATAAAATGTAATATTTTTGTTAATTTAAAGTATTTTATTAATTAATGTTAAAGTATTTTATTAATTAATGTTAAAATATTTTATCTATTTTATGGTATCTTTAAAATATATGCGTTATACATTATTACTAGTGTCATATTATTAAATAAATGTTTAATTTATGACATTTTAATACTGACTACTTATTTCTGATTCTCACTGTATATAGTTTTCGTTAATTATTCGTTAATACTTTTATGCATGGAATAATGAGACCAATCAATTGATGTAAAGAAAACACATAGTTGCTTTTAAGAAAAAGTATGCAGCTGCATGTTGCAAATTAATTTTCTTTTGAACTTTTGTTTTTTTAAATATCAATTGATTGATCTTATTATTCAATGCATAAAAATATTAAAGTAAGATTATCAAAAACTGAATATTTTATAAGACAGTTTACATTTTGTGTCAAAAAATTATTTTCAAACTTTATAGTGTTTTGGAAAGCTCTTGAGATAAGCTACAAGAATATATAATAAAAAATAGGGGTTCATAATAAAGAAATTGAAAGTGACCTTCAAGTGACCATTCAAGGTTAATTTCAAAATATGGATGCCATTTTATCAGAGTTCACCGTTTACTGAAGGATCCCTTTAAGCGGGTAAAAATGATGAACGCAAGATACATATATCCTACCTTCTTTGGGCTGACGCACTGTTTCGGACTCTTCAATTTGGATTCCTTCTTTTTGCCACTCTTCTCTTTCTTCTTTCGCTTTTGTTCCGGTACAGTGGGCACACTCAATTCCGGAGTTTTCGGCGTGCTGGGCGTACCTGGCGGCGAAATGTCGGCATCGTCGAATATATAAACGTCCGACTCCGAACTCTGCACGTCCGCCATATCGGCGTCCGGTTGCACGTGCACATCTGGCGTGTGCGACGTTCTCTTCTCCTCGCGTCCTCCCTTCGCGTCCGCGTCGTTACGATGCGTCGTATGCTTCTCTGTATTCTCGACGTCTATTATCAACTCCGGCGAGTTTTCGCGCGAATCGAGGGTATCCTTATACTTATGCGGCTCCGACGTCTCCTTATCTTTGTCCTTCTCCTCGCGCGGCTTTGTTATCTTTTTGAATATGTTCAGCTTCTGTTTATCCGGCTCCGACGGCAATTTGTCAATGGTATCCTCTTTCTTCTCGGCAGCGGGAGAATTGTCTATTAAATCTATCACTTTATCACTCTTGGCCTTCGGCTGAGTGGTTTTCACCGGCTTCGAACTGCCAGCGATGGCTGATTTTGGCGACGCGATCTTCGGCGTAGATGGTCTGCTGATCTCTTGCAGCATAGTGGATTGCGCTTTGCCACCGCCCGGCTTCAACGGTTTCAACTTAGCTAGCTCCTTCATACCGACCAGCTTCTTTATCTTACTCTCATCCGTTTTATCCGGATTGAACAATTCCTTCACGCCTTTTTTCTTCTTGTTCTCCTTATCGAGTTTACGGTTCTCCGGGCCTTTCTTCACGATCTTTTTCGGCTTCTTCTCGCACTTCAATTCAGGTGGTACCATTGGATAAGAGCTCGGTTGCGGCGACTCCGATCGCACCTGATGAGGCGTTCTCGCTTCAGGTAGCTTCCCTTCTCGCGCAGGTGATAAATAACCGGAAGTAGTCATCATAACGCTGCTTATCTCGCGCAAAGGTCTGCCCTCCTCCAAAATTTTCGCCCGCTTCGCTATGGAGCTGTCGAAAGACACCGGATCACCGGGCCGTTTGAAAATTACTTGTGGAGACATTCTGTGTGGCGACGTGTTATTCGAATTATTTGATGATGTGGCACTGCTAGATGTCAGCTCCGTTGCTGTACCATTTATTAGACTTTCATTCTTCTCCGGTATATATTCCTCTGTAACTTTTTTTTATTATGTTATTGTAATATAAATATTTATTATAATTGTTATGTACTATTAATATACAGGGTTTCCAAAATACTTGAACATAGATTTAGTAGAATTTCTTATCAGATAAGTGCTTATTTATGATTATTTAATTATAGTTAACATAAATTGTTTTATTATAATTTCTAACTATTCATTTTTTTGTAATATTTTGAAAACATCTTATATAATTAATGTAATTATATTAAACACAGTGTCAATGTAGAAAATATAATTTATTATCGTACCCTCAGTATCTGGATACATAGCTGGTAAATGTTCATGTATATGCACTGATCTAGTGACAACTTCACGACTGCCTGGTTTTAAAAAATTCAAATGACTTTCACGCCGAACTGGAAATTGTGGTATCTGTATAGGACACGATACAGAATCTACATTCTTAACATATTCAACTAATTCCTGTATATCGATATTCATATGTTGAAATGTTAATCCTAAGTCATCAAGATTTGGCTCTGTCCTTCCTACTATAAAGTAAAAAAATAAAAGTTCAAAATATCTGTACAAATATAAAAAAATTAATTTATTAAAAATGTTTGATATTAATAAAATTTTAAGAATACTGTATATAAGTAAAAAAAACTTTTTAGTACTATACAAAAACATTGGTATACAAAAACATATTGTCAAAATCATCACAACTCACAAACTTCTGCATATTGATGTGTCAGCTTTGAAACACGTAACATATATTCTTGCATAAGATCTACCATAAATTCTAGTGGCGTAGAATTAATAGAATGCCACCCTATCATCTGACAGATCTGAGCAACAACAATTTTTAAAATGCTCCGACTGTATTCAGCTGACATTTTCTTCCTACAAAAATTATTAAAAATATTAATAATTGAATTATTTTTGTAGTTTTTTTTTATAACAATATATTATTTTATAAACTATATGTTAGTATATTAATTATATAAATGATAACAAATATATAAAGCAAACAATAACAAAAAATATACACATAATTGTATTTAAAAGTTTATATACATATATGTATATATCCATACATACAATAAATATATTGTATATAAATTTAATATTGATATTAATATATTGAATTGAATATTATGTTAAATAAAGTTTTTGCTTAATTATGTTATATGGATAATATGGATTTCATTTGTGTATTTCATTATATATATATATGTACATACATCCATACATACATGCATACAAATATATATATATATATATTCATTTTATAATATATATATATATAGATATATATATATACAATATTGAATTACAATATTACATAAATTTTTCATAAAATTGTGAAATTTCTCACATAATAGAATAACCAATATATTCTTACAGAATTTTAACTGTCTAAATTGTATTTATTCGGCCAAAAACTGACAAAATCAAGCTGGAAATCCATTTATTTTGCAACAAGATCGAAAAAAAGTATCAGAAGGCGATAGACAGTGTTGACTCACCTGGATACGATACGACAGCGAAAGAATATTTTTTCAATCTTTAACCAAAATTTAATTTCACATTGTTAATGCGATCGATGTAACTTCAGTCGGGGCTAAATATAGTACGAAGATTTCCATTTTTTCTTACGCACACCAAATCCCAACGATGCAACGCAAACTTTACAGCTCGCATGCCGCCATTTCTATATCACGGTTGATGCAAAAATGTAGATGGTGTTAAGGGTCAGCAGGCGACACAAGCCACAGTTTAGGTATAACTAGTTACGACAGTAGCGTCGAAATCACGGTCTTACATACAGGGTATCGATTCTATAACTTTTTCTAAAGTGAAAACGTGAAAGTGAAAAATTTCCGCCAATCGCACATCAATTTCATTTTAAAATCAATGCGTGATTGGCGAGAATTTTTCACTTTTCACATTTTTACTTTAAAAAAAGTTACAGAATCGATACTCAGGAGATCGATTGTATATTAGTATAGGTTTGTTCGCGTCGCATGCCCCAACATGCTCCTTCTTACTCCAATGCGCTCGTATTGGTGCGCTCCTCGAATTAGACCAATACGAGCGCATTGAAATAAAAAGGAGCAAGTTGGAGCATGCGACGCGAACAAACCTTAGGGTGCATTCGTTTATGCAGTGACTGCCGCAGAATGCCGCAGATGTCGTTCGTTTACTCCACCTGCGCAACCGACTGCAGCGCAGTTTGTTGTTCGTTTAAGCAGAGCTGCTGCCTATCTGCGCAGCCATCTCGGAGGTCCTGCTCAGGATGCTTTGCTCGCAGTACTGCGGACTACTGCGTAAACGAATGTAGTCTTCTCCATTGTTAAGCCAATTGAACTTGGAAACGTTGCCTGAAAATTATTTCAATTATGAGTTATGTTATGAAAGTTCAGAACAAAGAAGGTGGAGAATAACTCCTCCAAATAGATCCTACAAAACTAAAAGTAATGCAAGGTAAGTAATACAATAAAATTATGAAGTTTGTTAATTTATATTTACGATCCAATTAACTTAAAAATGCACTTTTATCAAGAATATAAATTTAAAGTAATCTGTTTAAAAAAAATGTGCTTTGTATAAAGATGCAATTCTGTTACAGTCATTCCTAGCTATCAAGCTACTTCGTCCCCAGTTAGTTTGGAAAAATCTGAGAAGTCTACATTCAGCAACATTTCAATCCTACCGTCATCACTATCTGAAAATGTTATGTGCACACGTCATATGTCAGAACCTTCAACCTATTTAAAAATTTTATTATATTTATTCAAATAATAATTCATATTTATTTAAAATTTCTTTACTTACGCACTCCAATTACAATCTGAGCAGTCAATTCACGCAGGTGATCGTTCGATAATGATGTCACGTGACTCGCAGATAATAGACGCAGTGGATGCGCTAATCGCTGCATAAACGAATGCACCCTTATATTGAAAATGACAAAAGTGAGCTCTTGCTTGATTGGGTAACTTTCATCATAGTGAAAATACGAACTAACTCGCATGAAACTGTTCGGCAAGAAATTCTGTGTCGAATAACGTCAAAATCGTGCGTAGTGTTGTTTAATATCCTCTATATCACACATACCTCGAGAAAGTTACGTGAATTATTTTATTGCTATGATAATAGAAAACGACGATAATGATAATAAAAGACAACAAATAAAATATCAAAATATTATAAGGAGGCAATTAAGAGATTCTTTAGATCCGTTTGATACACCAGAGACTACATTTGTCAAACTATACAGGTATAAATAAATTTGTATTATAAATTTCATTTGCAGTATATGTTAAATTATAATTTGCATATATATATATACATTAAATATTTATCTATATTTTAAATTATAATCTCTTTACTTGTTATGATATAATTTTATATATCTTTAATGTAATTTTTATATATTTTAGGTTAAATAAAGCTGCAACTATGGAGCTACTAGAAGAATTGATACCTTTTATGCCAATTAAAAAGAGAAAGACAGCAATTCCACCACATTTACAAGTTGTTAATTTATCAAATATTTTCCTTCATCTTTCCTATTTTATTAAAATGTTCTTATAGTGTTTTCTACTTTATATAAACTGGACAATCAATGCTCAACAAATACCAAATGCTTTATATTATATTTAGTTAAATTTTCTCAATTTTTATTGCTTTACGTAAAATCGTACTCATTGGTGCATTGAGTGCGTAATTTTTATGAAGTAGAAAACATATATGCATATACGCTTTACGGAATATTCACTATGGTTTGTGCTCCCGTGAATCTAGGGATATCGTATTTTCACCTTGCTCATAGCCAATCGCGTGTATTTCTTCACGTGAAATGAATGTGCGAAAAATGAGAAAAATCGACACAAGTAGACAATCGATTCTCAGGGGGTCGATTGTGTAACTTTTTCTAAAGTAAAAACGTGAAAAGTGAAAAATTTCCACCAATCACGCATTGATTTTAAGATAAAATCGATGTGTGATTGGAAGAAATTTTTCACTTTTCACATTTTTACTTTAGAAAAAATTACACAATCGACCCCTAGGGTACCTATTACGGTTATTTGGGTGAGTTTGCTCACGAGATAAAAATCACAAAAATGAGAGATTCACTAGATTTTGACCAATAGAAGCGTAGACAACCTAGTGAATCTCTCACTTTTGTGATTTTTACCTCGTGAGCAAACTCACCCAAAGAACCGTAATAAGTACCCAGACCAAAAAATAATCGATTGTGATAGGTCAATTTCTTACGACTACAGCCTACGACACTTCATTGTAGAAGGCCCTTAAACCTACGTTTACATCTGCGATTTACGACTGCGACTTATTTTGGACGAACCTTTGATGTTCGTGTCCCTCAGTCACGTAACTATCCGCCATGTTTTTGATAGTATAAAAGCGCGTTATTCAAAGATATATAGAATACAAAAAAATGATTTAGGGTCTTAGCACAATACGACGTAACAGTGACATAAGTCGCAGTCGTAAATCGCAGATGTAAACGTAGGTTTAAGGGCCTTCTACAATGGTTTGTCGTAGGCTGTAGTCGTAAGAAATTGACAAACCACAGTCGATTATTTCAAAAATAATCGATTGTGATAGGTCAATTTCTTACGACTACCACCTACGATACTCCATTGTAGAAGGCTCTTAAGGCTTAGGCCTAGTCTATAATAAGTCGTATGTTGCAGTTGGATGTCAGAACGTAAGCGATTGTCCAATAAGGAAATTTTGTTTTTGAAAAAGAAATTTTCTTATTGGACAATCGCTTACGTTCCGACATACGATGTATTATAGAACCGACTTTCGAACTTACTACACCTATTGTAGATTCGGTCTAAAGCCCGTATCACTACGAATTAGGATTGGGATGATTGAAATTTCACCAATTAGAGCAAAGTTTACAAGCTTGAGATTAGTTTTCTTGATTCTGATTAGTTATATTTCAATTCAATCTCAATTCTAATCCATAGTCTGATACGGGCTTAACTCAGTTAAAGTTAAGATTTAAATTAACTGAAGTTAAATCAAAAATTAATTTTTAAAAATAAAATTTACATTAAATTAGTATTTTGTTTGTTAATTCTTTTAAAATTTATAATAACAATGAAAATACAAGTTATAATAACAATTAACAAGGAAATTTTGATTTTTATTTAAAAACATATTTGTAATTACAATTGATGGTAATAATATATATAAAAATATAAAATATAAAAAATTATATTAAAAATATATAAAAATGAAAGTATATAAAATATAAAATTAATATATTATAAAAAATAATATAATATATAATGTAGTAAAATATAATAAAAATCTGAATTGTATTTTTTTAGATTCTTAATATTTTCAGTATTTATTTCTAATATTTTTTGTATTACACGTGCAGGCAAAGTGGCACTTTGTGTGCGTGTTTTCTGTGCGGAAAGCGGCCGATTTCCCACGACGCCATCTAACGGCGACACGGTGCGGGAATAGCCGTGTTCAAAGTCATTGTCCACGGCTAAAGCCGTGGGCAAAACATTACCCACGGCTTTAGCCGCAAGATGATGGCGTGCGATCGGCCACCTCGTGCACAGAAAACGCGCACAAAGCCACTTTGCCTGCACTTGTAATACAAAATAGTATGTGCATCACGTGCGGATTGACAATTGTTCACTTGTGTAGGATGGTTGCACTCGCCTTCGGCTCGTGCGTCCATCCCCCGCACTCGTGACCAATTGTCAACTTTCCGCACTTGATACACAATATACTATTTTCATTGTGCGCATGACCTTAAGGAATCGTAAATCGCCATTTCTATATCCATGGCAACGCTGCCGGATGTTGGTGCGTTCATTTGTGTACATCTGGAAGCCCGGCGTTTCCTGTCGAGAGATACGCCATATTTATCGTGAATCGACGACACGGAGTGTTGCTTGCTCGAGAGTCTTTCACTCCGTCTTTCTTTGATTTAAGGGACACAGAGAAGATAAACGATGAGCGACATCGAGGTGAGTGCAATATTTTTTGTGAACTTACGGGAAATTTTTGTTGCACGAATGGTGACAAATGACGGCACGAACAATTTCGATGCAGCCATTATATCGATCCAGCAATGTGGTTTTATAGCCATTATCAATTTCACGCGAATGCGTAATAATCAATGTAACTCCTTTTTTTGTCTTCCAAATTAATTCCAAGACGTTTTGCAGTAAATATAATTCCAATATATCGAATTTCCAATGCGCCACATGACAATAATATGTAATAATAAAATATTAAGAGAAAATGTTATAAGGTTATAAATATTGATATTGAAGCATTTCCAGCAATTAACCGATTAATTTATGTCACTCTGATGTTTAAGAAATTATGTAGAATACAATGTCATTGTTATTGTTGATAAAATTGTAATATGAAAAAAATTCTGACATGATAACTTTAAAAGCATTTAAACTAAATATTTATACACATACAAGCACACACATATACACACATATATATATTTATATATACATATGTTGAAAATAACAGAGTATGCATTTTTTCAAAATTAAAAAATTAATGGTTGCGTTCAGCAGAAAAAGCACTTTTGTTTCTGCAGAAAAAGTTTTATAACAGTTGCAAAACTGCTTTTTGTGCTGAACACAGCCAATCTAACAATAAGAAAGTTTTCATGTTATCTCGCAATATAAAAGAACATCATCAATCTGCTGTTTACATTCAATCTGGTGTCCTAAATTATCTATTATATCATATGTGATTATTAATATTATCTTTGAAAATTTTACATCTTGCGTGTACTTTTCAGACAATATATGATATATATAAAGTGTAATGTATAACTATCTTAATTATTATTATATAAAATATACATACAATACTACAATAATAGGGACTTATACACAATAAATTATTAATAATGACACTTATTAGTGCTCCAAACAATTTTGAAAATTACATATTTCTGTGAATTTTTTGTTCCAAATAGATGATGCAACATTTTCTTTAAAACAGAAATGAGAAATTTACATTACTTTATATTATTTTAGAAGAATTTAAAATCTTTACTTTTATTATCTCACTATCATCGTCAATAATAATTTTCAATTTATATATATCATTCTTAAAAATTTTTCTACTTGTATATATTCATTTTAATTTTATAATCATTTTCTATATGAAATAAAATTCTATCAAATATTTCTTTCCTAATAATTATTATTTTTTAATCTATATATTTTAATTTTGACTTATAACTAATTTATATAAAATTTAATAATTTAAGTTATATAAGTTTATATTTATAACTTTATCTTATTAGATATAAACTCAATTAATTTTACTTAACTAATTTATTTTTAAATAAGTAAACTAATTTTTTAAGTTCTTAGATTTATATTTTAAATGTAGAAATTTATTAATTTTCTCTTATTTATACTTATAATTTTACTTTAATTTTTTAGAATTTTTTCTATTCAGTCTTTACACTTTTTTTCTAATAAATTTTACCATTGAAATTTTTTATCTTAATTTTTAATATAAATATTTTTTATTAATTTTATAAGCAACTAATTTTAACTTACAATTAGTTTTAAAAAAATCATTAATTTACCCAACCCTGTAAATACGTAATAAAAAAACGACAATAATTAAAATTTCTTTGTTATTTGTTATTATAAATTTTAAAAGAATTAAACATTTCTAATTTAATATAAATATTTTTTAAAAATCAAATTTTGATTTAACTTTAGTTAATTTATTCTTAACTTTAATCACGTCAGTGCTTTAACCGAGTTAATTTTTTGTTGATTTTATAAGCAACTAACTTTAACTTAACTTACAATTAGTTAAAAAAATCATTAACTTAACCCTATAAATACGTAATAAAAAAAGACAATAACAATAGTTTGTAATTTTTACAGAGAAGCGGCAGTCGCAGCGCGAGTCCACGAAGGCCGCGAACCGCGGACGGCGGCTTGAGGGATTCGCGATCGCACTCGCGATCGCGCAAATCACGAGAACGGAAGGAGTCGCATAGAGAGGTCAAGTACTCGAGATCGCGTAGTCGCTCGGTGTCGCGCGGTCGCAAATCCTACCGCGGTAGCAAGTACACAAATGTCGGTCATCGCGGAAGCAGCCGCAGCCGGAGTCGCTCGCCGTATCGTAGCAGCCGCTATTCTCGCAGCAGATCGCGCTCGTATTCACGGTCGCGGTACTCTCGTGACCGGCATGTATATCGATCGCACTCCAGGAGCCCGATGTCCTCCAGGCGACGTCACGTCGGCAATCGTGACAATCCCTGCCCTTCTCGGTGCTTAGGCGTTTTCGGACTGTCGATTTTCACTACTGAGCAACAAATTCATCATATATTTTCGAAATACGGCCCCGTCGAACGAGTACAGGTCGTTATTGATGCTAAGGTAAAGTATACAATTATTTATTTATATCCACAATACATACATATTTGACTTTGACAGCAGTTCTGAAAGAAGTCTCAAGGTTAACTTTAAAATCTTAAATGGAAACATGCATTTTTATTATATCATCTTCTACCAATTAATTGGAATAATTTTTGTCTGAAATATTTTTTCTGAAAATACCTCCATTCACTTTAACATGTTTTTGAAATGAAAATTATTTTTTTAAATAGTTGATCTTGAGACTTCTTTCATAACTGCTGTTAAGGTCAAATATGTATCACCATTTCTTATATTATTGTTAAAACCCTACAACTTTTGTTTAAAACATTTTTATCTGTCGTGCTTAGTTTTCAAAATATTTGACATGTGTGGGTGGTTTCAGATACCCTGTATATATTGTCAAAAATAGAACACATGTTTATGTAAACTTTGTTTAAAATGTGTACAATCATGTCCTAGAACACTGACATTCCTCTTGAAATATCCTGTTATATTTATAAAAAAAATTAGATTAATTTTTAAATGACCTTGAAAAATTATCTTACAATAGTTAAAATTCAAGATTATCAACTTTTTTCTCTCTTGAAATCTTTTGTATTAGCACTTTTTTCATTACTTTTTTTCAATAAAATAAATTGATATGCAATCATTTTATTTATATTTATGAAAAACTGTAGACATTCATCTTTCCAACACAATTTTTGTTTTCTCAATAATGAATGCATTAAAAAATGACAGCTGATTAGTTTCAGCAATTTCCTGTGGGACACCCTGTACATATAAATTAAAAATTATTACAACTTGGTGAAAGTTAATGATAACAATAATATATTAAGAGTTTAACAATAATATAATTGCGTTTAAATCACATTTGTTCTACAGACTGGAAGAAGTCGAGGATTTTGTTTTGTATATTTCGAATCGTCAGAGGACGCCAAAGTGGCTAAGGACCAATGTACAGGCATGGAAATTGATGGAAGAAGAATAAGGGTAGATTTCTCTATCACACAGCGTGCTCACACCCCGACACCAGGAATATACATGGGAAAACCTACGCATCTGCACGATAGAGGATGGGATGGACCTAGACGTAGAGAGTAAGCGAGAGTAACCAATAATTCAAATTTTTTTACGATTTAAAGAAATAATTATAAATTCTCACATATTGTTCTTTTCTTTCTTTGCTCGCATTGGAAACTAGAATCAGTTATAGAGGAAGCTACCGTCGCTCTCCCAGCCCATATTACAGCCGCCGACGTTCTCGCTACGATCGTTCCAGATCACGTTCTTATTCACCACGTAAGTACAATTTCCTTTAGTTAGTATTGTAATATAAGCAGTCTGCATTGATACGTTTCATTATAATATTGAAATATATGTTAAAACATATGCAACACCATATTTTAGAATATAGAACTTTTATATAAAATTTAAAAAAATTGATATCTGGCACTAGCACTATCATGTAACATATATTTATTCTTAGCTAAATATTTAATTAATTATTAAATTGATTTTATTTATGCTTTATGTTATATACACATAATTTTACATACATTTTGTGCTGATGAAAATTTTATAATAAATAATTCCATAACAATAAATATTTTCATAATTATATTTTATAATATTTATACACTATTTAAAAAAATATAGGAAACTTTTCATCCTAAAAATTATGCTATTTTTAAATCGCCGGAACTCGGCGAAAAATCATGTAATTTTAAGGAACAAAAATCATGTAATTTTACAGACTTATGCAAACTTAAAATATTTATTATGCAAAACACAAAGGAGGTAGTTCAAACTGATAGTATTAAATGTATCGGCATATTTTATAATTCTCAAAACAGAAGATATTGATAATCCTTTTTGATGAGCGTTTTTATTAAATTAAGAATTGCAGAATAAAAAATACTCATGCTGCAATGTTACGTTTGGATTCATATTTTTGCAGACTGCTTATATTTCTAATTCGACCCGATAACATTAATTGGATTGCAAAGTCAATCTTGAAGTTAGCGAGAAAAAATGGCAGACGGATGCGTGTCAGAGAAATGCATTCAATAAATCGTACGGTAGTAATTAAGCAGCAATCCGCAACTTGCGTAACAAAATCATGGTTTTTTGTTGCTTAATGAATTTCAGGTCGGTATTAAGTGACACGAGTGTGATGCGAGAGGCCAGGTGTTTTGGGAGAGCCCTTGACTTTGACCCAAATATTTCTCTTCTAACAACGGGTCAAAAAAGAATTTATATTAAAAAAATATGTTAATAATTGCTATTCTTACCTTACCAAATTTCTGCATCCTAGATAAATTCAGTTATGCAACATTTAAATTGCAATAATTATATAAACATCAATTTTGACATTTCACGTTGACAAAGTGCAAAATATAAATAGTAAAATGAAAAAAACATAGCATATTATCTGCATAAAAATCAGTAAGGTTGGAATAGATACACGAAACCTTATTTTCATAAGTTGATATTTCTTCCGAATAGTATTATATGAAGATAAGGTTTAAATTATGTAAAAATAATGGCTATAATGAGAACGCTGGAATATGATTGAGTGCTCGATGTTTTCTCGATTGCTAGCTTACAGTTGTATTCCAGCTGTTGAGCTGAATTTGATAAAAAGTATGGCGATATTCTTTCCACCAAAAAAAGCAAGAAAACGAAACGAAAAAAAACAAAAAAAAATAATAATGAACCTCAAATAAAAATAAGTTCTCTAACCTGTTTGTTTGTTTATAAGGTTTTGAATCAAGAGGTATTGGATGATAGAGGGAAGTTTGAAGTTTCTCTCGCTCTGAAAAAATGAGTTTTGAAAAATTGAAGACAAGATATCCGAAGACACGTTTATCTTGCTCACATTGTCAAGAATCTGAAGGTTTTCTCGGTTGCTTGTGACAAAGAATATGATCTGCAATTCATTTCCGGCTGAGAAGTCTCAAGCTTAGAAGAGAACTTCAAGCGCTCAGTAATGCAAGTCCGAAGACAAGTCGAGTTGATCGTCAGAGCCCCCGACCGGGACGGAAACGAAATCGTTTGGTTGGGGGTGAAACAGGGCCGAGAACGTGTTTCCGAAAATATTCAAGAAGCATCGAAATATATATTTCATATAGGGATGAACGTAAGGTGCTCCCAAACCTTTATACCGATCATATTCTTTATCAGTTGGTTTGGTTGCTATACGCCATTTTATTCGCATCAAAGAAATATATATATGTATATGTGTGTGTGTATATATATATATATATATATATTGAAAATAAAAATAAAAAATTGTGTGCCTCTACCATGTCCTCCCTCCACCATCCTAAGACCTCTCCAGGAAAACATCGTTCTATTATGAATTTTATCTATCCAATAACTATCCAATAATAATCAGACTATCATATTTCATCAATAAATGTTTTTCTACCATGACCGACTAATCCCTTTTCTTTTTATTACATTATGATCTGTGTGATACAAGTTGTCCAATAGGAAATTGCTCACATTGTCAAGAATCCTAACTAAATTTTATTATTTTTTAATGCATGCAGTTATTGAGGAAACGAAATTGTGTTCAAAAGAGGAAAGTGCAGTTTTTAATGGATATAAAAATGTTTGTATACCAGTTTATTTTATTGAAACAAAGTGCTAATAATCACATATATAAGCTAATGATAAATATTTTCAGTGTGCACCATTTGAATTTGTACAAACTTCTGTTCTTTTACGAAAATTCGTAAAAACTTTTTCTAACGGCATTTTTTATTTTTTAAATAACTACTATTAAATCTGGCACTGTTAAAAATATTTATCATTAGATTATGTGATTATTAGCACTTTTTTCATTACTTTTTATTAGTAAAATAAACTGGTATACAAACATTTTATTTATATTCATTAAAAACTGCAATTTCCTCTTTTCAACACAATTTTGTTTTCTCTACTGCATGCATTAAAAAATGACACTGATTATATAGTTTTAGCAATTTTCTTATGGGACACTATAATCATTTTTACATTTATGGTAAAAGGAATTCTAGTTCTAGATTAATCTATTTCAATAATTCTGCATTATCGTCTCTTTACAAATTTATAGATTTTAATCTTATGTAGAAGTATGATATATATAAAATATCTAGAAATCCGTGTGTGTATATATATATATATATATATATATATATATATATCAACCTGATCTAAAATATATAATAATAAAACCAGCTTTCAATAAAAACAAAAATCCTCGAATTCGTAGATCCCAATGTGTTATAAATCATTCCATAAAATTTTAATTTAATTTAAAGCGAGAAAAATAAGTATATTTTTTTAAGTATAATCAAATTTTCGTTAAATAATTTTACTATTAGCATTACTATAGTTAACTATATCGTTCTTTTATAATTACTAGACAAAACAAGCGCGCGCCATTGATTTTATGTACTTTGATTTCATATATATTATTTTGAACAACTGTCAAACTATTAAGCTTCGCAATGATTGCTGTTTGATATAAATATAATAAAGGTACAATTTCATGCAGACGCTCGACGCTCATTTTTAGCGTCAAATCTGGTCACATGGTAGATTTTTAAATTCCCGCGTCGAGAGATAAAAGCTAAACTATGTTTAGCTTTGACATTCGACGCTCATTTCAGTCAATCCAGTGAAAGTCAATCTACCTCGTGACCAGATTTGACGTTAAAAATGAGCGTTGAGCGTCTAACAGTTTGAAACTGCTCTTAACGACACCGTACAACCACTTACAACTACGTTTACGCAATTGTAGAACAGACTTTACGATAGATGTAGATGGGCTTTAGCTTGGGTCTACAATGAGAGTTTTAAGACTTAAGGGTCGACAGGCGACATGGTAGAGACGCCTATCGGCCGGGAATTACAGATTCTTATTTTCCAGATATTAGCCAAAATATTGAATGAATCTTATTAAATTTAGGATATTCTTAATCAGTAAGCTCATTTGTAGTCCTCTAAAGAGCTATTTTATGAAAAAAAGAAAAATAAAAATTTTTAATAAACTTGGGGGAATGCGCAGCTAGGAACGGGTAAGGTTGGGTTAGCCGCGAGTCCGTATTTTATTTATTATAAATTTTTAAGAGCGAAAATGTAATATCCGGCCTTTTAGAGGACTGCTTTATTATATAAAGAATATATTAAAAAAAAATTCACGAAGTTATGTCACTTATTTTATGAAATATCTGGACGATAAGATTCTCACT
The DNA here is from genome assembly GCF_048542155.1 of Nylanderia fulva. Taxonomy (NCBI): domain Eukaryota; kingdom Metazoa; phylum Arthropoda; class Insecta; order Hymenoptera; family Formicidae; genus Nylanderia; species Nylanderia fulva. The sequence continues at coordinate 199,714 of NW_028190894.1, forward strand.
AGATTCATAAGGAGCAGGGGAAATTTCTGTGGTAACATACTGACTGCTTGACAAGGAGAGAGCATCATTCCATCTTTGTCTCTCTTACATCGCATATGTAGTAGCGTCCATGTAGGTACAAACACTAATACGTGAGCACACGGATGCAAATATTGAGAGATAATGTCAGCAAAAAGGCTATCATATTATTTTTATTTTTTTGTATATGTATGCATATGTAAATAAAGAACAAAAATAAAAACTATTTTAAATAATAAGAATCTATTTGTGTGTGTGTGTGTGTAATTAAAAATTAATAAAAAAATTAAAAAATCAATTTATATACCATATATTTTTTTTATATCATATAAAAAAATCCTAAAAATTACTTAAATTTTTCGTAGATCCTCGATTTTTTTTTATTGCTTCTAAACATTCAGCTAAAAGAGCAGTTGAGACTATTCGAATAAAAAATATTTCATTTTATTTTTTGCAAATAATATAATATATTTTTTATTTAGGAGTCCAAAAATATATGTTACGCATAAGTTATTTATAATTTTCGTTCAAATTAAAAGAATATTGTATTGAATATATTGTAATGCATATACACATTAATTTTTATTAACAAAATATATTGGAAATAAATAAATATATATATATTTATAGAAATATATTTTTTATATAGGCGATAAACTTAAATATTTGATTTTGAAAATATTTTAATCATTTTACAACTACACATACTATAAATATATAAATGCAAAATAATTCCGTAAATAAATTTCAAGTAATAAATCAATTGCACACATGCACACAGCTTTTTTTTTTTTTTTTTTTTTTAAGTCAGGAAATTTGCCTAAACCAAACTTCGCGTCCTGACTCTTGAGGGAGGGCCAGGAGGCTTCGTGGTGGATTCCCGTCCGTAGTATCCCGAGGGACTATCGGACGGGGTACCGACCTAAAACCTGACTATAGCCCCTGGTCGTTGACAGGTATTGTCCACCGCGGAACCGCTAACGCATTACTTCACGGTGGACACCCATGATCTGATCCTGTTAAGGATACATTTCCGGGCAACTAAGTTGGCCGTCCAATACCCTCACCCCGAGAGGGTAAATAAGAGTGAGCCGGGCTATCAGCTCACCCCCGGCCATCCCGAGGCCAACGTGCAATGAAATTGGAGCCCCCACTCCTTTCCCTGCCGGCCTGGTTGGCGAGATGACCGCAGCCATCAAACCTTACATGAATTGACGTCACAAAACGTCACCAACTACGTGGACAAACATGTATACACATATATACACGATCCACAAAAAACCAAGTAAGGGCCACAGGCCCAGCCCTCTAGAGGCCAACATCGAAGGCACAATGGCCGACCACAAGTAAAGGGTGGTGAAAGATGTTCACACCACCCATTGACGCGAGACAAAGAACTAAGACAAAACATAAACTTGACGCGGACAAAGAGGCCGCGGAGTCACCTTTCGGCAACCTCCCCGACGCTCCAAACCCATCGCCGCTACCTACTATGGACATAACAAAATACATTAAACATTAGCCGACTGCTGAGGCAGCCTCGATCTCCATAGGTCGTCCCCCGTCGGGACGGCCCGGAGCCTGGCGCCTATCGCGCACCCCGGTATTTCGTTGCCCGGGTGAAGGGGGGAGCGAACCACACCCCCGTCCACCCAGGACATGGTCAGCCGACCTCCCACCGTCCGCACAAGTCGGACAGCGGGGAGTGGCGACGCAACCCGTCGCTCGGTGTTCCCCAACACCACACCGGTAGCAGAGGCCCGACCGGTCAACTTCGGACGTACACTTAGCCCGCGCGTGGCCAAACTCAAGGCACCTAAAACATCTCAGAGGGCGGGTAGGAAGCAACTCTACTTCTAGAGTGTTCCACCCCACTCTCAACCCCCCGGACGACAAAGCCACCCGGCCACGGATACCGGACAACGCACTCACAAGGTACTCAAAGGGGACCGCGGCAAAGACCGGACTTCCCCAAGCCGTATAGCCTCCGCATCGCACCCCCCCAGAGACACGAGTGCCCCCAGTATCTCCTCGCGTGTGGCGATTCCCTCCTCCATAGTCTCGCGGAGCCTAAGCTCCACGGTTTTCCGGGGGAAAGAAACCACCACATCCTTCCCTGCGAAAGTCTCCCGCAGCTTATCCGCAAGAAGACCCGCCCTCCCTTCGGCGTTCCTCTCGGGGACCCGCAGAAGCAAACCCCCAGTGACGCCAAACCGCATCGACATTGGGCCGATTCCAAGTTCCGCGGGGTCCACGGACATCCGCACCTCGGACAGGACTTCCGCGTAAGACCTGCTCCCCGTCGACAGCAGCTGTACCGTCGCCGAATTTGGCTGACGCACAGCCCGCGGGCGCTTCTGTCGAGCAGTCACTTCAGCGCGACCCACCACAGCGTCCTTCGGAGCCGGAACCACTCCAGGGCCCGAGACCACCGCATCCCCATCAGCAGCAGTAGCCGCCGACGAAGCGGGCAATCCCACCCCAGAGAGACAAACCCCCTTTCTACCCCCACGACCCCGCCCCCCCCCCGCGTGCGCGCGGAGAGAACAGGGGAGACCTTCTTGACCGGGGGGGCAGAGACAAGCGAACCCGTCCCCCTCTCCCGGGAATCCAAAGAGGACCTGAGAGACTCTACAGTCCTCCTCAGGTCCTCAAGCGCCCCGCTTATGCGCCTCTCGATGAGGAGATCCACCCGCGCTAAAAGCTGCTGGTGTGGATCCCCCCCCGAAGCCGCCTCAGAGGAGGACTCAAACAAAGTCCTCCGCACCTCAGAAATGGTCTCCTCACCAGAAAGTTCCGGCTCAGAGACCACCTCTCTGTTCCGCCTCCGCCGCGATCTCTTTTTCGCAGGGGGCGCCTCCTTCTCTCCAGAAGAGGAAGGAAGGGGAGCCACCGCACCACGCACAACCTTCAACTCCTCACGGAGTTTCTGGTTGCTCGCCTCCAACTCACTGATGCGCCCCTCAAGCCTCCGGATCTCCTCGGCGTAAGCCCGGCAGTTATCCGACAGGACCTGCTCCCTGTCAAAGACTTCCACCGGGCTATGGAAAACACCGGGCTCCGACACGTCAAGCGCGCCATCGGACCTCCCAGGGGAGGCAGAGGCAGCACCCGACGCACCGTCGCCCAGCAAGCTCACCTCGTGAGTCGCGTCCCGCGGCGAGTCACTCCGAATCACCTCAATCTCCTCGCCAGGATCTCGAGAGCCAGAGTCCCCGAGGCGCTCCTCCTCTATTGCCTCTAGGGCAACCGAAGAGTCGCTCAATCCCAAGTGGTCAGAAGGCCGCACACACTCATGGGACCCGCAAAATTTCGTTGCACCCCTCGCACATTTTCGCAGAAATTTTTCGGCATACCCGGACAATGTATAATACATCCCGATATGCCGAAATCTGCGAACAGTCTCGTCCAAAAGAACCCGACGAATCCTCAACGCCAGGTCCTTCGGGTCGACAGTCCTGTCGCGTTCTTCCCATGCGATGGCCAACTTAGTAAGCCGGCCATCCACCTTCCGCTCCAGCTGCTTCCTCGGCGCTGTCATGATCCAATCCACGGACCCAGCCGGCAAATCCGTGGACGACCTGTCGCTCGATGACGACATGGAGGGAGCCAGGCCTACACCCCCCCCACGCCGGTTCCCGGTACCCGAACCCGGGACGTTCACTTCTTTCTCGAAACCACTCATATTTCTGAAAAAGAAAATTGGTTTTTTCTGTCAGGGGTTTTCCTTCCCCTTAGGAGGTTGCCTTACACAGCTAACGGGGCCTCCCCCCCGGGTGTTATGTCAGTGTTTTCCTTCACCTAGTGCAGTGGACAAGTCCTTTTTAGGGTCTGCACACCCATCACACCTCATTCATCCTTCTCACGCACTCCAGCTCGGGTACCTCGGGATTGCGACACCCGTACACTACGGGGATGAGTCCGTATAGTGCCCCTGAGGGAACATGCACACAGCTGGTATGTAGATTTTTTTTTAATTTATTTTTAAATTTATTTTCTGAATTATTTTACACTTATATATAGTGTATGTAGTAAAAATATTTTCAATATATTAAAAAATTTTTAAATCACCGAAATATATTTTTTATCATTTCTCTATATTCTAATATATATATAGGGTGTCCCATAATTCGCGAACCACCGCGAATGGGCAGATAGAGCGTGTTAAACTGAATAGAAAAGTCCTGTATCATTTTGCGATATTCGCAATAATTATTGAGTTATTTATTAAAATATCTAAACGAATAAGCAGGTAGAAAGCATTATTTGATCGAGAGGCGGCGTCATGCAGCGAGCGGCGACCAATGTAGTGGCGCCGAAAAGTAAGATGATACTTTTGATACTAAGCGATACGTGCACACCAAGTCCGGCCTACCGCTTTCTACCCGCTCATTTGTTTAGATATTTTAGTTAATAACTCAATAATTATTGCGAATATCGCAAAATGATACAAGACTTTTCTATTCAGTTTAACACGCTCTATCTGCCCATTCGCGGTGGTTCGCGAATTATGGGACACCCTGTATATATATTATAAAAAAATTAATATTGATATATTTGAACTCTAATTTATATACTGGATGATATACTGAACATCCTTGCATTGATTATACATTACTCAACGTTCTTTCACGTTATAAGTATTTGGAGCAAATTATACAATAGCATCAATAATCAAAAAGAAATCAAGAATAATCAACATATCCCTTATATAATATATATATATAATATATAATATATATATAATATATATATATATATATATATATATATATATATATATATACGCACATATGTGCATAACCATATATACAATTTTCAAAAAGTGGGTGCTTATTAGCCTTTCTACGCTACTGCCTTCTGCTACGGAAGGCCAGAAAGCATTTTCAGGCGGCATCTCGCGTATACCGGCACGGTAGAGGAACAAGGAGAACACGTGATTATCGGTCCTTGTCTCTCTACGGTGCGTCCGCGTGAGCAATGCAATGGTTATGTACGTGTACAGACATGCACCACTACATAAAACCCGAGAATTGGTTTCTCGGCGTTGGCAACACTGAAATCGGAGTTTCGCGTTGTGACCGCGCGAGGTCTCCAACATCAATTCACAACAAGTTTGGCCGGCCGACCTGTCGACCCTTAAGATTTAAGAAATTGACCAATCATATTCGTTATTTTTCTCTAAACTCAATTATGATTAAGGCCGGATCTACAACAGGTGTAGCAAGCTCTAAGCTTTAAGAAATTCACCAATCACAGTCAAGAATGAGAGGAATAATTGACTGTGATTGATCAATTTTTTGAGGCTTAGGGTGCTGTCACATGAGGCGTAACTTGCGTTAAGCGTAACCTGCGTATTCTAGTGTAATCTAGTGATTTAATAAAAGATACGCCGTGGTTACGCTATTCTGAAGGACGGCATTCACATAGAGCGTATTGCGCGGAACGTGTAACTAATACAACCAATCGTAGATTAGAGTTTCCGGTGTATGCTTTAACAGAAATGCTAAATAGGACTTGTGATTGGTTTTCGTAACCTACGCGTCCCGAATAATACGCTTCATGGGGAACCGATGCTTTGGGTTCCGTAAAACGCGCATATTTAAAATGACTGGCAAAGTGACAAGATAAACAAAATATGTAGAAGACGAGAGCCCTCACTGCTTCAATCAAGAGTTTATCCAAAGTATCTGTAGGACCTTCCGCAGTCTTTGCATTCTCTTGGATTATTAAATAAATAAATACATTTAATTACTATAATACAATAAAATGATACAACAAAATATATGCAAAGAATGTAGAAAACATACTGTTATAACATATTGTCACGACAAAATTTTCATTTACAACGATGCGATCCTTATCTTCCACATAATGCTTGAAGCATTTATGCTCGACAAAATTAGTAGAAAATTGGAACAGCCATTCACAATACCCGCATTTGTGCTGAAAAGATTCAAACATGCAATGTAGAAAATAATGCATTATGATGTTCCCATACAGCACAGAAACTTTTCAGAAATATTTCAAAAATATTTCATGTGACAGATTGAAACATTTCATAAATATTGCGAAATGTTTCTGCAACAACTTTGAGACAACTCTGAAATAGCAAAATGTCCGCGATTCTTGCACTTGAAACCTTATAGAAACCTTATTGAAACCTTATAAAAAGTTTGCTGAAAGGTTACTAATAAATCTGCAACTTTTCTGAAATATTCTTAAAAGGTTACTGAAATGATTGAACCGTTTCTGAAATATTGCTGAAAACTATTTTAAATAATTCTGAAAATTTTTTATAATATTGCAAACATGGCTGCTTTCGCGACAAAATTAAAATATGATCCAGATTAAAATGATCCTGCACTGGGATTGTTCAAATCTGAAATTTCATTGAATACAATTTCAATGAGATTCCATGAAATTTCAGATTTCACTAATCACAGTGCAGAATCATTTTAATCTGAATTATATTATTTTGATTTTGTCGCAAAAGCAGCCCATATTACAAAACTGTTATTCAAATAAAAAAATATATATTTCAGAAATAATATTTAAATTTATTATATTTATTGCACACAAATATACGACAAAATTTACACTAAAAAGAGTATAAAAAATATATCTAACGTTGTACATTTTTTTAGCTCAGTGTTGCAATTTTTTGTCAATGATTCTCACTAAAAGGTCGAATGTTAGATCTCTAGGATATATATAAATTCTACTTATAATAATATGGTATTTTAGCTTTAGGATATAGAAGAAACATATTTATAATTTTTATTAAATTTTTATTTGAGTAGTATATTGTTTTAATAGTTGAATCGTTACATAAAATAAAAATAGTTATCACATAAAATAAAAACTTTTTTACAATAAAGTAAAAATTTGAATTCCATTTGGATAACATTGTTTATTGTTATTCTAATAACATAATTAAAACTTCCAACAATTTTTAAATGAATTTTAAGTGAACTTGCTAAACTCTAATTATATTTATTTGATAATTTTAACTTTCTTCTAAAAAAAATAAACTTTGAAACAAAATTCTCAAACATAAAATAAACTTTTTTCTAAATAAAAAAATAGTATTTTACTATAATATAAATCAAACATTATGCAAAATAACATTTGAATTTTGTTTGAATAATATATTATTTGTTCAGGTAATACAATATAAATTTTAGAACACAAAGTAACTTCTTTTTTAAATTAAAAAGCAAAGTTAAAAGCGAAACATTTATTCCGATGGCTGTTCTTTTTGTTTTCGTTGTAATCGTTCTCTGAATAAATACAACGATTAATAAGTACTGCAATATTATATATATACATTTATAAATAATCTCACTTTTCATTAATAATATTTACTTACTCATCTCTGTCATGACGTAATTTGCCCTGGATGAACCATTTAGAGATGACTTCGATAATTTGTTTGTCATCCGTTTCGAATTTTGCATGAACACATTCTAGATAAACAAGGAAATTTATTTTATTAATATAGAGATTACCTTTTGTTCAAAATTATATTATTGAAAATATTGCGTGCTTACATATAAAATAATTATTTAATTATATTGATACAATATAATGAAATAATTATTTTATTTATTTTGAAAAACGAGAAATTAGTAGTTTAAATATTAACATACTTTTTATGCATTTAGTTAACAATAAATCTTTGAACGGCTCTTTCTTCATACTTTTTCCATTCCAGCAATATAACGTTAAAAGATGATTACTAATAAAATTTTTGAGAATAACAATTATCATGTCATGAGACGTTTTTCCATATTATAATCTGCTGTTTCTTCATCTAACTCTGTACTTGTATTATCATCTGTATTTGCATCATCAATATCACTCTCTATCAGTTCTTCATTCGATTCTAAATCATCTACTGTATTGCTATTAATTAGATTATGTACACATTCTTCTTCATTACTGCTAATAAATGTTTCTATTGACTCTAAGTTATTAGTTGTATTATGATGTGGAAATTCATCATCTCTCGATTCAAAATTATTTTCATTGATATTTGGAAAATTTGAAACATTTAATAAATCAGAAACAGTTTTATTTACAATAATTCTACGAATATGTCTTTCCGAAAGTGAAAAATATTTTTTACGTTTTCTATCCATTTGAACAGTAAAATTATATACACGTTTTTGGCCAAAATTTTATCTTATAAGAAAATTAGAAAAAAGGATATACACATACCGTAAAAGTAAAGCGAAGATGGAAAACTATTAATAATAAGAATATATATAATGATATATATTATGTAAAACTTCCTTCTATATAGTTGAAATGGCATCAGGTTCTAAAGCTCCTGTTAAATAAAAACGTTTTATTTTATTTTTATTATTGTATTAATAAAATGTACTCGTGCATTTATTATAATTTAACTGCTCGAACATATATTGTAATTTGTTAAGGTTTTTAAATGCAAAGAATTTTATGTAATGTATAGAGTATATAAAGGAAATTATTAAAAATCTGTACTTACACATGTAACCTCAAAATTCAAGAACGAACAAAAATTAAAATTAGACAAATTCATCATATGTAAAATGAAAATAGTTTAAATAATGACAAATATACAGAGTAAAATTATGTAGAAAAGCATGCACCGGTTAAAAGTATCCAAAAATATACATGTTAAAATGCAGTTATAACCTCTTTTTTCGGTACTTTGAAACATTAATCATGAAAATAATACCTTGAAAGTTTTATGTCTGATTTCGAATTCTATCAAATAAGTAGATATTATTCCTTTATAAAACTTTACTATTTATTAGAACCAGTAGACAGTAGTGCTATCATAGCAGTCCAAGTCTATGCGGTTTAGCAAGCTGTTCTTGTCGTTGCCTGCATTCCACATCCGGAACCTAAAAAGCGGGAAAGAATTTGATTGGTTGTTCCTATATATATATATATATATATATATATATATATATATATACATTAATATACATTTAATCTGTACAATAAAAGATATGAAAATAAATTTTTATAATACATACCGTCGACTATTTTGATTGATTTGTTATATAATATATATATGTATATACACTTATAATCACTATATTAAAAAATCGTTCCAGTTTTCAAAATTATTTCATATGAAAACTTTTTGCAACACTCATATATTAATTTTTCAAATTTACCACATGTAATAGATTTCAGAAACATTTCTGTTGCAACATTTCATATGACATATTGCAGAATTCTGTCAGAAATGTTGCACATGAAATGTGAAACATTGAAATGATTTTGAAATATTTCTGAAAGCTTTCTGTAACAATCGGTGCTATATGGGTTCATATTGCTCAAAATTCTAAAAAATTCATGCATGTAAAACAAGAAATCAATATATGTTAAATATTAGAGAAAGAGAAAACAGATTTCAAATGCAAAAAGTACGAAGACCTACTAATATACAATTTAAACTTGGAATTTTGTATCACATGTCGCGTGAGCAGTAGACTGTTTTTAATCGAACGCTATTAAAGCTTATATAATAAATTAATTTTTATTAACTTACTCTTATTTGATTATTCTTGTTTATTTTATTAATGTATAGGTATGGATGGATTAAAATTAACTTCTTCTTTGTCTTTAGTCTTTGGCAGAAGAACGCACAAATGAAGTTGTGTTTTTTTTTTACAAATACGCATCAGCGTTTCTTTCGCCAGAAATCAAATTCGGCGTAACGATAATAGCGTACAAAGCATAAAATAACTAGATATTGGTCGGCGTAAGTTACCGCAAGTTACGCGTACGCAAGTTAAGGTGCCGTCACATGAGACGTAACTTGCGGTAACTTACGCCGACCAATCACATTGTCTCATTTCAGTATCAGCTTCTGTCTAGTTATTTTATGCTTTGTACGCTATTATCGTTACGCCGAATTCAATTTCTGGCGAAAGAAACGCTGATGCGTATTTGTAAAAAAAAAACACAACTCCATTTGTGCGTTCTTCTGCCAAAGACTAAAAACAAAAAAGAAGTTAATTTTAATCCATCCATACCTATACATTAATAAGATGAACAAGAATAATCAAATAAGGGTAAGTTAACAAAAATCTAATTTATTAATATATAAGCTTTAATAGCGTTCGATTAAAAACAGTCTACTGCTCACGACATGTGATATAAAATTTCAAGTTTAAATTGTATATTAGTAAGTCTTTGTACTTTTTGAATTTGAAATCTGTTTTCTCTTTCTCTAATATTTAACATATATTGATTTCTCGTTTTACATGCATAAATTTTTTAGAATTTTGAGCAATATGAACATCATAATGCATTATTTTCTACATTGCATGTTTGAATCTTTTCAGCACAAATGCGGGTATTGTAAATGGCTGTTCCAATTTTCTACTAATTTTGTCGAGCATAAATGTTTCAAGCATTATGTGGAAGATAAGGATCGCATCGTTGTAAATGAAAATTTTGTTGTGACAATATGTTATAACAGTATGTTTACTACATTCTTTGCATATATTTTGTTGTATCATTTTATTGTATATTTTATAGTAATTAAATGTATAGAAAATAGTATTATATTACAGAAAATAGTACATATATATATATATATATATATTACATATATATATATTACAGAAAATAGTACATAATTAATAAAATATCAAATAGCGCAAACATACCAATAAAAGTGCATCAGCTGATAGTCTGCTAATACATTCTTATAAATAGACTTCGATCAATCATGCATTTACCATGATTCACAACGTCTTGAACGCCAGATTGCAAAAGGTGATTTCAGCGTAGCTGGGAATAATCGCAGCAGCATCACCTGTTGCCATATCCTGTGGAATATTCAAATATACAATAGTTATAACATTATGAATTAGAGAGGACATATGTTGCACAAATTCTTGAAAAATTGTATTATTAATTAATTGAAAAATATAACAAGTTGTCGCTGACCTGAACGGACAGACGCTGTTGATTGTGAAACGCCGCAAACGTACTGGTTTCGTCTATGTCGTGAATTGATGGTACTATAGCAACGCGTTGATCACCAGACTTTCCATATCCAGCTGAACACAAATGGTGGAGAAGGTGCCCGGAGTTCGCGGCGCAACTCAAACTTTACTCGAAATCCGTCAGTAATTTGTTGTCGTCGTTCTCGCTGCTGCCTAAATCAGGTTTCTCTGTAGGTGAGCACCATAGGCCAAAATTATTTCTGTGTAAATGTCTGGTGTAGAATTTAAGAGAACAAAAGAGACGTTGAGAAGAGAAGACAAAAATTAGACAAAAAGGACATCTGCATTAATGTTTTTTATAGGACCTAGCGAGTAGATTAAATTTAATATAATTATTAGAAATACAATAGATTATTACCTTAAAAATGCTGCAAAATACTAAGCTGTCCTGCATCAATTACTTCTCGTCTTCTACATATTTCGTTTATCTTGTCACTTTGCCAGCTATTTTAAATGTGCGCGTTTTACGGAACCCAAAGCATCGGTTCCCCATGAAGCGTATTATTCGGGACGCGTAGGTTACGAAAACCAATCACAAGTCCTATTTAGCATTTCTGTTAAAGCATACACCGGAAACTCTAATCTACGATTGGTTGTATTAGTTACACGTTCCGCGCAATACGCTCTATGTGAATGCCGTCCTTCAGAATAGCGTAACCACGGCGTATCTTTTATTAAATCACTAGATTACACTAGAATACGCTTAACGCAAGTTACGCCTCATGTGACGGCACCCTTAGAGCTTACTATAGGTTTGTTCGCGTCGCATGCTCCAACTTGCTCCTTTTTATTTCAATGCGCTCGTATTGGTCTAATTCGAGGAGCGCACCAATACGAGCGCATTGGAGTAAGAAGGAGCATGTTGGGGCATGCGACGCGAACAAACCTTATACCTATTGTAGACCCGGCCTAATTAATTTCTTAAGTCTTAAATCTTAAAACTCTCATTGTAGACTGGCTGCGGTCAATCACAGCCGTTTCAGTGAAAATTGAAATTTAATAATTTTTTCAATATGTACTGAGAAGTAGTGATTTTAATTTAAAATTTTTATATTGACTTTCAAATTTAAGATTAAGGTCACCATCAGATGACCTCCTTTAAACCCTACAACTTCTATCTGAAACATTTTTCTCTACGACCGCTCCCTGCATAGTTACGAGGTGTGATAGATTAAAATGGGACACCCTGTATAGATAGGTTAAGAAACTAATATGGCGGCCTCCTATCACCTTTAGTTTTAGTTTACGTTCTGTCCCTTTATTCCGTGATCGTGAAATGAAAATGCAAAAGACGAAGGAGAAGAAAAAATTACGACAGCTTTCATCATCCTTCGCCGATTACGAGGTTTCAATTGATGAAGATGTAGGCAAGGACTTCGGCGTTCTCATAAACGCGCCACTTTCAAAAAACGGACATTTCGTCTTTAAATCGGAAAAGGCTTGGTCCGTTAACTCGTCGCAGTACTCGGAATTTTTTACCTTAAATCTAAAAACGCTATCTGCCGCGATCAATTGTATTCCGTTCAATGAGTATATTAACGTAGATGATAGATATTTCACAGTAAGTATGTTAGCCTTATACTTGATAATCCTAACACACAAGCATACGTCATTTTGATGTTTATGACGTCAGTTTGACGTTTATAACGTCAATTTGCTACTTGGAAATATAATTCAAAGATATACAAATAAATATTTAAAGTTAAAATTTGTAAACTATTATATATAGAAAAAATTATAATAATTTACACGTTTAAAATATATAAACGTCCTAATACAACTTGGGCACACCAAATTTTTGTATTTTGCTTTGATTTGTTTTATGCGACTTTTAACCATTTACCTACTTTCAAATTTTTCAAGTTATACAATCTGTAAGATATTAGTGTACTTTGCAAATCAAAGAAATTCTAATCGCACTAAGCATTAACATTCTGATTTGATATTATAGTACTCTTAATAAACTATAATAGTATCTAATTTGTGACGTACTGTTTAAAATTGAACTTATTTTAAAAATCAAGTTTCCATTAACAAAAATAAAATGCTCTAATTTTATGGAGAAAATCTATCCATACTAGAATAAGTATACTGACTTTATATGTAGTGTCGTAAATAATTTTTTTATTTTAAATAAATGACTGCAAATGATTCGATGATTTACATTACACAATCATATTTCAGAGCGATCAATTGACAAATATCAATAATGATGCTGAGAAGGGCAAGATCACTTACGATACAATTTTTCACTCAAACATATCGAATTTGTCAGATGTTGTACATTTGAAAAATGAAATAAAAGAAAGTACAAAGATTAATCAATCAAAAAGTTTGGAATCAACAGCAAATATGAAATATTCAACAGAAGATAGTATCGATAATCTAGAAGAAGATATAGATTTTTTGTTATCTTTAAAGGAACCAATCCAGAGTAATCCAACAATTGCACCGCTTATTTCCACATCTTATAATAATGGTAAGATTTTAGATTAAATAAGTGACAATTTATTATAATTGATATAAATTTGAATTTAATAAGCTAATAAGATAATTTATCATAATTGAATTTTTTAATTCCTCGCTAATGAATTTAAAAATAAGAATTTTTTAAGTTCTTATTTTTTGGAAATTAAAATATTAATTTATTGCAGACTCTAAAGAAAAACCAAAAAATGCTCCAATTAAACCAATCGATTTAGAGAAATGGCTAGATTCTGTTTTAGACGATTAATTTGTTTTATGTTGAATATATAAAAACTTTTTAATTATATTAAGAAAGAGAGAAGACGAATTAAAATTATTAAAAAAAGTTTATTTGATACACAGAATAGGTAATTATTTCTTTATATTATAAAATTATTTGATTTTTTATTCTACATATATGTACATTAAATGCATCTTCTTAAAATAACTTATAATTACTTCACATTATATCTCAAAATATATATAATATCAAAATATTATATAAAAATTAATCTTTAAACTTATTCGTAAGAAATACACTCATGTGGTCATACACTACAAGCATAATAGCATCACCTGGACCTAATCTTAAAATTTTTGGTACTAAGCCTTTGTATAAGGCTCTGAATCTAGAATGATATATTATATATGAGCAACTGAAATTTTTCACAATTTTTACCAGTAAATAAATAACATTCATTAATACCCTTCGTTTTTGTAAATAATGTGTATGGCATTTAATGTTCCCTTATATTGTTGTGTGCTATCTTGTGGTCCCTGAATGCGAGTTTTGGCAACATCAAATGGTATGTTTAAACAGGAACCTATAGTACCTGATAAAAATCCTATAAAAATCTAAAAAAAATTGTTCATGTTTACAACAAACTGTAAAAAAACAGATGCATATAATTGTCTAAATTTAATTACTTGATTAAACCTTATTATTAATTACTTGAGTTAAAAATTCCAACCAAGGTGTTTTCTTAACTGGCACACATCTTTTAACGGAGTGATAAAAACCAAAATAGAATGCATTGAATATTGAATTCCTCAATATAGTGGCTGTAAGTCCCTTATTCAGGCCATTTAATCCAAAACCGTGCTTTGAAATAATTTCTTTTGTTACTGTGTAAGTTGATGGACTCTCTTTGATGTGCTTCCGATTAGTTTGTAGATTTACTTTGATCATTTCAAAAGGATTAACTAATATAGCCTCTGTAACACCAGCAAAGAAACCAGCGCATGAAAATGTCTGTAAATAAATGTAAACTTGTTTATTTTATATATAATTAGAAAATTAATAATGTATAATATATTAATAATTGTATTCCAATAATTACCAATGGAGAAGGTGTGCTGGCGCCAAATAAGAAAAATCGTTTGTATTGCTCAAATGTAAAAAACTACAAAAAAAATTGTGTTCTATATACAAACTAAAAAATTTAAAAAATTGTGATCTTTATACAAATAAAAAATTATAACTTCTAAAAAAATTGTAATCTTTATACAAATAAAAATATACTTTTAAATATCAAGCAATAATGGACTCACTTTAACCGCACGTTTGGGAGTTTCTACAATTATTGGGGGTAAAATCCCTTTCCAAAATGCCGGTAGTCCTTCAGTTTTATACATTTTAGTCATACAGTCATAAATGCCTAAAATATTAATATATATCTAATACCATACATGAAATTAATACAACTGTTATTATATTTTTTACATAAAGTATAATATTTAAATATAATACAGAAATATATAATTATATGTATATATATATATATATATATATATATATATATATATATATATATATATAATACAATTATATGTATATATAATACACCTGTATAATACAATGGATCTGCCTTTGTTGTCTTTACTTGAAACTGAAAACGTGTTTTAACAAGATCCATTGGATGCATTATGCAGACCTCAATGAAACCTGCTGATCCTCCAGCACCAATCTGAATGGCAGCTTCTTTTAGAATACTGTCTTTAGTTCCATATGTCATTTTTATAATTTCATTAAATTGTTTGATTGATCTAAAGTGTATACAGAGAACAATCAAAATTATTTGCACAATTATAATGCAGTATGTATATTTTATATTAAATAAAATAATTAAATTTTTTCTATTCTTAAATTGAACTGTAATTAATAATATATTTTATACCATATAAAAAATATTTACAATTTTTTAAAATTCTTATATTCCAAAATTTTTTTATATTATTCTTATAATTTTAAAAAAGGAAGGAATACTATAAGAAACAAAGGCCAACTTTGACGAGCAAACCAAATTACGAATGTCACATTATTAAAAAATTAAAACATTTATTAATCTTAAAAAAACTTAAATAAAACTAAATTTAAATTACATGTACATATACGTTTCGACTGCATGGCAGTCTTTCTCAATATAATATAATGTTAATAGATAATATAAATTTACATTAAGCCTCCAGATTTGGTCAAAACATATTTAATTTTCTATCGATAAATTAACGCAGATTTCTAATCGCCTATATTTCCTCTCGCTTTTACAATTGTCATTTTGGATTTTACGGTGATATTAGATTGCAGAAGCCTTTACTGTCTACTTTTTCGTTGTCCATCTTTTTATTATTGAATTTTTTCCGAATTATAATCAGGAGTCGATAAAAGTTCCCTATTATTAAATTGTTAATCTTAAGTAACTATCATATCCATGTGAGTCATCTCATAAATTATCATAAAAAACAAGTACTTACATATAATTTATTCTGGCTATCAAAATATAATTTTTCTTATAACAACTCAGTTATATTCTTTTTAATAAGTTATTGATGTGTTATTCTGATCAACTCACAAACGATACTATATAGTAAAAAAAAGAGGTTTAACATATATTATAATACTTTAAATGATACATAATAAAGATAACTTTTTATACCTACGAATTTTTACTATGGCAAATGATAAAATATATTAGATGAATGTTGGTTTTAAGTTTTGCTGTTATACTTCAATTTATTCTATAAAGTCATGATGGTCTACCAATAATGCAAAAAATAGTAAAATATAATTTAAAATTATATTACAAATTAATATAAAATTTTCTCCGTGAAACGTCCGATCGGACGTCAAAAGGCACATCGGGCTGCCCACTTTTTACTTAAGAGTATAGAGGGTCGTATTAGGGCTTAAATTTTAGCTTTTTACACGCAGAATCGAATGCCGTCTGGTGAATTTTGATAAATTTGAAATGGCAACTATGGTGACGCTATCCGTCTTTTTCTGCTTAATTTTGGCGATTTTGGCGAAAATAGCGTCACCATGGTTCCCATTTTGAATTTATCCAAATTCACCAGACGGCATTCAATTCTATCCCAGCAAACAGTATATAAATGTTATATACTCAAGCATGTTACATGTAACGTATATGTTAGTTGTAATTTCCCACTCATAGATGTAACATTTTTAATATTACAAATATTACATTGTAGTTATATAGTCATTATATCCCAAGATAGCACTGACTTATCAATACATCAATGTGCTATTTGATATATAATTACAATATAACTACAATGTAATATATGTTACATCTATGAGTGGGAAATTACAACTAAAATGGATGTTACATATGTAATGTACACGTTATATTACCTGTTATATTCCGTTTTATTATATTATAGCAATGTAACAATTATATATCGGTGTTTGCTGGGATGTGAAAAAAGCTAAAATTTAAGGCCTAATACGACCCTTTACTCTTAAGTGAAAAATGAGCGGCCCGGTGTGCCTTTTGACGCGAAACAATATATATATATATATATATATATATATATATGTCCGATATATATATATATATATATATATATATATATATATATACCCAGCAAACACCGATATATAATTGTTACATTGCTATAATAAAACGGAATATAACAGGTAATATAACGTGTACGTTACATGTAACATGTTGTAATTTCCCACTCGTAGATGTAACATTTTAATATAACATATATTACATTGTAGTTATATTGTAATTATATACCAAATAGCACATTGGTGTATTGATAAGTCAAGTGCTATCTTGGGATATAATGACAATATAGCTACAATGTAATATATGTAATATTAAAAATGTTACATCTATGAGTGGGAAATTACAACTACCATATACGTTACATGTAACATGCTTAAGTATATAACATTTATATACTGTGTTTTCTGGGATATATATATATATATATATATATATATATATATATATATATTAATATAGCTGAATAAAATTTGACTTTTAATGTACAAAAGTTATTTATAACAAAATTACATGATTTGATTTAATATGAAATTTTGTTTATTAATTTTTAAAAGAATTTAATATTTTTTTATGTGTGTGTTTGCTTGATTAAAAAAATAATTTAAAAATATTCTTTAACTGTCTAAAGTCTAAAAGATCAAAATTTAATTAAAGGTTATTTGTGTTAAAATAAAAATACAGATTTTCTTTAAACATGCAGCACAATTAATTTATATTATATAGATATTAAATACACACACACACACACACACATATATATATGTTTATCTTTAAATGCTTAAATGTTTGTTAAGTTGGGTTCGATTTATCGCATATATATATATATATATATATATATATATATATATATATAAATATTAGTCAATAGACACGATAAAGTCTTAAATCTATATATATATATATATATATATATATATATATATATATAATAGTTCAATAGACACGATAAAGTCTTAAATCTAAGAACAGATTTTTAAAAATTATTGTTTCTCTTAGAATATTAAAAACTGACAAAATAAAAAGTAAGAGATAATAAAAACTTAAAAAGAACACTTAACCAAAAAAAAAACAGACGGAATGGCATAACCAAAATTAATTTTTTAAATTAAAATTAATTTTTTAGATTTATCATATTTTGGCCATACGATTAGTAAAATGTCTGAAAATTAAAATTATACACTTAATTTGTGTTTAAAAATTTAGTTAATTTTGTTCAAATTTTTAATTTAATCCTTTAACTTTTTTTATTTCAACGGCCATAAGCGAAATGTTAAAAATCGAGAAAAACAGTCAATTTTATAAAAGCGATCATATCTCGGAAATATATACGATAAATCGAACCCAACTTAACAAACATTTAAGCATTTAAAGATAAACATATATATTTATATGTGTGTGTGTGTGTGTGTGTGTGTGTGTGTTTAATATCTATATAATATAAATTTTAATTGTGCTGCATGTTTAAAGAAAATCTGTATTTTTATTTTAACACAAATAACCTTTAATTAAATTTTGATCTTTTAGACTTTAGACAGTTAAAGAATATTTTTAAATTATTTTTTTAATCAAGCAAACACATAAAAAAATATTAAATTCTTTTAAAAATTAATAAACAAAATTTCATATTAAATCAAATCATGTAATTTTGTCATAAATAACTTTTATTATATATTTTATTATATATATTTATTATATATATATAATAGTTCAAATAAATCTAATTTTTAGATTTATTATACATATACCTTATTATTGCTTGTTTAAAAATGTCTGATAGAATATATATATATATTGTATATACACGTACTTTATGATTGTTTTACAAATCGCAGTTGTATATCTTTAATATTCTCAATATACAATATATATTGTAATATATAGCATATATATATATATATATATATATATATATATATATATACCCAGCAAACACCAAGTAACAATTGTATAATTGTTAGTTATATTTTTCCACTCAACAATATAAATGCAATATAACACGTGTATTATATTGCATTTACATTGTTAAGTGGGAAATTATAACAGTTATATAATTATTACTTGGTGTTTGCTGGGATATATATATAACGAAATTCTATATAATTCATGCACAAATTTACTTACATTCAGCAAATAATAAACATTATTATAATGTACCATTAACGCAAATGTACAATTTAATTATAAATAAGAAATACGACAAATAAAATTAATATCCACAATTTTACTGAAAATAGCAACTCGCCTTACCAGATGCTTTGCAATGTGTTATCTAACTGATGAATTACATAATTGAGTGATTAGGCGATAAATGACGCTTTATTCGTTGTGATGACGTTCGCGATGAATATATGTACATACATATATAAGAGAGAGAGTATAAATATACAAAAAAATATTAATAAATATTAATAAGATTTTGAAAATGTAAAGATAGTTAACACAAATAAAAGATGATATATATATATAAGAAATTTTTACATAATTATGTAACTCTATTATGTCCATGAGCTGTATTTTATAATTTTATGTAATGAATTACGTAAACATTTCTTATATAATCTTGGTTTGCGCTTTACTTTCTTAAAAATCAAAATTCTTGTATGTACATCTATTGTATTTTTTAATGTTAATTTTAGACTTGATAAGGACCTAAACCTAAGGTCAAAACGTTGTCTTTTCTTGTACATGGCATCAAACGAATAATAATAAGAATTAATTTAAGCCAGTTGGGTCGTCTCACATTTATTTTTAATTTCTTATATATATATATATATATATATATATATATATATATATACCCAGCAAACACGGTATATAAATGTTATATACATCAAGCATGTTACATGTAACGTATATGTTAGTTATAATTTCCCACTCATAGATGTAACATTTTTAATATAACATATATTACATTGTAGTTATATTGTCATTATATCCCAAGATAGCACTGATTTATCAATACATTAATGTGCTATTTGGTATATAATTACAATATAACAACAATGTAATATATGTTATATTAAAAATGTTACATCTATGAGTGGGAAATTACAATTAACATGAATGTTACATGTAACGTACACGTTATATTACCTGTTACATTCCGTTTGTTATAGCAATATAACAGTTATATATTGGTGTTTGCTGGGTATATATATATATATATATATATAATATATGTGTATATATATGCGTATGATGTATAGCGCCTTTCATATCCTTATCGTGATCACGTGATATGCGTGTATACGCGTTCATTATTCTCTTGAATATATACAGAGTGTAACAAAAATGTAAACTACTTCAGGAGCGTATTTTACTCATCGAAATGAGCAAAAAAGTTCATATAAATATGTCCAAAAATGCATATCGGTTTTATATATGTTACAGTCATATTTCAATATTTGACTTTATTATAAGCAAGATATATTAATTACAAACTCCAATAGGAATATCTATATATATATATATATATATATATATATATATATATATAGTTCTTAATATACTGTACAATATATAATATTATATTGTATAATAATTGCATTACAAACGGAGAAGAAATTTACAATAATTGTAGATTAATTTAAAGATAATTCCCCAGCAAACACAGTATATAAATGTTATATACTCAAGCATGTTACATGTAACGTATATGTTAGTTGTAATTTCCCACTCATAGATGTAACATTTTTAATATTACATATATTACATTGTAATTATATTGTCATTATATCTCAAGATAGCACTGACTTATCAATACATTAATGTGTTATTTGGTATATAATTACAATATGACTACAATGTAATATATGTTATATTAAAATGTTACATCTACGAGTGGGAAATTACAACTAACATGGATGTTACATGTAACGTACACGTTATATTACCTGTTATATTCCGTTTTATTATAGCAATGTAACAATTATATATCGGTGTTTGCTGGGTCATCATCTGAAATTTCTTACTATTAATATTTGCCCAAAAATTAATATATGTTTAATTAATATTAATTATTTCGATATTTAGAAGCAAAATCACAATTTTCAATATATATTTATAACAATATGATACTATACATATATAATATATATACATATATTAATATTTTATTAATTAAATTACTTAAAGTCGTAATTAAAACGAGAAGAGAAAATTTGATATGTAATAAAACTCATAAGATATATATATATATATATATATATACGTACATATATTAAATAAACTTTAAAATATTAGATCTATATATATTATTATCATAAATTGTAAAATGTATAATATTAAATAAATATTTATAATTTTTTACTATATTTAGATTTTTGTATGTTATATAGGATATATACATTTTATAGAATATGTATATATATATATATACGTTTAGGATAAAGAACTTTTGGAAAGCACATATCCATATATATATAGCCACCTTGATATAAAGCACATTAATTTGTGACCTCAAAATGACCCTTAAATTGGACTCCAAGGTCAGGGTCAAGGTTACCATCAAGTGTCCCCTTCTGAACCCAACAACTTTTGTATAAAACATTTTTTTCCATCTTGCTTACTTTACGAGATATTTGCGTGCCTTGATTATTAAAATGACTCACCCTGTATATATATATATATATATATATATAATTGCAACATTCTGAATTTTATTCAGATTTTGTCATATATGTATATATGTGTGTATATATATATATATATATATATATATATATATATATACATATATATATAATTTTATGAATATATTTATTTTCCTATATGTATATAATATCCGGGAAAGGATACTATTTTTTTAT
Source organism: Nylanderia fulva (assembly GCF_048542155.1). Classification (NCBI taxonomy): domain Eukaryota; kingdom Metazoa; phylum Arthropoda; class Insecta; order Hymenoptera; family Formicidae; genus Nylanderia; species Nylanderia fulva. The sequence goes on from NW_028190894.1 coordinate 221,839, forward strand.
TTCCAATAATATAAAAACATTATATATATAATAATAAAAATTTTAGGTGTACATAATTTTTTATTATTTTTCTATAGTATATCCAAGAATCCAACAATATACAAAATATATATATATATATATATATATATATATATATAATAATTTTAGGTTGTGACATATAATTTTTTATAAAGTATTCATGCATGATAAATTATTTTTTTATAAGTATTTATATAAGTATTGAAAAATAAACAAAATGTTAAACATTAAAGAAAAAAGTTCAATGAAATACACACTGAGTAATGTATTTTTATTACACCCTGTATATAGTGATATACTATAATTCGGAATAGTTCTCTCTCTCTCTCTCTCCCCACCTTTGCTCCATTGGCTACAATGAGGAACGTCATCGGTTGCAAAGTATTTTGAAGCAGTTTGATGGGTTATCGAGGTTCTGCCGTGTCATAATGAATCGCACAGCACACACACACACACACACACACACACACCACACACACACACACACACACCGATTCGCCAACACCAATCGACATCGACCGTCATCGGACTTCGTATCTTAGCGGAACGCGAACTTAAAGAGTGACGAGTTTATTCCATTCGTCCGGCAGTTCGCCATCGTGCGATGCGAATGTCTTTTTCGATTCTTCGCGTGCTTTTTTTCCCTTATTTATCTCAATCATCATTTGTATAAAATATATTGATGTCGTCGTTCATCTGGTGCCAATAAAAAAATTCGAAGGAAAGGAAGACCTCGATCCATCTCGCTGTGTGTTCGTCCGAATCGAAGCATGAGTGTGAGACACCGAAAGGTATATATATATATATATATATTTAAATGTGAATAGTCTGACGGAAATTTAACAAGCTTTGTATTCGTCGCAAGATACAAAGTATCTTGCCGAGATGTCATCTTATTAATTATCATAACCATATACGTGTTATGTATAATGTAATACACGGAAATGTACGCGTTAAGCACAAACATATCTCGCATAAATCATGATCATGATTGTTCGAATTTCGAACATGCTCTTTTCCTCGCTTATAGGCCGTATTACATTACAATCCGATCTGTTTAGGCTGAATCCACAATAGGCGTAATAAGCTTTAAGAACTTAACCAATTGTATTCGATTATTCTTCTCGCATTTAACTGTGATTGATCGATTTTGTCTCAGGGTGCGATTACATGGACGCGCGGAAACGCGGAAACGCGGAAGAGAAAGTAACTAAACTTTACTAGAGTCCCGCATTTCCGCGCGTTCCGTTCCGTCTGTTTTGATTGCCTTATATTACATGGAGCACATTTTGAGCGGAAAAGCGGAACGGTATAGTGACAAATAGACATTTGTATTAATTTTTTAAATTTATATTTACTTAATTCATTGTAATTCCTTTTAATATGTTCATTTTTTCAACTTATCTATTGAATACAAGCATTTTAATCAATAAATATAGTTAAATATTAATATTTTATAATTCCCCGTTCCGCTTTTCCGCTCAAAATGTGCTCCATGTAATATAAGGCAATCAAAACAGACGGAACGGAACGCGCGGAAATGCGGGACTCTAGTAAAGTTTAGTTACTTTCTCTTCCGCGTTTCCGCGTTTCCGCGCGTCCATGTAATCGCATCCTCAAGGTCTGTCTTGAGATGCTATAAGCCGTCATTTGATTGGTTGGATGGGTTCTTAAGCCTCTGCAATAGAAAAAATATTAGGCATAAATATTAAATATTTTTGAATAAGAATTATTTTTAAAATATAAATACAAATTTGAATGTAAATCCAATATAACAAACTGACCTCATTTAACGTCAAAATGACGTCTAATGACGTTAATTAACGTTTAATGACGTACATTTGACGTCTAATGACGTCATCGACGTCAAAATATTTGCTATCTTATTATTAGCTCTTATTAATCTTTTATACCCAAATTTGTATTTTTATACAGGGTATCCCAAAATTAATGGAAAACATTTTAATAGCAGATTCCTGGGATCATTATTGGAGATGATTTTTCCTCAACGAAAATGTTGAGACATCAATAATTTTCGAGTGATAAGCGATTGAAAGTAAGGGATTTTTCGCAAACTAAGTGTTTTGTGGAAATAAAATATTAACAAAATCACATTCTTTTATTAATTTTATGTAGAATTTACTTTAATAGAATTTTAATTTAAGGCTTAATTACGAAGATACAAGATGACAAAAATTGATAACATGCAAAAAATGATGGCCTCTTTCGACATTTTTACTGGGGAAAAATCGTCTCTAAATGATCCCAGGAATCTGTGTCATTAAAAAGTTTGCTATTAATTTTGAGACACTCTGTATACAGAGTTTTTTTGATTTTATTTTTAAAATAATTCTTATTCCTAATACTTATATAAGTATTATAATAAAGCCTAAAATGATCTAAGCAGACATACTATACACTTTAAAAAGAATTAAATTAAACCTTCATTAATTTATATCCTTAATTAGGACGAATGATTATGCGCATCCAAACGAATAAAATAAAAAATGAAATAAATGCTTTATTTAATTTTGCTATTCTTCAACTAAAAGCTGTTAAACACACAATTTGAATTGGAAAAATATATTTAATTCAAATAAATATATTTATTCCAACACTTCTTTATACACATCATTTATTTGAAACGAACAAATATATATTATTTATTATTTATTTTGAAAAAGAATATCTTCTCTCTCTCAAATAAGTCTTAAGAATATTAAATAAATATTTTTTTACGTCAAATCAATATTAGTGTCAAATAAATTATGTGTGAAGGATGGATGATAAATATTTGAATTCAATAATTTTTTTCCATTGTTAATATTTTCCTAAATGAATTAAAGTAATAAATAAATAATTTTAAAAATAATCTGCGAATTGTTTTTACGCATGCGCAATAATTTTCCGATATCCCATAAAATGCGTAAAGCACAACTATTAATTTTTGTTTTTAGTAACTACTGTAGATAATTTAGTTTTTAAAGACGGAGCAAATTCAGACAAAAATGGAGCAATTTTTTGTATCTTAAAAATCTAATAAATACTATTAATTTCTAATAATTTTCGTTTGTAATGACATTTACATTGTATATAGACATTCGTGGACTACCCATACGGCATTTTAGATTTCAGATACATATTAGCAGATAGATAAAATTTGAAATGTTGCTATATAACAGATATATAGCAATACATATAAATTATGTATTAAATACATATTTAATATCGATAAATGTCCGCGCTATGGATACATAATTTACGTTATATATCAGATACATATGATTATATATATTCGATATATGTTAAATATGTAAATTATGTAAATTATGTATTTTATACGTATCTGTAATATTGCAAATACGCGTCTAAAATGTACCATATAGGTTATTTATTCATATGCACATTATCGATTATTGTGTAATTTTTTCTAAAGTGTGTGAAAACGAAAATTTTTAACTTTTCACGTTACTTTAGAAAAAGTTACACAATCAAGACCCAGAGCGTTTTCCAGCAAGCAATACAAACATATATAATATTACACAGAGTATTCTATCTTTTTTCAATACCAATGAACGACAAAAGATATAGAATATCATTCTCTATGTAACACTGTGTCGCTTGCTGAAAAAATATTATTTCTAAAACTAAATAAAGATGTAAACTAAATAAGATATAAACTTTTTTTATTTATTTTCTTATTAACTTATTTTTAATATTATATGTTAATATATAATATATTTTTATAAAATATATATATTTTTCTATAACATTTTTAACAGTATATTTTAGTTATAATAGTATTTTAATATCACATATCATATCACAGTCTATTATATACTATTATATACCTACTATTATATACTAATATATATATATATATATATATATATATATTATTATTATTATATATATATTATATTATTATTATATATATTATTATATATATATTATATATATATATATTATTATATATATATTATATATATATATATTATATACTAATATATATATATATTAGTATATAATATCAGTATATAATAGTTATTTTAATATCACATCATATCAGTCTAAATACCCATATATAATATCAGTATATACCCACATAACATCGAAGTCTTGTAGAAGTCTAAAAGATGTCTCATTAAAGAAATCTTTAAGACATTTCTAAAAGATGTCTTCTAGATATCTTTTAGATGTCTAAAAAGATTTTGATGAAGATGTCTTTGTAGAATTTCTAAAAGATATCTGTTATACATCTTAAAGATATCTCAAACATTAAAATTTTTTAAATGAATATATATATATATATATATATATTTATAATTTAATTTTAATTGCATAATGTCAGGCAACAGACAATAGAAACAGGAAATAAAAGATATTCACCATAAAGGACAGAGAATAGATATTATTTTCTGCTCATAAATAATTTATTATGTAACCTAATTTAACCTAACCTAACCTAATCTAACCTAACCTAGAAAATAACAATCATAATCAGATACGCATCAATCTATTGTACAGTTTTACAACTGTATGGAAATTCTAATTATTACAAAATATAAAAAACTTATCTTTGACTCACTATAGTATATTGTGTTAAAAGTGTGGAAAGTTGGCTATTGGTCACAAGTGTGCATTTACCCGCACGAGTGGACAATAGCCAACTTCCGTACGTGCAACACATATTTTGTATTACAAGTGCATTCAAAGTGGCACTTTGAGTATCTGATTTCTGTATCTGATTTACGCAGCAGGGTTAGGTGCGTGTTGGGAAGGCACGAAGTAGCGGTAGTTTGCTAGTTGTTTTTCGTGTGTGCTGCAAGATGGCGCTGAAACCCGTGGGCAATAAATTATTCACGGTTTGGGAAGCTATTGTATACGGCTTTGAATGCATTGAACATATGTATGTAATATATTGTAGGTCGATGTTGGAAATTTGTTACTTTTGGCACAAAAATCGTGCATGTGGAAAGTGTCACTTTGTATGCACGTGTAATACAAATTATATTTTTTACACATATAATCAACACTTATAATATTTTAATATCTGATCACCGCGATTACGATCACAGAAACGTGCCCGACTTTCCGTTTATCATGCAGGTTTTTTTTAGGTTATGTTAATGATGCTACTATGATGACGTAATACGTTATATCTTATGATTTTGTCTAATATGTATCAATTACGTATTTGATACATAAATATTTATATAATATGCGCAATATACCTGCTATGTATTACATATGTATTAAATACGTTGCAATATTGCATTTACATTACATTTATTAATTATATATGAAATATAACGTGTTAATAAATCAAATAATTTTTAACGACCCAACTGGCATATGATATATATTTTTGTTTGTAATTTTTAGACTTGAGAAGGACCCAAAACAAGAGTCGAAACGTCGTTCTTAATTTTATTTGATGTCTAACCAACAATAAAGATATTTTTTTATGCCAGTTGGGTCGTTAAAAATTATTTGATTTATTAACACGTTATATTTCATATATAATAAATAAATGTAATGTAAATGTAATATTGCAACGTATTTAATACATAATTGCAATGAAAGGTGCCGTATGAAGAGTTTGTGAATTTTTAAATTACGATATTAGCAGCTCAAGTATTAGCAAACTGACGTCAAATGACGTCATAGACGTCAAATGACGTCACTAGGGGTGCGTTCCGTTATGCACTGCAAGTACTGACAGTACTACCAATAGCGTTCCGATATAGATAGCAGTGCACTGCGAAAGTACTATCATGAGTATATGACGTCATTAATTTTGACGTTATTTCCTGTTGCGATTACTGCAACCGGCGAGGTAAAGCACTCGCAGTAATCAAGATGGCTACCTCCATGTGTATACGATGGAACTAACTTTTAAATTCCATATCTGAATATAATGATACAATATTTTTAACGTAATTTTTACATTTTATTCTAGGTATTTTAATTTGTCGTCTCATTTCATTTATTAATTCCATTTCCAAATCGCTTTCACTTGATGACTCACTCGAATCATATATATTCTCGATTAAATTATATGTAATTAATGCAATAATGGTATTATCCATTTCACCAATTTTTCACTCGATGATTATTAGCGAAAAAGGTTAGTTAAAAGTCTGCTGAAAGCGTACTGTAGTGCGTTCCGTTTTACTATTTTGCAGTAGCTTCAAAGTGCACAAAATTAAAAAGGAACGCTGTCAACAGTACACTTGCATGACGTCATAGTGCCAGTACTTGCAGTGCATAACGGAACGCACCCTAGATGTCAAATGACGTCGCTAGGGTATCGATTCTGTAACTTTTTCTAAAGTGAAAACGTGAAAAGTGAAAAATTTCCGCCAATCGCACATCGATTTCATTTTAAAATCAATGTCAAATATATATATATATATATATATATATATATATATATATATATATATCATGTATACTATAGCATTTCAGTACTGACAGTCAATTTTGGAACACGACCGACGTCATTAAACGTCAAAATGACGTCATTAGACGTCAACTGGAAGTTGACGGATTGACCAATCAGAGCAAACTGTAACCTGTAGTGTAATTTAGCCTAAATGTAACTTCAACTAGTGTAATACGGCTTTGTCACGTGATCACTCATTTGATATATCTGAGAAACCTCGTGGTCATAGTGCTCGTGGTATTGCACTTGCATTCTAGAGACTGGAGATTTACAAAGAAAAAAAAACGCATATGAGAATGCGTAATTGCACCATCAAATCACGCGCGACGCGCGACGTGACGCGATGCGCTGATGTTTCTGTCATCGCGCTTGTCAAATAAAGAGAAAATTAATTTCTTTCTTTCATGATCAATCTGTCTCCGGCAGATCGTTGCAATTGGGTCGAATCCTAAATGCAATATACGTTCGTGAGTATAGATATAAATAATCGAGAGAGAGAGAGAGAGGTGGAGGGAGGGAGGGAGGGAGAAAGTGATCAATAGTTTTTGTGCTCATCGCTTCTTTAACGAGGTTAACGTTGATTAGAAATATTTTATTTTTGCCAATATAATATATATTGTGTTGCTTTAATTTGATAGAGGAAAGAAAAAATTTTGTCCATCCTTTTTTCTCCAAAAATATAATTGTTGAACGGCTTAACAAAAAATTTTTGTCTATTTTTTTCTCTAGAAAAAATTGTTGAATGGCTTAAGGAGATCTTAAAGTCCTTGAGAAATCTGTTGTTTTTTTTTCCTTTTTTATCGACAAAATATGAGGTTACATAAACTATAAATCTATTTATTGGCTATACGGATTGTTTTTTACCTGAAATTAGAACGCTTCCTCCTTTGTTAATATTAATACTTTAATTTGTACAGGAAAAAGATTCTTAGAATTATAAATTCTTAGAATTCATAATTCTGTAACCAAGATTTATGAGACATACAGATTGATAAATCTTTTTCTTGTACAAATTAAAGTAATAATGATAATAAAAAAGGAAGCGTTCTAATTTCATGTAAAAAACAATCTGTATAGCCAATAAATAGATTTATAGTTTATGTAACCTCATATTTTGTTGATAAAAAAGAAAAAAAAACAGACTTCTCAAAGACCAGTTTAGGATCACCTTAATTAAAATATTTATATTTATAAGCCATATGTTATTATATTTATAACTTTTTTATTCATAACTTAATTCTGTACAATTATTTCTATAATTTTTGTATCTTGAAAATAATTGCAAAATTCCTTTTGGTGTTTCTTATTTGGATAGAATTATGTGCGATGTATATACAAATATGTACAAATTGTTGTATTTGTGATGATTATTGTTTTAATATTATTGTAATGACTTTGATTATTGTTATTTGTCAATCTAGACTTTCTCCTAATAATATTGTTTCATTTTTTTAGCTAGGAAATAAAAATGAAGAGGAGCACAACCATGAATTGGCATCCCACCAGAAGAAAACCACTAACCAGCCAGGAAGAAAGTACTTTACTATGCTTGTAGTGCTTGGCACATTGTTCTTAGGTTACATAGCTATAGCGAATGATTTAAAACCTATGAAAATAGGTAGCAAAGCCATTGATACATTAGCATTCTCATTTAATTTACAAAAGCCATTCTACGTTGTCGTCATCGACGCCGGATCCACCGGTAGTCGTGTACTGGCTTTCAGTTTTCACGAATCGATTCTCAACGGTAACTTAGTCCTGGATAATGAACTGTTCAGCGAAATAAAGCCTGGTCTGAGCTCGTTCGTGGACAGTCCCAAAGATGCTGCGAAATCTTTGACCACTCTTTTGAACAAAGCAAAGACTGTCATTCCACAATCTGAATGGCCTCGCACATTACTAACTATGAAGGCCACAGCCGGATTGAGATTATTGCCCGAGCGTAAAGCCAACGACATACTGGAGGAGTGCAGAAAGCTGTTTCACACGTCCGGATTTCAGACTGCGAAGAATTCTATCTCCATAATGGAAGGCACAGATGAGGGAATCTTCTCTTGGTTCACTGTCAATTTTTTACTTGATCGTTTCAACTCCATCAGCTCTCAGACTACCGTGGCTGCGTTAGATCTCGGCGGAGGCTCGACGCAGGTCACATTTCAACCTAATAACGCTCAAGCAAAGCAATTAGAGAAACATGTTTATTCCATCAACGTATTGAATCATAACATGAGCTTATACACGCACAGTTACTTAGGGATGGGTTTAATGGCTGCCAGAAAAGCGATATTAGTTTCTGATATGAATCTGGAGACTGTGGATCCCAAGTCTTCTGTAGAGATACGTTCCGAGTGCATCAATCCGATTATATCTACTGAATGGTCCTACGGTGGACGTGATTATGTCATAAAGGGTCCAATAAATGGCACGTACAAATTGGTGAAGACTCAAAATTTTGCCGGCGGAGACGAGAATAAACCAGTTGTACGCTTTCCGGAATGTTTGAAGATCATCGAGAAATACGTTAATACTCTGACAGACAAACCAATAGGTTTGAAAGATCATGAAATATATGCATTTTCGTATTACTTCGAACGCGCGACAGAGGTAAAGCTCTAAACCAGAATAATGAAAAGATTAATTGGTGTAAAAAAAGTTGTTTTTAAGAAAAAGTATGTAGCTGCTAGAGAGTTGCACATTACATACTTTTTTTTAAAAAATATGTTTTCTTTACACCAATTGATTCTTCTCATTATTTTATGCATAAAAGAATTAAGAAGATAAGATCATCAAACAATGAATATTTTACGAGAAATTTCATAATTTATGTATTATGTCTGAAATAGAAGTATAGAATATCTCATAAATTCTTGAATTTTTGACCATCATACCTTTGTAATTTTTTACACAGAATATTGCAAGGAATTAATTTATATAAAAAACTGTGGTTCTATTTAAAAAGTTCAGGATGATCTTGTCCTGATCTTAGCAATGCCACTCAAGGTCAAAAATTGATATTTTTAAATCCTACAATTTTTATTTGATATATTTTTTTCTAAAATGTATTGTTTATCAGATATTCAACCATTTCCAGACTTTCAAAACACCCTGTATATATGGATGTATATGCATACTCACACACACATATTGATTTTTCAGGTAGCACTAATAGATCCATTTTTGGGTGGAATTGTTGAATTAAATGTATTTTTGAAACAAGCCATGGAAATATGTGACTATCCTAACACGGATCAGCCATTCATGTGTTTAGATCTGACATTTATTTATGTTTTACTGAAAGATGGTTTTGGCTTGGAACCATCCACTAAATTACATGTAAGTATAATACAATTTATATATTTTGTTATACAGGGTATCTACTTTTAAATCCAGGAATTCTCATAAAATCTTATTAAGATTTAGGGAATTTTTTCAAAAATTTGATTTGTTATTGATTTCTTTTTATCAAAGTCTTAGTACATATTAGTATAAGTTTTACAGAAAATTGTTCAACTTTTAATAATATTTAAACAAGTTAGTACTTAAGACGTTTGTAATAAATTTTGTTTTATATGTTTATTATTTTATAATTTTGCATATATTCTTGGTAACTTTGTTGCAATTATATGAATAAAAAATATTAGAAAACGCATACTACAATAAAGAAGCTTAATTTTAAAAGGAGGATGTTAAACTTGATTGAAAATTCATCCATGTCATCGATTTTATAGTTGTCTTCAGATCGATCGATTGACGCTATTTTCAATAGTTTTGATAGATTTTCAATACTTTCCCCAGGTCTCTAGGAAAAAAGACCATCATGTTTACATCTTATATGGTTCATAGATACCCATGGAACTCGAATTTTAGGTATTCATCGATAGTCGGGAAATCGACTTTTTTTAACATCTTCCTTTCAAAATGGATCCAAAAAATTTTTTTTTGCAAAATTTGAATACTAAATTATTATTTGATAATATTTTAAAAGGTAACAATATTTTTAACTTTTGCAGCTTTACAAGAAGATCAATGGCCACGAATTAAGTTGGGCGTTAGGAGCCGCGTTTAATGTTCTCCAAAATGGGCTCTGATTAGTGTATTGTTGATGAATTTTATTCTAGATTTATACAAAAGCCAAAATACACTGGTCAAAAAAATTATCGCAACATGCAATTAATATCAAAATTTCGCGTAAATTCAAATAAGCATATCTCCACGAAAAATTATTGTATTTGAAATTTTTTTTTGTTTTAAAGTCTCTACTTTAAGAAACTTTCGTTCGATTTTGATTTCATTCTCTCCCCCTCTCTCCATCTCTTTAAAAAGTAAGGTGCTTTTTTTTTAAATTGCAAAATTTGACGAACTCTATGGGGTAAAATAAATTTTTTTTGCAAATCTTATCCAAATTTTCGTAAAATATAGACCTTTTCCTACAAATTAAAAAAAAGCAAAGTTTGTACGATTTTTTTGGCAGAGTTACAGCATATTAAAGTTATCTATGCATTTTTGTGCAATTATCACCAGTATTAGCGATATACGACGCGCACCAACGATGATTGCGTGACAAATTGCTAATAAAGATCTCCCTCACAGAATCAGTGATCAAACAATTAGAAGACATTTACGTGAACGTGATTTAAGATCGCGAGTTCGACATTTTTCTTTCCAAATGTATCATACATTTCTCAAATGGATCATACATTTTTTTTTATACATTAGAAGAGGAAAATGACGAACTCGCAATCTTAAACCATTTTCACGTAAACGTCTTCTAATTGTTGATCACTGATTCTGTGAGGGAGATTCATTAGCAATTTGTCGCGCAACCATCGTTGGTGTGCGTCAGGTATTGTTATGCTGGTGATAATTGCATCTGGTGAAAAATGCATGGATAACTTTGATATGCCGTAACTCTGCCAAAAAAATCGTACAAACTTTGCTTTTTTTTAATTTGTAGGAAAAGTCCATATTTTATTTGAATAAAATTTGCGAAAAAAATTTATTTCATCCCGTAGAGTTCGTCAAATTTTGCAATTTTTTGAAAAAACACCTTACTTTTTAAGGGAGAGGAGGGGGGGGGAGGATGATATCAAAATCGAACAAAAGTTTCTTAAAGTAGAGACTTCATCCTTTAAAACAAAAAAAATTTTGACAGAATTATTTACGACAAAACTAGCAATTTTATTCAATAATATCACAACGTTTTGACCATTGGTTTTGGTCCTTTTCACGTAAACAAAATTATCAAACAAAACATGCGATTATCACAATAAATTGACCATAGTTCCAAGAAACCGATATAATTTTGGATATGAAAGACAAACGTCTCCTCGATAGCACGATTCGTCACCAAGGTTAAACCAAATCACTAAACAATCTTTATTATTGTGTCGTAAATATTTGTCAAATTTTCCGTATCTTTCTGTAGGTTAATCGTGTTATCTTGCTTCTTTATAAAGAACATTTTGGCAATCTCTCTTTTTCTCACATGCTTCTCATTATGCAAAATTTTTGGCGATTTCCAATTAAATTCATGTCCTAGCTCGCATCTATGTTTACTAATCACCGAGTGATTGGTTTCATGTAATTTTATATTACTGGCATATTCCTTACCTCTAGTACATAAATGCCTCTTAGTCTGTCCGATGTACGATGCACTACTACGATTAGTAAGTGACGAATCGTGCTATCGAGGAGACGTTTGTCTTTCATATCCAAAATTATATCGGTTTCTTGGAACTATGGTCAATTTATTGTGATAATCGCATGTTTTATTTGATAATTTTGTTCACGTGAAAAGCACCAAAATCAATGGTCGAAACGTTGTGATATTATTGAAAAAAATTGCTAGTTTTATCGAAAATAATTCTGTCAATTTATTTTACGACTAGCGTTTGAAAGAGTTTAATTTATTAAAAAAAAAATTTTTTTAAATACTATAATTTTTTTGACCAGTGTAGAAAAATATGCACTTAAGGAAAAAGAACAATTGAACAATTGCAAAAATAATTGATAAGATGTCAAATTTTTTGTGTAAAAATTTTAGATTTTTGGAGAAATATTTGATAATTATCGACATTCACTGCACAATTGCCTAATATTCTAGTTGTACAATCTATCCTACGATATAAAAAAAATAGTATTTAATATATATTTTTAGGTACATGTATATAATATATTTTATCTAAAATGTCTAAAATATCTAAAATATCTAATTACCTAAAAAATAGAAGACATATCGTTTTTGTGTTATCAAAGTATTTTTAACAATTTTATTTTTGGATATATATATATTTATATATATATATATATATATATATATATATATATATATATATATATTTATTTACACAATCTACATTCAATTATTTTATATTAAAATATATTATATTCAATTCGTAATATTTTTTCTAGAAGATCAACAGAATATAAATCACACGAGATAAAATTGATTTGCATCGTTCGTAAAATTAATTAAAAAGTGTGATGAATGTGATTGCAAAAAATTGCGAAATTACGAATTGTTTTTATTACAGAACTTTTGACTAATAAAATATTTAAAAAAAGTACTTTTTAACATGTATCAGTACATACAAATTGCAATTATCATCAACACAAACTTAGTACAAATATAGAATTAAGATATGCTAATATCTATACTTATTAAAATGTCATTAATATATATAATGTTTGATTTTTAGACGTATCATTGTTTTGCAACATGTTATAAGATTTTTTCTTGGTCTAAAATATCGCGTTTATAATTTTGGTATTGATTGTATACAGCGCGATGCAACGAATCATATATGTATAACAAATTGTTACATAATCTATGTCTATATGATTCCTAACATTTTGTATACTACTGTATATATTATAAAAGTGAAGATACAAATCTATATGTATATATATATATATATGTGCGTGCGTGCGTGCGTGCGTGCGTGCGTGCGTGCGTGCGTGCGTGCGTGTGTGTGTGTGTGTGTGCGCGCGTGCGTGTGTGCGCGCTCGTGTGTGTGTGTACATAGTGCCTTTAAAATGCTGTTTTTAAATAAAACGAACATATTGCTACATAAATAATATTTATCTCTTTTTCATATTCCAACTTTTAATTTAAACTTCTCTTATTGACGTCATATTATAAATTATGACGTCAGAAGCAGGAAACATTAGCTTTTAGTTGCAAAATACATCGAAATAAATTGGTTTATTTAAATGTGACTATTCGTATTTATTAATATTTCATTCTGTTGACAATCGTTACCGTGAAATGTTCTATGCTGTCTCTCGTCTTTTATTTCTGACTGGTGTCATGAAGATATATAATGTTTTAATTTAACAATAATTTGTGAACTCCTGGTATGACTTAATTGTAAGTAATATTACTATACTAGAATATCGGTTTGCAGTTGTACATTATTATATGCAGTTTTTAAGTAGTTATTATATTTTTTTATTTTATTTTAGCTTTGTATTTTTAATATTATTTAAAAATTTTTTTTTGTAGTATTGTTCACTTGATAAGGACCACAATCACATGGTCGAAACGTCGCGAAGATAAATTAATTGATTTTTGCTAGTTTGATCGATTATTTAATTTACCTTAATAATATGGATTAGTGTAAAAAAAATATGTCACACAAACTAGCTTTTTTGTCATCTATGCATCAATGCATAAATATATCATCTCGTTTGCATGTGTTTTACATTTCCAGTAAAAATAAATCTTATGACTACGATATGATTAATCAAGATTTATCCAAGAAAAAATCCATATACAATTAATATAAAAAAATATATATGTCCATGTTTTCTTTCTCATCTGTGTTCGTGTATATAAAAAAATATAATAAAAATGATGAAAAATAGTTAGAAGAATTATTTTCGCATTTTCCCAATTATTAATGACAGTTACTAGTATTAAAATATGAATTTTGGAAATAATCGACCAAACTAGCAGATAAAATCGTTTATTTAATTTCACGACGTTTCGACCATATGGTTGTGGTTCTTTTCAAGTGTAACTACAATAATTATTAAACATATTATTATTATCACCAACGAAACACTAATATAAAGTTCACAAATGGAAACGCGCGTAATACTTATCCCAACATATCCCAACCAAGGATCGTCAGATTTTCATATATTTTAAGTGAGATAATTTACACGACCTTAATTATTTTATTATATATATCGTTAAGACTCTCTGTATCACTCTGTGAGTTTATGTTGTTGTTTAGTTTTTTAATATAAAACATTTCGGCTATCTCTCTCTTCCTCACATGTTTTACCTGCTAGTTTGGTCGATTATTTCCAAAATTCATATTTTCGCATTTTGTTTAGAAAATAATATTTGAAGAATGTTTTTGTTCTATGTTTTAAAGATTTTAGGTGACATCAATTTCTACGTTTATTTGTAATAAAGTACAAAACCGCGATAATTCCAAAGTATAATGCACTCTTATATTTATAACATTGAAAATAATTATTCGTCGAAATTGCATTAGTTTGATAAACGTCTATATTAAAATGTTTATTGTAGGTTTCCCATTACGCTATATTTAATTTTTATCAAGATTGGCTAAGTAATGATTTTTCAAAACTAATTGTAATAAATTAAAGTTATAGTTGCTTATAAAATTAATTTAGTTAAGTTAAAAGTTGCATAAACAAAAATTAACTCACAGTTAAGATAAAATTAACTAAAGTTAAATCAAAAGTTAACTTTAAAAACATTATATTAAATTAGAATTTTGTTTGTTAATTCTTTCAAAATTTATAATAACAAATAACAAAGAAATTTTGATTTTTATATAGAATAAGTATATTTTTTGGTAATTACAATTGAATAATAAACATAAAAATTAATAATACTTTAATTTTAAAATAATACGTTTAGAACTTATAAAAAAATATAATATATGGTATTCAGAGATAAAAAAATTTAACTTAGGAAAAAAGTTAATAAGTTTAAGGTAAAAAATAATTAATTGAAGTTAAAAATTAATACATTTTAAATTAACTAAGCTAAGTAAAAATTTATTAACTTTTTTAACTTTTAATTAATTAACTAGTTATACCTAATTCTGATTTTTGTTCATTTTTACTTGGAAGTATAAATGAAAATGCGTCTTTTATAGAAATAAAAAAAGGAAAGAGAGATTTTCTTATCATCAATCGAGCATGGGGGATGAGCTTCCATTATTCTTTATTGTAAATACCAACATTGTTGAAAACGTCGTATGTGCGTGAACTGTGCTCTCACTTATCGCGATAAATAGAAATAATGTCTTATTCATAGAGCTGATATATATAGGAGAGACACATCCTCTTTTTTTTCACAGTAAAAAGGATGGATGAAAAGATACCGCCTCGCGCGTGTCATTCATAGTCGAATGCTTGGTCCAGAGCCACGAGCCAACAGAAATCCGTTCGCCAACAGAAATAGGTAAATATTCTTCTTTGCAATATTTTCAAGAGTGTAATATTTTTCCTTAATTATTTCAAGTTTTCTTTTACATTTATCTTACATTTGTTTTTCTCTTAAATTTTTTTTCCTTTAAAATCTGTATATACATAATAAGTTTATATATCGGGTGTTCAAAATAAAGTGTGTTACAAACTTATATCTCGGAAACAAAGCATTTTAGAAAAAAATGTTTCAAACAAAAATTGTCTTCAAGGAGGTATAAGATGTCATTAGTTTGACCTTGGATAGTCGTTTGTAGGTCACATGAAAGTCACCATAAATTTCTTAAATTGAATTACCTATTTTTTATTAGCAACAAAATATTTTTCATTAAGTACTTTTTGAATTATAAAGGTTTGAAGTTCACAATTTTTTGACATAAAATGTAAAATATCTTGTAAAACATTTAGTTCTTGATAATCTTACTTTAACACTTTTATGCACGGAATAATAAGACCAAATAATTATTTTAAAAAAAGTATGTAATATATACAACAATACAACTGCGTACTTTTTTTAAAAGCATTGCAACTATTTGTTTTGTTTATACAAATTGATAGCTCTCATTATTCCGTACATAAAAGTATTAAGGTATTAAGATTATCAAGAACTAAATGTTTTACAAGATATTTTACATTTTATGTCAAAAAATTGTGAACTTTAAACCTTTATATAATTCAAAAAATACTTAATAAAAAAATATTTTGTTGCAGTGTTTTGAAAAGCTCTCGAGATAAGCTACAAGAATATATAATAAAAAATAGGTAGTCCAATTTAAGAAATTCACGATGACCTTTATGTGACCTACAAACGACTATCCAAGATCAAACTAATAACACCATCTTATATACCCTTGAAACCATATAACTTTTGTTTGAAACATTTTTCTCTGAAATGCTTTGTTTCCGAGATATAAGTTTGTAACGCTTTATTTTGAACACCTGGTATATATCTGCAGATATAAAAAATCTTTAATAGATACTAAAAAATAGCCCACCTTATATATGTATATTATTTCTTTCTTATTTTTTACAAAAAAATAGTTTTTGACTTTAATATTGTTTTTGACTTTAAAGATTAATTTTAAAAAATGAAAATTTTTTTAACAAAAGTTATACATTCTTTGAAGATTAATTTTTAAAAATGAAAACCGATTTTTATTTTTAATAAAAGTTGTAAGATTTTATCAAGATAAATTCAAATATTTTAATTAAGGATTTTCTTGATTTTTCTATGAATTACACGATTTTATATTTTATTTTGAAAACAATAAGTAATTAATAATTATAATTTTAGAGATGATTTCTCGAATAAGATGTCAAACAAATTTAATTGATATCTGTAAACAAATTGATATTGCTGATTTTGTTTATCTTTTGAAGTTAAATAATATTTATATGCGTAACATTTTTTGCAAAAGGCAAAAAAGAAAAAAATATTAAAAATTTTCATATAATCTCTTTTTTAAAGAAAATATCTTTAAATAGAATTGTCAAATTTATTTTGCACAAAATATATTTAAGGGAAATTAATCAATAGATAGAACGTAAGGACCAAATTTATTTGCTATTTTATTTGCCAATCTATAATGTCTCTTGATTTTTTCTTCTAAAATACATATTAAAAAACATAATCATATCAAGAAAGAAAAAATCAATCATACTAAAAAATATAAAAAGCAATAGATTATAGTAGCATTTGGCACAAATAAATTCAGAAATAATAAGTATACACATGATTTTGCGGTTAAAAAATGCGGTAATAAAATTATGCTATTGCAATTATGAATGAATCATTATATATTTCAAACATTTATTTATAATACACTATTATATGGATACACAATAACATTTTTCATTAAATACTAGACAAGCGCGCGCTTATTAATATATATTATAAATTCTAATTCACAATTGATTAATGTTCATAAATAACTAGTAACAACTTTACAAAAAACTATATATATATATATATATATTGATTTTTGTGTCCGTACTTATTGCAAACAAAATAGAAAAGTAAATTAAAAGTTATAACTTTAAAAATTAATTTTTTTATTGTTTACATCAAGCGTGATATTTTTAGTAGCTTTTGTGCAACCGGCGCGCAAAAAGTCGCCCTTTACGCCGCTTTTCTGCAATGATGATTGTTTATCTCGTGTCGCTTTGTTGTAAAATTGAAAGTATCAAGCAACTGTCATCGCGAAGATTAACAATTTGACAGTTAAAAAATAAAAAGAAAAACAATATCAATGGCGCGCGCAAAGTGCGTGCTTGTATTGTCTGGTCATTTAAAAACGGCATAAAAATTTTCAGCGTATGCTTTCTCATCTCTGACGACACAATTCAACATGGTCACGGCGAGCGAAAATAATAATTTTGTGCAACCGGCGCGTGAAAAGTCGCCTTTTACGCACATGATGGGATTTTAGAAAGGGCTCCCTTTCCACGCACCGGTCACACAAAATATCGTAGTCAACATGTGCAGGTCATAAATCGGCCAATCGTGCGGATTGTCACGCTTGGCTTCGCCTCGGCGCCAAACTTCCGCAATCTCGGCCGATTTACGATCCCCCGCACTTGTTAGCTAATATACTATTTTATATACAGATGTTTAACAGACTCGTTGAACTTGTTTTTTTCTTTTTTAAAGCAGAATGTATTATGTATATATATATATATATATATATATATATATATATATACCATATATGTAAAATATATATTTCTGTGAGAAAAAATCTACATTTATCATTAAAAATGAGAAGTATAATTTTCAACATAAAATTGCCAGTAATTATAAAGCGTATTAATTAATTACCTATACATTCGCAATTATCGCAAAGCGTTTACAAGCAAAAAGAGATATAGAACAATTTACGTACGCAATGATTTCATAATTAGATTTATTGCAATATCAGTTGTTACGATCGAAAATTGTAGGGTTTCGAGGGGAACATAAGATCGTGCCATTGATTTGACCTTGAATAGTCATGTGAAAGTCACGTGAAAGTCACTTTCAATTTCATAAATGGAACTACCTATTTTTCATTATATATTTTTGTATGTTATTTCAAAAGCTTTACAAAACCTTATACTAAAATATGTTTTCATGGAGTTCTTGTTGAGTTATAAAGGTCTAAAGTTAACAATTTTTTGACATAAAATGTAAAATATCTTGTAAAATATTCGGTTTTTGGTAATCGTACCTTAATACTGTTTTGCATGGAATAATGAGACAAATCAATTGGTGTAAAAAAAACATAATTGATTATAAAAAAAGTATGCAGCTGCATGTTGAATATTATATATATTTTTTTAAACAATTATCTATTTTCTTTATACTAGTTGATTGATCTCATTATTCCGCGCAAAAAAAGTATTAAGGTATGATTATCAAAAACTGAATATTTTATAAGATATTTTACATTTTATGTCAAAAAATTGTTAACTTCAAATCTTTATAACTCAACCAAAACTCTATAAAAATATATTTTAGTATAAGGTTTTGTAAAGCTTTTAAAATAACATACCAGAATATGTAATAAAAAATAGGTAGTTCCGTTTAAGAAATTGAAGGTGACCTTCACATGACTATTCAAGGTCAAATCAATGGCACGATCTTATGTTCCCCTCGAAACCCTACAACTTTTGTTTGAAACATTTTTTTGTATCTCAATTCGTTTCCAAGATAAAGAGCCCGCGTCGGACGTTAGATATCCTGTATATACATATATTATTCAATTTATTATTGACTGACATTAAAATCGGTCTAAATGATCTTGGAAAGTTGGTGTTACCAAAATATTTACCAAAATATTTGACTGAAACATCAAGCAATCACGATTTATTGCGAGCAATCACGATATTGATTTACGTGATTTTCTCTAAACATATGATGATATTTAAATGTTCCCTGCATTTCTAGGAAAAACCACTATGGTTTTTACATTATTCTAGATATATGAGACCTAAAACAACTCGAATTTTACTTTCCGCTCGAGGTCAAAAAATCACACTTTTTGGACATTCTCCTTTGGATAAGATTTTGTGAAAAAAATTTATTTCATCCCATAGAGTTCGTCAAATTTTGCAATTTTTTAACAAAAAAACATCTTAGTTTTTAAAAGGGTGGTTAAATTGGATTGTAGTCCTTATGTGGGAGGTTTTTCATCTACAGACTAAAATGACAGTACTTGGCCATGCTCTCAGACCACAATATGTTTATAAAAAACTTAAGTGCAACCCGATCTCTAGTATATAAAAGAAAATCTCTTCGCTTCTTAAGAATGCAGGTTTTCCTTCCCAAACAACTAAAAAGCTAATTCCCCGAGACTCTTCAGCCCCCAGACTTTATGGTCTCCTGAAAATTCATAAAGATTCAGTTCCATTACGCCCTATTGTCAGCAATATCGGAGTACCCACTTATCAATTAGCTCAGTTTCTTGTCAAATCTCTTCAAACCTTTACGGAACTCAATGATTCTCACATCAAAAACTCAATAGACTTTGTGAGCACAATTACCAAACTCAAAACAAAAACTAATGACATTCTTGTCAGTTTTGATATAGTATTTTTGTTCACGAATGTTCCAGTACAAGACACTCTAGATATTATTAAAAAATCTGAAAATATTGACTTAAATTTTTTCCCATTAATAAAACATTGCCAACCTATTTCTAATTCCAAGGAGAGTTCAATGAACAAACTTCCGGAGTAGCAATAGGATCTCCTATCTCACTTATCATTGCAAACATTTTTATGAAACATTTTGAGAACAGAATAAAATCCTGAAAAACGTACCTCTCAAACTCTCTACATGGTTCCGATATGTTGATGACACCTTTGTCATCTGGGGTCATGACAGAGAAACGCTCCTTTCATTTCTCGACTTTCTAAATTCCCAGCGCCCCAATATTCAGTTCACAATGGAAATAGAACAGAATAATCAGCTCCCTTTTCTAGACATGTTGGTTAAAAAGAACGAAGACGGCACCTTAGGCCATCGGGTTTATCGAAAACCAATACATAGATCGTTACTTCATGCCACCTCTCATCATCACCCGACTCAGAAAAATTCTGTCATCAATTCATTAATATACAGAGTCTTAACAATTTCTGAACCAACTTCCCTGAATGAAGAATTAGAACATCTTAACCAAGTCTTGACCAAGAATGGATACAACAGCAAAGACATCAATCGAACAACTGAAAGGCTAAAAAACAAAATTTCCAGTTCTACAAATACGAGTACATCAAGTGAAAAAGAAGAAGATAAAAAATGGTCCTTCCGTATCTTTAGGGTACAACAGAATGCATTAGCAGGATCCTGGGTAAACACAACATCAAAGTAATTTCCAAATCTCAAAATAAGATTGCGCAATTACTTCCTAATCCCAAAGACTAGAGACCACATTGCACTTAGAAACATCAGGTGTATACAAGACTCCTTGCTCCTGCAGAAAAGTGTACATAGGAAAAACTGGGAGAAAGATCAGTATACGAATTAAGGAACATCAACGGAGTGCTAAGTACTGTTATTTTAGTCAATCAGCTTTGGCAAAACATTGGATGGAGACGAGACACTCGGTACAATACGACAAAGCAACCAGACTAGTCTCCTCGCACAGCTATTTCGCCAGGAAATATCGTGAAACCCTAGAAATTCTGAAATATTCCGACAACCTCAACAAAGGTTGTCTAACAAACTACGACAAAAGTTATCAAACAAATCCTATTTGGCATCCTTAATATACACTCACACCACTAGAGGGCGTCATAAGGGAATACTCTCTTTTCCGTAGATGAAAAACCTCTCACAATACATACCCAGTAAACAAGAAATATTTAATCAACATTTTATAATGTTGATTTTATATAAATTTTCTAAACGTTATGATATAATGTTTTTTATATATATATATAAATATATCTTTAAAATATTATTAATAAATATTCTAAAAAAATATTTTAATTGATGTTTTATAAATGTTTTAAAAATATTATTTAACGTATATTGCTCAAAATATTAATAAAATATTTTAAAAACGTTAATTTCAACATTACCGAAACCTCTAAATCGATGTCAAAGTTTGTTCATAATGATGTTGCATACAATGTTAAAAACTATATACTTGCCAACAAAAATAACGTTGTAGCAATGATTTTTTGTTTACTGGGTATATTTATATATTTGATTATATATAAATATATATATATATACATTATCATGTCATGATGTACGATTAACTGTGATAGCTGACAACATTCTCATAGTAATAACGTATATAAAATTATGCATTAAATTATATGTAAAATATCTTTTAAAATATTAATTGAATTTTATGAGAAATGTTATAGTAGCATTTCAAAAATATAAGTAACAATATTTAGTAATAATATTAATTTCTTTTTACTGCTATACGACACGCAATATGCGCTTATTTATCTCTTATATAAATTTCGTCATGAGACAATATATAAAATTAGCCAAGTGGTTATTTTACATATATTAATAATATAATTGCATAGTCTGTTTTATAGTTGAACTAATTGCACTAGAACTTTGTTATGTTTAATAGCTCTTATAGCCCTTCTTTGTTTACAATTATTAATTTAACAGAACTAATTACTATTTTTATTTAATTGCACTAGAGTTTATCTTTTTCTCTTTCCAATTTTTTAAAGATTGGTTGTAACATACAGTATTGAAAAAAATGTTCACCTTTTCAATTATTGACGAAAAAACTACAGAAAATTATTAAGAATTAATAATTACATAAAGCTCAATTAAAAAGTGAAGTTCTCGTCTGATCACTGAAGTTAAGCAATGCTTGAGCACATGATTAGTATTTAGATGGGTGACTGCTTGAGAGCATTATTTTGTATAATAATATATAATCATATATATTTATATATGATCATATATACATATTTATATATGAGCATATTTTATATATATTCATATATAAAGTCTTATATACACTAGCCAAAAAAAGTAGGGAACACTTTATAAACCCTAAAAATTAGGTCATTTTCAAACTGTTGAAACTCGGCGAAAAATCATCGTAGGACAAATATTAATAAAGCATATTTTAAAGCTCGAAGTTTCAACTTTAACGCATGGTCGATGAATTTTTAAATTTTGTTAATCTTCCCTATTGTATGCTTTAAAAACGAACATACTGTTTTGTTTCTTAAAATTACGTATCTTTGACAACTTGAAACTCGATAAAAAAATTTCTTTTGAAAAATTTAACTAACATTTCAGAAAGTACAACATTTATTTTTAAAAGTTTTCTACGATTTTTTTTTGACCGATTTACACACTTTTGAAGCAAACCCTATATTTTTTAGAGATTACCATATGTTATAACTCGGTGAAAAATCATCGTAGACAAAAAATTAAAAAAGTATTTTGTGCAACCGGCACGCGAAAAGTCGCCCTTTACGCACATGATGGGATTTTAGAAAGGGCTCCGTTTCTATGCATCGGTCACACAAAATATCGTAGCCGCGGTCTTACATACAGGTCTGGAAACTCTCGTGGTGGGAGTGTTGTAGTTATTGTGATCGTTGTCACAGTAAACAACACTTTTTGATTATGACGAGCTCTATCGGTCGATAGAACAACTACGAAACGTCACGCGATATACATAAGTTATTAATAAATATAAATTAAATATAAATAAATAAAAATATGCCGAAAAATGCCGAATTCATGTATCGTTCCAAAGTGCAAAACAGCAGGCTATAAACAATGTAAAGATAAATTATCAGTGTGTTATTTAAAGTACCAAATGACGAAATAATTTGCAAAAAATGGGAATATGCTATTCCTGGAATAAATAAAATATATACAATAAGATATATATATATATAATAAGATATATATATATATATATATATATATATATATAAGATAAAATATATACAAATAAATACATTTGAATAGCAAAAAATTAAAATATTAATTTATAATATTATATAAATTAAATCAATTATAATACGCAAAGTACGTAGCAGTACGCGCGTACGCTTTTTACGCCGCATGTGACGGCACCCTTATTAATAAAGATTTTTGTGCCTAATGTAATAATTATTTTTTTTGTTTGTACTACTGTTTTGTTTTGTCCAGTTTTAAGTCAAAGGCTTTCTCTTAAGGAAAGGTTGTGTTCTGTATCTGTCAAAATAAAAAGTCTGATATTTGTTCCGTAATTTAAAGTCCTGTAAGTTACTTATATCCCAAGACAACAAAAAGATATAATTTTTAGCGTAAACTAGAAATTGATGTACGTTTCAGGACCCAAGTATAGCAAGCTGACGTCATTAAAACGCCAGAATGACATCATTTTGATGTTTATATAATGACATCGTTCGACATCAAAATATAACGTATATGTTTGCTACTTAGGGAGTTATTTATAAGGTCAAAGTTCGAAAAATTTTTTTAAATCATTACCATTTGAAAAATCCTAAAGAAACTCGAAATAAGACTTTTATTTAAGTTCTTTTCATAAAAAATTCAGATTTGACTTTGAGATTCTTTTTCAGTTCGAAAAAAAATCCGAACAAGCAGATATAATTTAAGTTGCATGTGTGTAAAGAATTGATAAGTAAACATTTTGTAGATAAAGATATGCTTTATTGCGGCCTCCTAAGAGTTTCAATGTGATACAATTTTTCATTACAACCAACCTCGCCTTCAATATCAGTACAATAATTATTTATAAAAAAAGAAAATAAAATAAAAATAAAAACAAACAATAGTAAAGTATTCAGAATACAAAAAAAATTAATACAAGAAATTTATAAATATAAAAACAAAATTACTGACAAAAAAAGAAGTTTCTTGTCAGTATAAACACCCTGTATATGCTCCCCTCTGAGATTCTTATCCTATTTTACAACTGTACATATACAATAAACAGAGAGATAAAACTCGATCGATCAGGGTCAACGCTGATCTCCAAACGAGGCCTCGCGGTCCGGCATTTACAAATCTTTGTTGTTATAGTCTTGCATAGATCGAACCTGCGAACCAAGTCAAACGAGCAACATATTTTATTTTATTGTATACTTTACTTGTTCAAGGACACTTGGCATATATACATACACATATATATTCAGCATGTATTCGGTCGGGATTATTCCTTGTTGGTTTTTTTTCTGCGAGAACATCACCCGATACGCGATCAAGTGATGCTGATGATACGAAACGCACAGATATCTTAAATTATCCATCAGCATCCAAGATCTTAAATTCCGGCAGAGTGCGTGTACGGAATAGAACTGTGCGTCGATTGCGCGAAGATTATTCATAATACATGTGATAAATGTACGTGTCTTCGGGGAAGACACGGCTGCTGAGGCTCACGGCTTCTCTGTTGAACGTAACATGTAACCTGCGGGCAACTAAATTCCTTCAATCGCGAAAGGTATCTTCACGCATTTTGCTCCGCATGCGTGTCCACTTTTACGCAACGTCCCCGTCGATTGTTTCGAATCTTCCGCGAACGATATGATGATTTATTTACGTCATATTTATTATTGCTAATACAGGAGCATATACGATATATGCTTTGTTGGATTAGCACGATGATCGATACGGTTTTGTTTTCAGAAAAAAATTGAAAAATGATAGACAAGGTCATTTTAGATCTTGATGATAACAAATACACGCATATTCGATGTAGTTTTGTGTAAGAGAAATTCGGAAAACAAAAATTGTCGCTCATCGACGCTATAAAAAATTATTTAGCGCTAAATGTGACATTTTATAGGTTAGGAAATTTCTTGTACAGAATTTTACGATTTTGTTTCGAGAAAAATTGATAATAAACATTCAGTTTCGATCTTCGTAAAAATTAATACATACATTCGATGTATTATTTTGTATTAAAAAAGACAAGTTTGAAAGTAAAAATTTCTGCTGGATACTCTAAAAAAATTATTAAATGCTAAAGATAACATTTTATAGGTTAGGAAATTTTATATCGACAAAATTTTATGAATGTGCTGTAATAGAAAAAAGCCAAGTTTGAATTATTTAAAAATCCACTTTATTGTATTATCAAAAGTGCTTTCAAGTACAAAACAAGATTTAAGGTAACAGGCAAAAAATATACAGGGTGTCCGGTAACTAACGGACCAACGATTATAAATGGATTCTTTGGTCAATTTGGGAACGATTTTTCCTCAGCAAAAATGTCGAAAAAGGTCATCATTTTTTACAATTTTCCAATATTTGTCATTATGTATCTTTATAACTAAGCCTCAAATTAAAATTTTATTATAGTAAACTCTACCTGAAATTAACTGAAGAATGTAATTATGTTAGACTTTTAACTCCAAAACGTTTAGTTTTCAAAAAACTCATTTTTTTCAATCGCTTATAACTCGAAAATTATTGACTTCTCAACATTTTTGCTAAGGAAAAATCGTCTCCAAATTGGCCAGAGAATCCGCCCTTAATCATTGGTCCGTTAGTTACCGGACACTCTGTATAGACAAATATAGGAGCACGGTTCTCGGTACCCCGGGCAAAGAATAGATGATCTATATTCTTTGCTATTATGTTACAGCTGTTAGCAGTGGAGAATGATTTGTATTATTTTCGATATTGACACTATACTATTATTCACTGGAATGCAAATGGCTGGGATACGTATAGTATATACACGCAAGTACCTCAGCTCGTGTGACCCCGGGGTATCAAGAACTGTGCTTCTATATACTCGTCTATATTTTTTGTAACAGGTCTATCGTGATATTTTGTGTTATTTTTTTATATACTCACAACATTAATTTTTAAACAATATATATATTATTTAATTGTATTAATTTATTTTTATATTATTTAAATCTATAGCTAAAGTCTTGCGCACAACGAAAAAAAAAAATATATATATATATATATATATCAGTTTTTTATTTTATTATTTTAAAATAAAATTCCTATTTTATATTTATTCCTAATATTTTCTCTATTGTGCACAGGACCCATAAAATATAAATTTTTGGTTATGTTGTGACTACATGACATATAATTTTTATATTTATATTTTATTCTTATTTTATCTCCAATTCCTACAATTTCTATTCCTATGATATTTAATATTTATTCCTATTCCTATAATATTTTCTCTATTGTGTGCCAGGACCTAAAGCAACCGAAAATCTATAGTTTACGTAACGTATATTATAGATTTGAAGTAGGATAGTGAATTTTGGAACACAGCTTACATGTAATATAAAATCTTTTTTATGTAATAATTAAAATTAGTTTAAGTGGGAGATTGGAATTTTTTCCTACGCATTTACTTTTGCAGTTCTAATAAACTGGATGAACAGACGCGGAACCATATAAATTATAGATTTTGTTCGCACTGAAACTCTCGGTATGATAGATTTTTTAACCTTCAAAAACGTCATCTTTTTTATTTAATTATTTTTTTTAAGCGACAATTTTTTTGTAACTTTAAATCTTTCTTCTTATGCCAAAATATTTTGAATGAGTGTATTTTTATCCAGATTTAAGGTGAGTGGGTCAAAATAAACATTTATTAAAAAATAAAATGTCAATTTAAATTTAATTAATTTAATTAATTGAAATTTAATCAATTTTTATATATCGCTTTTCGCGCGTTTAAGGTTTTTTTTTTAAAGAACTTTAATTTTATTAAGTATTTAATTTTATAATATTTTATCATTTGTATATATTTTTTTATACATTATTTTATTTTTCATATATTATTTTATTTACATTTTCTTCAATATTTGATTATGTACATTGCATCACTTTTAATTAATTTATTGTATAATTTTTCCCCTCAGATCTTTTATATGGTTGAACCTATTTGGCAACGATTCTCCTTGGAAAGACGACATCCATTTCCGGAAGCCTTAGTTTCCAATTATCTTGACCTCGCTATTTCTATGGATAATCCTGCATCCCCTCATCAAACGTGTACAAAAGCCAAGATGGAATCTTATCTTGGTACGTGCTATGCTCAAAATAATATCACCACGATGTGTGATGTACCCTGTCACGCAGCTTCGAGTAATTTAATTTATTGCCAACCTGGAGGATTCACAGATGTCACACGCAGTGTTAATGCTGATATATGTGCAGTGGATACAAAACATGAAAATTGTATTGATAAAGAAAGATATAGGACCATGAGAAAATGGATACGAGTCGGGAAAGGTAAAGATACTCTTCTCTTTTAAATTGTAAAATTTGAAAGAGATCTAAAGATATATACATATTTTTGTTTGGTAATTGTTGGAAGAACATAATTTTTCAAACACTTTTAGACAGATTGACTAGCAATTTGGATGATTTTTTTATCTTGAGACTTTTATCCTTTAATATCCTTGCACAAAACTTGTTGGAGGATCACTCCTACTTGTATCAGCACCATAACAAAAAAGCTTTAAATTGGAAGACTCGAAAGCCTCTGGTGATACAGGAGATACGTGAAGCGGATGCTAATGTAGGAGCATATTTTTCTGTATTTAATTGTTAAATTTGTAATAAGAATATTGTATGATATCTGTCAAATGTTCCAGGTAATATGCCTTCAGGAGGTTCAGGAGGATCATTTGCTGGATTTTGTAGCTCCATTCAAACAACTTGGATATGAATATGTGTATAAAAAGAGAACTAACGATAAGAAGGATGGGTTGCTCTTGTTATATCGCTCCAGTCAATTTGTTTTATTAGATTACGTGAAGGTGGAGTTATATCAATCTGGCGTCGAGCTTTTAAATAGAGACAATGTGGGAATAATCGCTAAATTGTCCCTTAGAGACAGCCCAGAAACGCAAATCGTGATCGCGACTACTCATTTATTATACAATCCGAGACGTAATGACGTGCGATTAGCGCAAATGCAGCTTCTGTTAGCAGAAATAGAACGAATGGCATTTATTGAGAACGCGATGTAAGTATGCGCTTGAATAAAATATGCTTATTTGAGTATCAAATGTCGAATAGTTATTATAATATATATTTATAACTCTGCAGAACGGGCCCGAAATATTTGCCGATCATATTGACAGGCGACTTCAACTTGGAACCATTCACAGGCGTTTACAAGTTTCTAACAGAAGGATCATTCGAGTATTATGGCAAAGGACGAAACTTGGAACCTTCTCAATATAGTTCTCTATCTAACTCTCTGATACCGTCACGATTATGCATTACTGATAATTGCCAGCATTTTAATATCTTGACTCAAAGATTGCGAAAAGAAGGCACTGGTAGAGTCATGGTATGTTCTTGATTGCAAATGCAAGAATAATTAATTTTTAATTTTTTTTTAAATCAAAGATTTTTTAATATACAGGAAGTCCCATAATGTGATGTCCATACTGAAACTGTATTTTTGATGTCATTCTAAGTCAAAGTTAATATACATTGCCCTAAAGTCGATTATTTTAAAGTTATAGTGAAAAAACAAAATTAAAGTAAGAATAGTATTATTTATTGAAGATAATATTATTTATTGAGAACAATAATATTAACTATTTTATAAATCGTTCAAAAAAATTTATAAAGAATTGTAAATTTCAAGCCTTATAACTCAAAAAGTAGAGAAAAACACTTTATTATAGTGTTTTGGCAAGCTCTCGAGATAAACTAAAAGAATATGTAATAAAAAATAGGGGTTTCTATTTAAGAAATTGAAGGTGACCTAATTTAATTCCAAGGTTAAATCAATGATACCATCTATCCTTGAAGTCAAAACTTTGAAGTATGAAACTTTTTTTTCGTCTTCCATACTTGCCTGGGGAAATTAAAATAAAACACTCGGAAGTTGTAATTCAAGTATTTCGTAAACACCCTGTATTGGGAGTTATCTTTTTAATTATGTCTCTGTCTAGCTGGAAAACAGTGAATTAGCTGTTGAGAAACAAAACGAGAATCTGTCGACGCCTTGTAACGTAAATGTGTTACAACAAAACAACGTCAACCTCACTACCGGTCGTGCTCAGACCATCGAGATCGTACAAGGCTATTCCGTGAGATTTTCATCTGGCACTTTGACGCATCCCTTCAACATGCACAGCGTTTACAGGCATACGAGTGCTCATGGTGAAAAGGAAGCGACAACGCATCAAGATGAATGGATCACGGTCGACTACATATTTTACAGCAATATCCAACCTATAGAGAAGTACGCCCTACCTACAGTGAGCCAATGCACCGCTTTACCAAATATACCAAATTTCGTAGTAGGTAGCGATCATTTGTGCATAGGCGCTACTTTTCAGTTACCAAGAAAGAAATCTGTGCTTTAAAAGATACTTTTTATATATCATTTTTTTCTTATTCTAAAACAAAAAATTCAAATCTTTAAAATTATTATTTATGAATATCAATAATTTATATAAATACAAATTCTCAAGATAGCTAATGAGCCATGCAATTCTTGAATTTGTATATTATTATATTATTATTTATATAGTCCTTTTCTTATACTATAATTGTTAAGAACTATGTTGATACTATACTAGAGAAAGATTAGAAATACTAGGTGCATTGTCAGTCTTTCAACATAATAATGCAAGGTTATGCACACTTTGATATGTGAATATATATTACAAATTCTTAGTAATTTTATTTTTAATATAGCCAAAGTGTGCTCAACTCACCGTTCGATATGGTTGATTTTTTTAAATTCTCGCCACATGATTCATTTTAGTTCGCGTTTTCTTATATAGTTCTGGTTTTTCAGCTAAATGCTGAAATTTTTACCTTTCCAAAAGTTAATATATTTTAGATATAAAAAACCCGATAGAAAATATTAAAAAAGTATAAAAATATAATTTTTTTTCTTTAATCATTTTTTGTTGATGATCACAATAAGCATATTAAATCTTAACAACTTTTTTTATAATTTAAAGGACAAGAATTTTACGTCCTATCAAATTTTATTTTAAAGATTTATGAATTATTATTAAGTTATTTTTTTGCGCAAAAAATACTGGCATGATTTTTATCAATTGCATATCTAACATATTGTAAACTGGAAAGAATATATATCATAATGTCATATGTTATATTATATGTTATAGAATATATACCATATTCAATATTCTATAATATATATAGAACTGTGATAGCAACTGTTATATTAGAACTACTAAACATAAAAAATAGGTAAAACATAAGAGACACAGCTGTAATTCTATATAACTTTATGATAAAAAAGTGTTGTATAATATTGTACAAATTTTGTATACAATATAATAAACAGAAAATATTCTCTTTAATAAATATTTCTTTATTTTACAAAGATAATAAAATAAGTAGTAAATATTCTCTTTAATAAACAGTATTTCCTTTTTGTTTGTTTTAAAGCAAAGATATTTCATAAAACAAGGAAAAACTGTCTATATTTTTAATCTTATTAATTTATATATTCTTATTCCTTCATAAAATTTTAATGGGATTTATTTGGAAGGTACCTTTGTGCAATTGCGGTTTTTTATATGCAACTACACAGGTTTTACCAACAAGATTATTTTCGTCACGCATGGAACAGTTTGCGTGACAAAATTTCGCAAATTTCTTGAATCGCACTTGCAACTCGGCATCGCCGCCATTAGGGCCAATCAGGAATTCGCATTTTAGCAAATTCGTCCTTCCCTTCATACAACATTCCAAGTATCTATAATCTGTCGTATATATCTCACTGATATCTCGGATTTTTATGTTTAGATCCTTTCTCAAAATACCCGTTACAAATACATCGTCTATCCAGAAATATTTACTGGAAGTCTCGGCATAATTTGTCAACCAATTTGCTATCTGTGGACTTGTAACGTACAGCCAACCGGAAATAAAATCAGGATAAATATTGCCCGCATATTCCATTTTACTCGCGTACCATTTATTGGCTAGTTCTCGAACCGGGATCATATTCCTCATGCTGTAGCCAATTAAAGAATCTTTCTCTATCACACTTGAATGTAATTTTTCTAATATGCCATATATATCTACAACTATATCGTCGTCCATCTTCATGATATATTTAACGCCTTCGCAATTATTTATTGCCCATCGAAGGCCCATCAAATGTTTGTGAGTCAAATTTCTATAAGTATCTAGGAAGTTCCCTTGAAGTATGTCACCGAATCGCCGGGATTCGTCTAGCAATGCTTTCTGCGACACGTGTGTCCTGTCCTTGGCATCATCATTTAACGTACCGAGTAGAAATACCCTTCCAATCCCTAAAGTCTGTAATTCCTCATTCGTGTAAGCTCGTCGTAGGGCACTTCTGGCTGAAGGGTCACCAGCGTAAGACGTGACGATCCATATCAGGTAAGTAGCGTTGCAGGATGGTTTGATTATGATTCTGGTGTTTCCTGATGATTTGTCCATCACTTTTTTTGCTGTCTGAGAGTGTATGAGATTCGTTTTCTTCGAAATCTGCACTTGTAAATCTCTCTCCATAAATATAAAAAATAACAAAATGCATCCTGTACAACCAAGCAGCAATAAGAACCCAAACTTGCAGCTCATGCTTGCCTGTCTTCATGTTTGCGGTTCATAAAATTGTGTCTTCATGTCTTTTACTATAATTAATTTAGAATCAGCAACAGTAGACATTCTCTAGGGATCCTCTGTTTGTATATTTTGCACAGCAGCTCCAGTTATTTTTAAATAGATAAGTAATTAAACTACAAATAAATATATTATTAAAATTAATTATATTCATTAAACTATGTTATAAATGTAAATATATATACATATATATAATTTATCAGGATTGTGAGTTAAGTATTTTTTAAAACTAAGTTAAGTTAATAGCTTATAAAATTAAGTTTAGTTACATTAAAATATTTATTAAATGAAAATGTCATAATTAAAAAATTTTTTAATTTAATATTTCTTACTTTTTTAAAAATTTATATAAAATAACAAAATAATAAAAATTGTTTTTTATATAGGAATGTATTTATTCTTTGTAATTATAACTATGAAAAAAATTTTAACTTAAAAAAAGGTCAAAAATTAACTCATTTTTAATTAAGCTAAGTTAAATATTTTTAAATTTTTCATTTAACTTCGGTTAGGTTAGATTAAGTTAGATGTAACTATAATCTTCTTCGCGTATTAAAATAAGATAAAATTCGGTTAAAAGCTAAAACTTACCTTACAATTACTTTATAAAAAACTAAAATAATTTTTTCTAATATCTTATTTATAATATTTTATATAAAAACAATTCATGTATTGCGCTCAGAGTTGGGTAGCGGGGAGCACACACTTTGGCCTAGTTTACATCAAGCACTTGATACGCGTATTAAATAGGAAATTACTAGTAAATTAATTCAGTTATTGGCTGACCAGGGGGTCGATTGTGTAACTTTTTCTAAAGTGAAAACGTGAAAAGTGAAAAATTTCCACCAATCACGCATTGATTTTAAAATGAAATCGATGTGTGATTGGAAGAAATTTTTCACTTTTCAGGGTGCGATTACATGGACGCGCGGAAACGCGGAAACGCGGAAACGCGGAAGAGAAAGTAACTAAACTTTACTAGAGTCCCGCATTTCCGCGCGTTCCGTTCCGTCTGTTTTGATTGCCTTATATTACATGGAGCACATTTTGAGCGGAAAAGCGGAACGGTATAGTGACAAATAGACATTTGTATTAATTTTTTAAATTTATATTTACTTAATTCATTGTAATTCCTTTTAATATGTTCATCTTTTCAACTTATCTATTGAATACAAGCATTTTAATCAATAAATATAGTTAAATATTAATATTTTATAATTCCCCGTTCCGCTTTTCCGCTCAAAATGTGCTCCATGTAATATAAGGCAATCAAAACAGACGGAACGGAACGCGCGGAAATGCGGGACTCTAGTAAAGTTTAGTTACTTTCTCTTCCGCGTTTCCGCGTTTCCGCGTTTCCGCGCGTCCATGTAATCGCACCCTCACATTTTCACTTTAGAAAAAATTACACAATCGACTCCCAGGGTACTTATTACGGTTCTTTGGGTGAGTTTGCTCACGAGATAAAAATCACAAAAGTGAGAGATTTACTAGGTTGTCTACGCTTTTATTGGTCAAAATCTAGTGAATCTCTCATTTTTGTGATTTTTATCTTGTGAGCAAACTCACCCAAATAACCGTAATAGGTACCCAGGGTACTTATTACGGTTCTTTAGGTGAGTTTGCTCACGAGGTGAAAATTACAAAAGTGAAAAGATTTACTAGATATCGACAAATGAAACCGTGGGTACTCTAGTAAATTTCCTCACTTTTGTAATTTTCACCTCGTGAGCAACTCACTCAAGATACATAATCTACCCTCTGTTCAAATACACTAATTGATACGCGTATCAAGTGCTTGATGTAAACTAGGCCTTTTGCATAAGCGCATAAGAATATGTATAAGAAATTCGATTGGTTGAATTTCTTATGCATACGTTTATAGACCAATCAAGATTTTCATGTTTACGCTTATGCGCCTATGCAAGAGTGTGTGTGCTCCCCCCCTTTAGGATTGAGATTAGATTGAAATTTCACCAATCAGAGCAAAGTTTATAAACTTGAGATTAGTTTTCTTGCTTCTGATTGGTTATATTTCAATTTAATCTCAATCCTAATCCATAGTCTGATACGGGCTTAATAGTCGTCTATATTCTTTGGTTCAGCAATAAAGAACAAACCTATTGTAGACCTCGCTTCATATGTACACTTTTTGCACTTTAGTGTAGAAAGTTCAATCACAAAGTGCAGTTGGTATAAAGAAAAATAGTGTGTTTGGAAGAAGAGTAAACGTTTAACACGTTGCGTATAGAATTGAAAAAATGGAAATCGATATGGTTGACAATTATGAACAATTGAGACATTTATCAAATCCTGTCGTGCAACAATTAGACGATGATATGCAGCTGACATTGATAAACCTTCCTGACGTTTGTTTGGAGGCGATCCTGTCTAACCTCTCTTACGATGAGATTTCTAAATATAGGATTGTAAGATTGCCTTTTATAAGACAGAAAAGATTCTCTCTGCTTATATTTAATCGCAAAACATATTTGTATATAACATTTATATATATATATATATATATAGATATTTATTTATTGATATTTTGGTTAACATTTTTTTGGAATAGGTTTGTAGACAATTCAATCGGATTTGCAAGAAGTTACTTAATCGTGGTTTTAATTTGATGGAAAAATACCATGCACAGTGCCTTCGCGCAGTCAAGAGTAAATTACCGAGGAGAGAATCCGAGAGAAGAAGTCACCCTCTCGCACGTCATTGTGACATATTGACGGCGATTGAAACACGAATTTCCATGCTATCAATGACATTCATTAAATATGTGGATCTGAACGTTTGTTGTTTTATTCCAGGAAAGGTAATTGATTCTTTATAAAAAGCATCGCAATAATTATTTATTTTTAATTTGATAATTGATTAATATATACATATCCCAAGTAGCAAACTAGCGTCATTATGACATTTAATAACATTTTTTGACTTTAATTTTGAATAATATTTAATAACGTTTAATGACATTTAATGATGTCATTATGACGTTTAATGACATTTAATGACATTATTATGACGTTAAATGACATGTAATGACATCATTATGACGTTTAATGACACTTAATAATGTCATTATGACGTTAAATGATATTTAATGATGTCATTATGACGTTAAATGATATTTAATGATGTCATTATGACGTTAAATGATATTTAATGATGTCATTATGATGTTTAATGACAATGTCATGACATTAAATGACATTAATGATGTCATTATAACGTTTAATAACACTTAATGATCCCAGACAGCACCAAATCCAAAATCGGCGCATAAAATATCTTTAAAATATGTTTAAGATGTCTTTCGGATATCATATCATAAGATTTCTTAAAGCTGTCTTAAAGATTTCTTAATGATATCTTATGCGCCAATTTTGGGCTAGGTACTGTCTGGGATGTCATTATGATGTTTAATGACATTTAATGACATCATGATGTTTAATGATGTCAGTTTACTACTTGAATATTATATAAAGTAATAGAATATATAAATATATCTATATGTCTTTATTTGGAATGTTATCATGCATAATTTAAAAAAAATTATTTTAATTTAGTAAATTTTGTATTCATCTTGTGTATACTTTATAACATTGTTAAATATATATATTGCAATTATGCATTTAGGTGATTGATGAAATTTTTCGTGTCCTTCGATTAATTCGAGAAACAAAGACACCACCTAGAGCACACGAAATACTTCAAGAGCTCCGTGATATAAGCAGTATGGCTATGGAACATTTTGATGAGAAGATTTTGCCAGATTTAAAGCACAATATTTGCACATCCATGATCGGAACTGTAAACTCGTACGATTTACCTAGCGGAATCATGATCTCCTCCAATAGAAATAACTCTGCACTGCCACATTGCAACAATCACAGCTCAAGCTGCTCGGAGAAGCTAAACCAAACATTTAAGAAAGTTAACAATCGTATGAAGAGGAATAAGATATTTTTCCTGTCTGTGAGAAATCAAATGAGCAGAATAAAGCTCAGAATGCAGAGGCAGGATTATCAGATACGAATGCAAAATTTAAAATTGCAGAAACAAATGAGAAAGATACATGACCAAGACATGCAGTTGGCCGAGATGCGGAAGCATCTTGAGGAATGGGAGCAGAAAATGGTCGATTTGACTACCGAATTGAGCCGGGCGCGAGAAGAGACTCAGAATCCGGATTCGTTGGAAAGTCGCAAGCGAAAAGCGCACATCGACATTATCAATACTGACGCCGAGACGCTTCAACAGACGAATGAGTTGCATGCTAAGAAGCGGAAACTTATAGTGGAAAGAAAATTGTCAAGTGACGCGCAGGACATGAAGTTTAAGAAATTTATGTCGGAATTACTTGCGAAAACTGCGTTAGATAAATACCTCGTTGGTCCGTCGTGCTCGCGTTAATTTGGCTTTTCTACTTAATATTTTTATTGCACGAAAATTTTGTGCAGAATTAAGGCTCCTGGTTCCTCGCCTCTGACGTCACAATCTAACGTGGCCATGGCGAGAACTCGGAAGCCTTAATATATTCTTTATATGAAATTTTTTAACTGTTATATAATATAAAATAGATATAGCAAATATAATATATATATAATTTATATATTAATTATATATATATATATATGTATATACGTGTGTGTGTACACACACACACACACACATACAGGGTGTTTTATTTTAAATGACGTACTTCGATAATTCTTCAACGAAGCATTTTCAGCAAAAATGTTTCAGACAAAAGTTGTATGGTTTTGAGAGGGATATAAGATGGTGCCATTGATTTGACCTTGAAAAGTTATTTGAAGGTCACGTAAAAGTCACCTTCAATTTCTTAAATGAAACTATCTACTTTTTATTCTTGTAGCTTATCTCGAGAGCTTTCCAAAACCCTATAATAAAGTATTTTTCCATGGAGTATTCTGAATTATCTTTTTTCATGGAGTACTCTTTGAATTATAAAGGTTTGAAGCTAACAATTTTTTGACATGTAAAATATTTATAAAATATCCAATTTTCGATATTTTCGATCATGCCTTAATACTTTTTTGCACATTATAATAAGATCAATCAATTGATGTAAAAAAGATACATAATTGCTTATAAAAAAAGTATGCAACTGCATGTTGAATATTCTTTTTGAAATAATTATCTGTTTTTTTTATACCAATTGATTGATCTTATTGTAATGTGCAAAAAATATTAAGGCATGATTATCGAAAATTGGATATTTTATAAGATATTACATTTTATGTCAAAAAATTGTTAGCTTCAAACCTTTATAATTCAAAGAGTACTCCATGAAAAAATACTTTATTATAAGGTTTTGGAAAGCTCTCGAGATAAGCTATAAAAATATACAATAAAAAATAGATAGTTCCATTTAAGAAATTGAAGGTGACTTTCAAATGACTTTTAAAGGTCAAATCAATGGCACCATTTTATGTCTCCCTCGAAACCATACAACTTTTGTCTGAAACATTTTTGCTGAAAATTCTTTGTTAAAGAATTATCGAGGTGCATCATTTAAAATGAAACACCCTGTGTATATATATATATATATATATATATATATATATATACACAATTTTTATCTGATTATTTGCTATTATTAAACAACTATTATAAGAAAGTTTAGGTGAAAAATTACTTTTTTGATCAATTAAACATTAAACTATTTTAAATCAAAAAGGCATGAACGGCTCATAAAAACTAAATATAAAAGGATAAAAACAAGGGCTAAGAGCCAAGTGGTCGTGCGAATAATCTTGAATTTATTAAAACTTGAATTGGACGTTTTGGTCTAATTTAGACCTAATTAAACTATTTTGTTGTTTTATTATAAGATTAACATAAACTGTACAAAAATATATTCAGCCAAATTTATAGTGTTTTATTGTAAGATTTCTATATGCGATATAATATAAAATGTTATAAAAAAATTTATGCTATTAATATTAGAAAAAAAATTATTATTTTATTATGTGCATTTATCAAAGAATTAGAGAACAAGGACAATAAATTAAATATTGCAATGATATATTCAAGTACATTTCTTTAAAATAATTTTTACTTATTATTTTAGAGAGATCATTTTTTATCATTGCAAGATATTAATTTTATTTCTAGTGTTATATACGCCCTTTAATACATATATGTATATATTGATTTCATTATAGTATTCATTTTGTTCGTATGTAATATTATGTATATAATCATAACACACATATAAAAAAAGACTGTAATTTATAATTAAACATTACTCATACACGATTTAACTTTGTATTTTATTACCATCTTTTATTCATGATACACAACTTTATAGACACATCTGAAATGAAAAGAAAACATTATTTTTATAAATATACATGAAATAATTTATATGTAATTTATCTGCATAAATAAATATATATACTGATTTTATCATTGGAGATATAATTAAAAAAAATTTAAATAGATAAAGAAGATTAAAAATTATTTATATGTAATCAAAATATTTTAAATCAATCAATTTAAAATGTTGACCTATATTTGAGAGATAACAAAATTTTCTCATAAATTATAAAATATACACATAAATATAGGTTCGATTAATGTATGTGTTTACTGTGATAAAATTCAATGAACTATGCATATAACTTTCTCATTGTTTATATTACATTATTAAAATCAATTATTAATTAATTTTAAGGCTCCTGGCTTTTCGCTGACCGTGTTGAAATTGTGACGTCAGAGACGAGAAAACACGCTGAAAATTCTAATTTTCGAAGTATTTTAAAAGTATACATGCTAAAGCCATCTGAAATAGAGTTTTATCGAAATTTTTTTTTCATTAAAAAATTAATTAAGAGTCGGAGCTCCGTTTACTTAGCCGGTCAACTTCGACTTAAATAGTATATTGTGTATCAAGTGCGGAAAGTTGACAATTGGTCACGAGTGCGGGGGATGGACGCACGAGCCGAAGGCGAGTGCGACCACCTCACACGAGTGAACAATTGTCAATTCGCACTTGATACACTTACTATTTTGTATTGCAAGTGCAGATAAAGTGGCTGTTTCGGCGCGTTTTCTGTGCGCGAGGCGGCCGATCGCACGCCGCTATCTTGCCGCGGCACGGTGGGGGAATAGCCGTGTTCAATACATTTTCTACGGCTTGAGCCGTATACAATGACTTTTAACGCGGCTCAGCCGTAGATAATGGCTTTGAATGCGGTGATCGAGTTTGTTATATAGAAAAAAAACACGCTCAAATATAATTTTAAAATTTTGGCATAAAAATTATATTATTTTTTCTATTTCATAATATTTTATTTTAATATTATTATTTTTTTCATAATAGTTTATTTTTCTTCTTCACATTTTTATTTCTATTAAAGTTTTATTATATTTACGATCTTAATTTAATATATATTAATCTATAAATATATATTAAAAATGTTTATTTTATTATAGATTAATATTTTTTTTATTTAATCAAATAATTTAAAGTTCAATAATTATTTTTTAATTATTATAGTTAATTAAAAATCATAAAAAAACATATTAGCATTTTATATTATAAAAATATATTATATTATATTTTAAAAATAATATAAATATAATGTTTAAAAAAGTTTATATTTGTATTTAAGTATTCAAAATACACACACACACACACACACACATATATTGTATGTATGTATGTTTATGTATATATAGTAACCCCTAAATGGGCATAATATTATCGTATATTTTTGTTTGTGAAGATTTCTCATATAAATAAGAATTTTCCTTTAAGCTTCAATATTTACTCTCAACATATTCAAAATCCCTGGTAAAATATTTAGCAAATAAACTCTCGGAAGAGAAATATATGTGAATGAAGGATGAATATAATATGAAGGAAAATTAATTGTCTCTTGTCTTTCATCAAAAAACTCCCTTTGGGGATCTTGCTAAATATTTTACCAAAGGCATATTTTTTGTGTCTCGAATGTTTTAGAATAAGTTTTATTGGCATCATTAACATAAACTTCTAAAAAGATCTAATTTAATATATCTTTTTGATTTCTATTACGAGATATCTCAAAAAAGTAATCTTTTTGATTTCTATTACAAGATATCTCAAAAAAGTAATCTTTTTGATTTTTATTACAAGATATCTCAAAAAAGTAATCTTTTTGATTTCTTTTATAAGATATCTCAAAAAAGTAATCTTTTTGGTGACTGTCAGAAGAAATCTTTTTTTTCTCTAAATACGACGCATAAGAGCTCTTTCTGATCTCATTATGTTGGCTTTCGAAACCAATTTTTGGATGTCCAAATCTTGAAGAAGAAAACTTTAAGAATTCTTTCTGATATCAATTGGCTATCTGGGTTGGCATCCAATTAGGTTTGTTAAAGCTTTGAATAAAGCTGCTTCAAACTGAGGACCTTGATCTGTTGTAATGCTGATAGGAGAACCAAAACGCGCTACCCAATGTGAATAAAATGTTGTAGAAATAGTTTCAGCAGAAATCTCAGAAATAGGAACAGCTTCAGGCTATCTGGAAAAACGATCAATCATAGTAAGACAATAACGGTAATTTTGACAAATAGGAAGTGGTCCAACAATGTCTAAATGCACATGCTGAAAGCGTTGATCAGGAATTGCAATCTTAATTGGAGAATTCTTGGTGTGTCTTGAAATCTTCGCACGTTGACATGGAAGACAAGTTCGAGTC
This sequence comes from Nylanderia fulva, assembly GCF_048542155.1. Taxonomy (NCBI): domain Eukaryota; kingdom Metazoa; phylum Arthropoda; class Insecta; order Hymenoptera; family Formicidae; genus Nylanderia; species Nylanderia fulva. Next base: position 263,072 of record NW_028190894.1, read on the forward strand.
CATTCCTTCACATCTTTCTTCAAAGAAGGCCAAATGAATTTCAGTAGTAATTGTTTAGATGTCAATCTGCCGCTGGGGTGAGCGAGTCCATGAACAACATCAAAAATTCTCTTGCGTAAGAGTTTAGGAACATATGGACGAATTAATTCCGAAGAACAATCACAATAAATAGGTATGGTTGATCCTGAAAGAATAAGTTTCTTCAACAGAAGTGAAGAATTTGAAGAAAGTAAAACTTGAAGTTCTTCATCTTCTTTCTGATAATTAGCAAGTTCTTCTAAAGAAACTATAATAGGCATTGAAATAGATTCAATTCTTGACAGAGCATCAGCAACTGAATTCATTTTTCCAGAAATATAGGTAATATTTGTAGAGAATTGAGCAATAAAGTCCAATTGTCTGATCTGTCTTGGTGACGCTTTATCCAATTTCTGACGGAAAGCAAAAATCAAAGGTTTATGATCAGTTCTGATAATCAGTTGTCTTCCTTCAACAAAATGCCTGAAATGTTTAATAGCCAAATAAATGCTAAGAAGTTCTCTATCATAAGTGCTATAATTTCTTTGAGCTTCGTCTAGTTTCTTTGAGAAAAATGCTATTGGTTTGATATCGTCGTCAATAGACTGTTCAAGTGATGCACCAACAGCAAAGTCAGAAGCATCACAAGTTAAAATAAGAGGAGCATGAGGAGCAGGATGAGAAAGGGTAGTAACTTGTAAAAGTTCTTCTTTACATGACTCGAAAGCTAATTCCGCTTCTTTAGTCCAAGAAATAATTCTTCTATCCCTCTTGCGACTGTCCTTTAAATATTCTGTTAACAGAGCTTGATGATTTGCAGCATCCTTGAGACAGCGACGATAATAATTGATAATTCCTAAGAATCTGCGTAATTCATGAAGTGTCTTAGGTTTAGGATAATCAATAATTGATTTCACTTTTTCGGATGTAGGTTTAACTCCTTGGTTAGAAACTAAGTAACCAAGAAAAGAAATCTCGCTTTGACCGAAAAGACATTTAGCGACATTGATTGTCATTCCAGCTTGTTGAAGACGATCAAAAATAATGCGTAAGTGAGCAATATGTTCTTTCTCATCTTTAGAAGCAATAAGAATGTCATCAAGATAACAAAAGGCAAAACTCAAATCATTAAGTAAAGAGTTCATGAGCCGTTGAAAAGTTTGGGCTGCGTTTCGTAAACCGAAAGGCATTACGACAAATTCAAAAAGCCCAAATGGAGTAGTGACAGCTGTTTTGTGAATATCTTCTTTAGCGACGGGTACTTGATAGTACGCTTTAACTAAGTCGATTTTAGAAAAGATATTCTTACCAAAAAGTGAAGAAGAAAAATCTTGAATATGAGGTAAGGGATAACGATCCAGGATAGTCACTGAATTGAGTGCACGATAATCACCACACAGTCTCCAAGAATTTTGTTCCTTTTTAGGTACCATATGTAGAGGGGCTGCCCAGGAGCTGCTTGAAGGCCTGCAAATTCCTTGCTCCATCATAGACTTGAATTCTTCCTTGGCACATTTAAGTTTCTCAGGAGTAAGTCTTCTGGGAGTCGAAAATTTAGGAGAACCTTCCGTAAAGATATGATGTTCAACACCATGTGTTTTTACCGAGGAAATTGGGGAAAAACGGGTGAGTCCTGGAAATTCGGTTAAAAATTTGTGGTACACAGAATCAGGAGATGTGGTAAAAATTGACAAATGCGCAATTTCTTGAATTTTTCCAGTATTCATAAGACCGGTAACGTTATCAATCAATTTCTTGTTTTTAATGTCAATTAGGAGATTAAAATGACAAAGGAAATCGGCGCCTAAAATAGGACGTTGAATATCCGCGACACAAAATTTCCATTTGAATTCTCTCCTTAAACCGAGGTTCAAAATTAAAGTTTTAGAACCGTAAGTATTAATTTGAGTACCATTTGCGGCAAAAAGTTTTAAATTAGTATGCCACGGCTTCAATAAAACCTTTTTAGGTAACAACGATATATCAGCGCCCGTATCGACAAGAAAATTCAAATTTGAATGTCTGTCGAAAATAATGAGGCGATTGTTAGAAACACCGTCGTAAGCAGCCTCAGTCTTAAGCGGCGTTTTTAGTTTTCCTGTGAAGCCAAGAATGTTTTGGACATAGAACAAGGTAAAGTACATCGTTTAGCCTTATCACCAAACTTCTTATGGTAAAAACAAATTGATGTATCTTTAATATCTTTATTTGATTTGTCTTTGTTACGCGATAACGATCTAAATCTTCTATTCTCTCTAGACCGGCTTTTGGAACGATCTCGACGACGAGAAACTTCAAGAGCTTCGATTCTTCGTAGCAAATCCGCGAAATCCGAAGATTTATTACTTGCATTATTGGAAACTTCCGCGACTTGCAAACCGCCGTCCCGATCAGCAATTTTATCGGCTAATTCCGCAAGTTTAACAAGAGGAACATCCTCTACTACGGCTAAAGTCGTTTGAATTCTATGTGGTAAGCGTTGAAGCCAAATCATTTGCAAAACACTATCTGCTAAAGATCCTCCAGACAAATGACGAATTTCTCGAAGTAATTCCGAAGGCTTTTTATCATTAAGTTCAATTCCAGCTAATATTTGTCTCAAACGTTTTTCCTCTGAATCCGTAAAGCGATTTATTAATATTTTCTTTAAATAATTATATTTATCTGTTTCAGGTGGATTTTCAATGACTTCAGATATGTTTACTAAGGCTTGTTCATCAAGATGACGAATGACAGAACTATATTTAATATCATCTGATCGAATTCGATAAACCGTAAACTCACTTTCAATAGAAGCAAACCAGAGTTTAGGTTGTTTATGCCAGAAAGTCGGTAGTTTTAATAAACGAAACTCATTTGAGTGAATTTGTAACATAGGATCACTCACCTGATGTCCAGTTTGAGAAGGTAAAATATTAATATTATCTGATCCAACCTGATTTGATCCGCTCGCCAAATCCATATCAATCTGTGTATCCGAACAGGGTCTAACTGGTGATCTATCGATTGGCATTTTCCTCTTGTTCCAGGAATCCGATAAAATGATTTGAGAATTTCCGTGAAGGACTAATCCGCCTCTGATGTTTCAAAGATCCGGAGAATGAATCTCTTAAAATCAGAATATCCAGCAATTCTTCTAAGCGATGATAATATTTCGCAGACTTCAAATACGACGATCACTTGGCACTTATTCCGCATCAGCCTTTAAAATGCGTCGGCTTTAATATCACGTCGGCTTTAATATCACGTCGGCTTTAATATCACGTCGAGGTCACCAAAAATGTAGCGACTTATGAATAAATTCACCAGATCTTTGAAAAAGTAATGTTTATTCATTGAAAGTATAAAGCGAAAGAACAAAAAGAATTAATATGTAACAAATAAATGAATGAATGTGTTGTTATGGAAATATCGATTTTTCATAAAAACATTATGTATATTAATGAATTGAAGTTATTACAAATGTATAAAGATGTAAAAAGTGTAAAAGTGCAGTGAAAAGTGTAAGGTGTAATAAAAGTGTAGAGTGTAAATGAAAGGTGTGGATGATGAATGCTACAGAGGGGTCAACGGTAGCGACACCCGATGTGAGATAACCGGAAGAGCGGTTGATAAGAAAGCTCAGGATAATCGGTAAAGATCCTGAGCGCTATGGATAATGTCACGCGAGCATTTGAATCCTCAACAGTTTCAACTAATTAATGTTTATTAATTTAAAAAATTATAATTTATTCATATTATTAATGTTCTTGTAGAATATGTAAAAATAACAAATATGCAATTTGCATATAATACGAAATCTAGTGATATTCAACTTATTTTCTAAATTCACGAAGCTATCATTTTCCTTATTACTTTTGAAAGAAAGATCGATTTGACATGGTGACTAAATTTCAGAATTGTACTTTCCATTTTTTTCTACAAGTTTCGTTAAATTAGTATCAAGCGTTTTATAAACTTTTTTCGGAATATAACTATCTTCAGTATTAATATTATTGCTAATCGTACATAGCGATTTTGTGTTTGTATTATTCATTATTTCTATATTATATTATTTAAATTTTCAATCATTTCCTTCAAAATCTTGTTGTCAGTATTACTGTTATCGATTTCCTTTGTTGTTATATTTAACATAGATAATACATCTGTAATATTAGTAAATCTTGATTTCAATTTTGGTATTATATCTTCTAATAGAAATATATGTACATAATCTAAATTAACTGAATTTCTATATATACATAATTTTAATTTACCAAATTTCTATTTCCCTTTCTAACTGAAAAACTGTAGTCGAAACCACTCAATCATTACTATCACTACACTAACCCCTCGATACATACAACTGTCAAAATATGCAATGACAGCCGCTCACGAAGAAAACGCTATGACGGAATCAATTTGCATCACGGATTAAAGGCAACAATTCTTCGATACATTTGAGAATAAATAACATGCCTTTTTTAGAAAGGGAATCTTGTCTTTCTCTTATATCTCTTCTATTATATTTTTATCTTTTATCTTCTTTATGTTATGCTAAATGATTAACCGCAAACCGTTAAACTGTCAACTGTCAAACAATCTTGGTTGTGATTCAAGCCGCGAAATAAACTTCGAGACAACCAATCAGCGTCGCGAAAAAGAGGCTTTAAAACTTCGATACAAATTGAATTCACAGTTAACATGCTTTTCTAGAAAGGAACTAGCACGCAGCGCGCGCTAACGCGCGCGCTTTCCCCGATAATAATCTATTCATATAAAAGTATTTATGTTGATATCATAGAATTTACAAAAATTAAAACAACTTTTGTCAAGATATTCAAAATTTTATAAAAAATGGACCTTTTCATCGATTATCGCCAAATTCAAAACCAATCTTATAATAATAGTCTATTTATATAAAAAAATGTATTCCAATATATTAAAATTTATGGAAGAGTAACAACAAACATTTTTTGAAAAATTAAAATTGCGTTAAAATTTAAAACAAAAACGCGCGCTATTTCTCATATTTATATTAACTTTTAATACTGTAAAACTTGCCAAAAATACATTTTTCCTTATATTAGTATTACTTTTTATGATATTAATTTTATTTTTTATAATATTTGTTTTGTTTTTCCTAAGATTAGTATTATTTTTTTTTTAAATATTAGTATTTAATATTAATTAATTAAAAAAAAGAGAAGTCACTGCAGTAATTCTCTGGGAATACGTAATTTAATTTTCATTATTATTTTAATTTTTTAAAATTATTATTTTAATTTAAATTATTGCTTTAAATGAGTACAACTAATTAAAAAAAATAAAAAAACGGGTTTTAAAATATAGTTATACGTTTATTAAATGGTCCTCAGATTGATAATATAAAATATTTAAATATGTTCTGTCAAAAACTAACATAATGATTCATATACTGACAATGAGTTCTATAATTTGAAAAAATTAATCATCGCTTTATATGACTAAAATTAATTAAAAAAATGAAAGAGCGGGCTTCAAAATATGGGAATACGTCTTCGAAATTGTCCTCACTTTGATAATAAAAAATTTTGAGAAATGACGTATTAATATACCTAACATATTCATTCGTACACATTGAGTCATAAAAGTTGGAAAAAATTCATTATCTCTTTAAATGACTGAAACTAATTAATAAATGAAAGAACTAGCCTCAAAATATGGGAATACGTTCTTTAAATAGGTTCGATAATAAAAAATATTAAAATATGACGTATCAATACCCAATATAATGATTCTTATAAAAGGTCCTAATATTTAGAAAAATTAATTATCACTTTTAATGACTGAAACTAATTAAAAAGGAAAAGATTGGGTTTCAAAATATTGGAATACTTCATCGAAGTGGTCCTCAAATAGAAACAATATTGAAATATGACGTGTCAATATACCTGACATAATGATTCGTACACATGGAGTCATAAAAGTTGGAAAAAATTAATTATCGTTTTAAATGACTGAAACTAATTAATAAATGAAAGTGGGCCTCAAAATATGGGAATACGTTTTTTAAATAGGCCTTAGTTCGATAATGAAAAATATTAAAATATGACGTGCCAACATAATGATTCTTATAAAAGGTCCTAATATTTAGAAAAATTAATTATCACTTTTAATGACTAAAACTAATTCAAAAATGAATTTGAAATGGTCCTCAGTTTGATAATAAAATATATTGCAAAATAACGTGTTAATATCTAACATAATGATTCGTACATTATGGGTCCTAAAATTTGGAAAAATTACAGCTATTACAATATATAAAGCTTTACCTCCCTTTCTCATTTCCTCTTTCTTAATCTCTTTTTTTTCCAATTCTTCGATGTCTATAATTTGTAGGTGTTCCGGAACCGTTTAATATGCTTGAGAGTCTCCGCGAAACGTTGAATGTCGCGCGATCGGACATATTGAGACGCGTCAATCGTTGAGTTCGCAAATCACAAATTTTCCTCGCGAACGAGGCATCGCGCGTAGCCGATCCTTGTCACGCCTCAGTGTAATTCGCATTCGCGGTTCTTTTTCGCCAACTCGAGTGCGCTGTGTATGATCTGTCGCGCACCCCCGTTTCTGCCTATCTGAGTCGCTAATATCCTTCTTCTTCTTCCGTTCCGGCTCTTGGTGTATTAACACGTCATCTAGTTACCGAAAACTCGTATTCCGTGTTGTTAAAATAATCCGTCGAGCTACGAAAGTGATTCCTTTCCGCCGGCAAGATTTGTATAATATCGTGCCCGCGATATTTTCAGTCAGTTCCGTTCATTTTTGTGAACTACACGCACATTTCGGCTGCCGTTACTACTGCACGTGTCACCACGTGCTCCGACATTACAGCGTTACGGAGACTCTCCAAGACCTCGATCTCGCGAACGGTGCGTCGCGCATCCGCATTCGGCTCTTGATCGCTGCGATCTTTCGTTAACATTGTTACAAACGAGAAGATTTCCGTCGCGTTCGGGACTACCGTATAGTTCTGTCCAAGATTTCCATCGTGTACGCGCGCAGCAAGTCCGATCAAGCGCAAGATTTCCGTACGTTCCCGTTGAATTTTTTTTCCACCATATAATAGCTGTAATTTTTCCAAATAGGACCCATAATGTACGAATCATTATGTTAGATATTAACACGTTATTTTGCAATATATTTTCTTATCAAACTGAGGACCATTTCAAATTCATTTTTGAATTAGTTTCAGTCATTTAAAGAGATAATTAATTTTTCTAAATATTAGGACCTTTTATAAGAATCATTATGTTCGTCGAGTGTGCTTAATTGTTACATGTGAACTTTAGTTATCTGTGAAATGCCGAATAAAGTGTTTTTAAACGATATTTCCGCTGTTAACAGTCAATCCCCTCTTCCACTCTATTCACGATCAAAATTGTATTATCAGCGCAATCCGCAACAGTAGATTTCCTCTTTTTCTCTTCTCTCTCTGTCTCTTTTTTCTATTTTTTCTCTCTGTTATTAATATTATATATATTATATATTATTGAATATTATATATGTGCATTTTTATATATATCATATTTTATATGTGTATATTATTATATGTATATATTACATATATATTACCTCCCATTTCTTAACAATTGTTTTATTCATTAACCCCATTCACGATGTGTCACGAGATGTCATCGAACTGTCACCGAACTTTCAGTAATTACGTTCACACCTTTCTTTAACGAAAGCATCGACCGCCAATCACGTACGCGGAAAAGCGGCAACAATTACAAGCGATATAACAGGCACTTCAGGGTACAAATGACATTTTTTATTATAGACTAGAACAAAACAAAGCGCGCGCTTCGCGCGCGCCATTTATTCTGTTGATTATATATTTTTAATGACATATATACTTACTTTATGAACATAATTAACTTCTTGATACAGCTGTCAAAATTGAAATAACAATCGAAGTAAGTGTGGCGAGGGAAGAAATAACATTTTGCAAAAAAGGCAGTAATAGTTTGATGGATTCAAGTATCCAATATGTATAGAAAAATATACAATAATTATATATTATATAAATGTGGGATGGAGCACGGCTTTTTGTCCGCTCCACCCGTTATATTGTTCCGCGAGGGTTTTCGACGGACCTCGGCGATGCCCGTGAAAACTCGGGCGTTTTAACGCGATCGGGAGCGACCCGGCAGTCGGGAAAAGATCGTGCGAGCGAACACATGGAAAAGATCGTGACGACTGCCGTCGAGGCCATATATATATATATATATATATATATTCATTCCTTCAAAATTCTGTATTCGCGTAAATCCCAATAAAATATCTATATTACATTTTATTGTGGAAAAAACAACCATTTTCTGGATTTTCCTCAAACCCAAATTTAACCCAAAAAAACAAACATTATAGTAAAGGGCCCCCAAAAAACAAGAGACTGTCTACATGCCAACGCATCCAAGTCAAAAAAAACTCTTTTAGATTTCAAACCTGCAACTTTTACCAAAAACTTTCTGTAAAACTTAACACATTTTTAGGGTTCGGGGGGGCCCGGACACAAAACCATAAACCACCCACCCCACGCACACAAGGCACGAATTTTTTGGGGGCCCGCCAAACTTAAATATAGGAAAATCTCACTTTGGTGAGATTTAAACATTGAACCCCCTCGCCCCCCCAAGAAAAAAACGAAAAAAAAGTCCAAAGGGTGAACGGGAACGAACCCAAAACCATATTTAAAAACCGAAAAAAATTTTTTTAAAAAAAAATAAATGTTTTTAAAGTTTTCAATTTTATTTTTAAATTTTAAAAAATAAAATAATAAAAAATTTAAAAAAGTTAAATTTAAATTAAATACTTAACATTAAAAGTAAAAATTTTTTAAAGAATAAAAAGGGGGCTTAACCCAATTATTTTAACATTTTTTAAAAGCTTTAAAAAGAGGTTTAAAAACGTGCGAAACAAAAGACAAAACATTCCCCAACAAAGGGGGGGGGGGGGGGGGGGGGGGGGGGGGGGGGGGGGGGGGGGGGGGGGGGGGGGGGGGGGGGGGGGGGGGGGGGGGGGGGGGGGGGGGGGCCCCCCCCCCCCCCCCCCCCCCCCCCCCCCCCCCCCCCCCCCCCCCCCCCCCCCCCCCCCCCCCCCCCCCCCAAAACGATTTCATAATACTGTAAAAAATTTAAAAGTAAAAAGGTCAAAAGTGAAAATTACGAATATTTTTTTAATTTTACATATCTTACATAAATTATGAAATATATATTTGTTTTGGGTACCCGATTTTGATTTGACGTTTGGCACAAGCTGGACATGACAATCGGGTTGAAATCCCATGTGAAACCGTTGTGTTGGTTTTTCACAAAATCACTGAATTTTCGCTTCGGTTTAAAATGTCTTAAAACGCAAACTTTTGGGCGCGTATATAACCCGGGGCACCTTTCTGCTACCGTTAATTTAAAGAATGTCAAAGTGAAGGGATTTTAATCTCACATTCATGAATCCCAGCGGGAAGGGTCACTTGAAAATTTTTTTTTATTAAACAACGAGCTAGAACAATTAGAATCCCCGACGGGGAAAACCCAAAATGTGATGTTCGCAAAATCGAGCCGGGGAGCGAAAAGACCAAGTTTTGAGGGGCCCAGGCAGTTTATCCCCGATCGATTTGATTTTAAACGAACGCTCGAAGCGCGGCGTGTAGGTTCAGTGCGTGCTTTCCCCGTGCCGGAATTTTTAAAAAAAAATTATAGAATTTCAAAATTTCCGGGCCTACTTCTTTATTATTTTTGAAAAAAAAATAAAGCTTTACCCGGGGTTAACTTTCTTCGGAAAAATAATATATATAAAAATATTATATTTATATATAAATATAACCCAAAAATTATATTTTATAAAATATAATATATATATATATAATCTTTTAAAATATTCATTTTTCAAAAATCTTTCCCAATACTTTTATGTACCCCAAAAGGGGTTCTAGTTTGAAAAAAATTTCATATTTTTTTTAAAAACAATTATTTTTATTTTCTCTAGACTAATCGATTTTTTTCCCTTATTTTTTTTCATAAAAAAAATTAAAATAAGTTATCCAAAAAAAAGAAAATTTTAAGAGAAATTTCCCCAGTTCATGTGATTATGTTAAAAAAAAACTATAAAAAAATTTTTTAATCCCATTTATTCCCCCTTTTTTTTTCCCTCCTACTCTTTTATAAACTTCTTATTTCAGAATTTCAAGTTTAATTTTAAAAAAATAAAAAATTTTGTGATCTTTTTAAAAAATTCAAGATGTTTTTACTTTGATCTTGGTAACGGGTTTTATCCCCCCAAAAACAAAGTAATAAGTTTGTTTCGATATTTTAAAACCCTTTAAATTTTTAAAATAGATTTTTCTTTTATCTTCCCCCCATTTTCTAAACGTTTTTGCCCGGTGACCGAGAACGCTCGGCCTACGCGACGAGAACGCTCGTCGGCCGGGATGACTTACGGACAGGACCCGGTGACCGAGAACACTCGGCCTACACGACGAGAACGCTCGTCGGCCGGGATGACTTCGGACAGGACCCGGTGACGAAAACCCCGCCCCGGGGTGACTGGAAAAAAAAACCCGGGTGACCGAAAAAAATCGGCCTACGCGACGAAAACCGCTCGTCCCCGGGGATAAATTTAGGGACAGGACCCGGGTGACCGAGAACCTCGCCCGGGGGGGATGATTTGGGAGTGGGGATTTAAGGAGTGATCCCTGGACCTCGAGGGACCGGGAGGGGAGGGTTCAAAGTTTCGGCGCGCCGTTTTTATACCCGACGGGCCACCCCACCAAAGACTCGCTTGGAGGGGGTTATGAGGGTGGGGCAAAAGGGGCGGATTTCCAACGGTTTATGTGGTGGGCCCCGAAAGGGGCCTTTTACATGGCGCGGGGGGTTTTGGGGGGGCCATGTGGGGATGAGGCAAATGGGGCCGTCACAAGATTAAGTAAAATTGCTGAAAAAATGTTTCACGATATTTTTTTTTTTTTAAACTCAAAAAATTTTAAGAGAAAAATTTTTATTTATTTTTTTTGGAAATTTTTTAGATAAGCTACAAGAAAAAGTATCAAAATAGGACTTCCATTTAAAAAATAGAAGTTGATCTTCAGGGACCTTCAAACAATTACCCAAAAAAAAATAAGATCCATTCTTCTTTCCCTTTAATTTATAAAACTTTGGTAAAAAACTTTTTTTTGTTTATTCATATTTTTTGAAATATAAATAGTATTAAAATGAATAAAAAAAAAAAGAAAAATAAAAAAAATTCATGATATGAAAAGGCAAAGTTTGAATTGAAATTTTTACCGCTCTTGATGATGTATTCATTACTACAAAACTCCACATTGGGTTTCGATTAAATTGGTTCTTCCTATTATATTTCCCAAATTGGAGATTTTTTGTATTACTCGGATCTGTAGCTAAAGGGGAAATTCCGTTTTTAAATTGAAATTTTTGGGAGTACAGCCTGCCTCCGTCAAAATGAAAATCTATAATAAAATTTTATATTAAAAAATATAAAAATAATTAACTTTAAATTTAAAATAAAATTTAAAAAAATTCTTAAAAAATAAAAATTTTTAAATTAAATATGTTTAATTTATTTTTATTTTCCTTTTGAGGGTTTCTTCCAAAAAAATTCAAAAATTTATATTTTTAAAAAATTCAACTTTAGAAAAAATCACCGATCTCATTAAATTTAAAAAAACCTTCTTTATTCTTTAAGTACTCTATTCAAGTAAAAAATTTATCTGATATGTAAAAAATTATGAAGTTAGAACAATCACAAACATTTTCAAAATTTAAAATTGCATTAAGTTTTAAAAATACTTTTAAAAATTTTTAAAAAAGGGGAAAAAAAAAAATTTTGTACTATTTTCTTGTATGCCAAGAAAGGGCGTACTAAAAACAATTTTTGAAACTTTAAATTTTCGGAAAAGTAGCGGCAGACTATTACATACATACACACCAAAAATTTTTTTAATGTGATTTTTTGATGGTTTTTAAAAATTCAAACACTTTTGATCTAAAGTTTTTTTTTCACGAAAACAAAGTTTCCTCATAAAAAAGCAAAAAGAAAACAAATACTACGGGGTTTTAATTTTCCGGGGTTTACGGTGTAAAATCGTCATTCCACACGACAATTTACTCGCCTCCTTTTCCCCATTATTAATAAAAATTAAAAATTTTTATATTTTTTCTTTCCCCAAACATAAGTGAGGCTAAATACCTCAAAAAGCTTACTACCTCACTACAAAAAAAAAAATTAAAGAAAAAGAAAAAAAAGGAAAAATTAAATAAAAAAAATTTTAAAAAATTAAAAAAAAAAAAAAAATTTTACATTTATATTATGAAATAATTTTTATACTCTTCCGATTTTTATATATTTTTTAAAGAAAAAAAATTAAAAAAATAATTTATTTATATATTTTATATGTGTGAACGTAAACTTTTTAAAAATAGAAAAAGGAGAAATTTTCCCCAATTTAACTCAAAAAAATGCCCAAAAAATGTCTTTTAATAAAACCATAAAAAATGTTTTAATTAATTTAAAATTAAATTATAAATTATAAAATATTCTTTTAAATTAATTTTTTTAAAAATTTAAACTATTTTTTTTATAATAAACGACCACATCAAACACATTTTTTAAATCTGGGCAATGAAGGAAAAAAGAATTTTTAATGGAAAAAAAACTACTTAGAAAATTTAAAAAAAAACGACTGAAAAATGACAAAAAAGTTAGGGGCGAAACTCTCGCTATTTTTTTTTTATTTATATTTTCCATCATTTATTTTAATATCCACTTATTGCAATTATTGCTATATTTCAATATAAGAATATTATTTTTTAAAACAAAAAATTTAAAATTTTGAATAATTAATTTTTAAATATTATATAAATATTTAGAAATAAGTTGTAAAAAAATAATGAAAAACTGAAGAAAAGAGACACACCCAAAAAACAATAAATAAAAAAATATAAAATTACAATAAAAAATTTCAAAGGAAGAGTTTTTTTACATAAATTAAAAGCAATTTACAATGCAAAAATATTAATATTAATTATAAAAAACAATAAAATTAACAAAATATAAAACAAAAAAAGACAAAAAATTTGAAATAATTTGTATTTTGGAATTTAATTTTTTTGTCTTTTTATTTTCTACAACAGAATTTGTTAATTTGCATATTTCGACCGATTTTTGAAAATTTCTGCCTACCCCTTACATCTTTAGTTTTTTAAAAACAAATCATCTAACGCTGTAAACAGACCAGCTTCTGTCCAGATACGACGCATTATGTAACACAAGTGGTTTCATATCCCCCGTATTTCAGATATTTTTTTAAACTATTTTATATAATTTAAAATTTTTGGATTATATTCGTAAAGTAATTTTTTAAATTTAAAAATTTAAAAATTTTTTTATGATTAAAAAATTTAAAAGAAAGATTTTTTAAAATCGCATTTAAAAAAATTGAATTTTCATCACGAGAGATACAGAATCACGTCGTGTTAAGAGCGACCTGAGACAAACCAGTGCTTAGTTAGGTGTTAAAAAGTTCGTTGCTAAACTTAAACGTAAAGGGAAGGGGTACCCGGGGACTTCAAAAAACAAATCAAAATATGAAATTGCCAAGCCGTTTGTATAAAATTTAAAATGCATAAAAAAATTAAAATAATTTCTGTTGAAAAAATTTTTATATGTTTAAAAAAATCCTTTAAAATCAATTCTAAAAAAAGAAGCGAATAATATTAACAAATTGAACATAAAATTTTAAAAAGTTTAAATTTTCAAAACATTTTTTGTCCTTATATTATTTTTAAAAAAATTGTAAAATATTTCATTAATAAAATTTCCTTTAATTTAAAAACTTTTTTTACGTAAAAAATGATAAAAAAAAAATTGTTTTTAATTAGAAAAAAAATCAAAATTTTCACACACTTTTAATCGAAAACTGAATATTATAATACAATAAAATGGGCTTAAAAAAAAAATTTAAAAATTGTTTAGTTAGTTTTCATTTTCCCCTTTAAATACGTTTAAAAATAACAAAATAATTTCAAACTTTGATTAAAAAAATTTTTTATTAAAACTTTAATTAAAAAAAAAATCTTTAAATTTAAAATTTAAATTTTGAAATAAAAAACTTTTTTAATTTTTTTTGTTTTTTATTTTTTTTTTTATTAAACTTTTATTTCCTATTTATTTTTTCTTTTATTAATCTAGTATTTCTTTATAAAAATGTTTTTTTTATTTTTTAGTCCATTTATCTTTTAAAAAAATTTTTTTAAAAAGAAACCCAAAAACGAACTCGTGAAAAAGCGACTCCCGTTGCCTACTGAAATATCTTTTCGAAGATCTATTGCAATTTTATCGAAAGTCGTTTTGTGATTTTTTTTAGGTCTGCAAAACTAATTTCACTGGAAAATTGTCTTTTTCGAATGTAAAATGGTATTAATTTTCGCATACAAGTGATCATTAATAAAAAAAATTTCTTTTTCCCCTTTTTTACCGTTAAAATTTTACAACGCAATAAATTATTACTAATCTAAAATCAGTAATCTTTTACCTTACTAAACCTTTATTAACACAAATTTTTTAATAAGCTACAATATGTTTTTCCCTTTAAAAGTAAATTTTTAAAGGGGGAAGACACAATAATTTAAAGTTGAATATTCTTTGGAATTTTTTTATGTTTCTTTATTATCTCCAGTCGTTTCAAAGACTATACTTTTATAACCCCTCTCTGTCGTTTCGTCCAATAAATTTACTACCTTTTTGTTTATTTTTCAACATCAAAATTTCCCTTCAGATAATAAAGTATTTCATGTTTTTTTATTGTTTATGTTTTATAAATTTCCCACTATCTTTAAACCTATCCGAATTGCGTTTGCTACACATTTTTCTGGAAAAGAAAATTTCAAATGGTCATTTAAAGAACCATTACCTAAATTTAAAAAAAAATTGTTTAAATTTTTTTTCCTGTGGTAAAATTCTCATATTTTGTGTCAAAGAAAATTTTTAAATTGTTTCCATAAAATACTAAATTTTATCGATAAATTTTATTTTTACAACGCGTAGCCTTTTCTTTACAGGGAAAAATTGTTAAATCTCCACCAAGAAAAACAAATTTTACCACCAAAAAATAAATCATTTTGCATTTTTCACGTAATGTTATCCATTTTTCTAAACATAACGAGGGCCATAGGACTTCGTCTTAATAAAAACATCTCAATTTTAACTTTTTAGCCCTTAGATTGAATTTTAATATTTATGTGAAACAGCAAAAAAAGGGGAAATAAACCCAAAAACTTTGTGTATTGTTCTTCCATTTGGGAATAATGTTGCACAATACCAGTAAATGCCATCTACAAATATTTTTTCTCTATTTTTTAAGTAATATAATATAAGGTTGTATAAATGAATGTTTTAAACCAAAATCACCGGGCCCCATCGATATAAAAATTTTGTTATTGTTATTTTGTTTTGTTTTTCAAATATATCACAATTTCTTTTTTTTCATATTTAATTGTTCTATTGTTGCATCCTATGATGTATTTTTCCTAAATTTTTTTCTTCATTTTTATTTTTGTTCAAAAATTTCTTGTTCTAATTCGGGAAAATTAAAAAATTTTTAAAAACCTTCCTCATTTGAAGCCATTAGAAAAAATTTATAAACTTTCTTTTTCCTATTAAAGTCAAATCTTCTTGCAAAAATCTTCCGACATTCTATTTTAAACTTATCCCATAATTTTTTGGATGACCGGGTTGGCAATGAAAAAAAATTTGTCAATAAATTACAATCGTCTTGGCACACCCAAAATTTTCGTTTCATTCATTGCACTCCCCATTCCTCATCATCTTCTATGACCCCCAATGCTAAACACAGCATGAAATTTTGAGTGTTTCGTTATTAACTGTTTTTAAATTTTTGAAAATTTGTACTTCTTAACTTAAATAAAATAACTAAAGAAAAAATTCAAATCTGAGATGGGCTGACAGAATACTCACCAATAAAATTAAAGTTTTTTGACGTTTTTTTCCCCCCCGCGTTAAAAATTTTGCCTTAAATTTTTTTTTTTTTTAAATACTAAAAATGGAATTCACTGATAAATATTTTTTTTGCTTTTTCACTCGAACATTTAACTCAAAAAAATCTAAAAACTTTGTTTTCGTTAAAACAGCAATTTTATCGCATCTTATTATTTGTCTCGATTATTACATTATTTTCATTTGGGTAAATAAACCCGGGTAACAAAATATAGCGTGATTTTTTTTCTTCAAAGGTTTTACTTAAAATCGCCAAATGTTTCCCACGGGCCCGACATACCGAGCTTCAATAAAACTTGAATTCATCATAATTTATAGTTTATCTATATTTTCTCCAATAACTATAGATGCTGCATCATGACTTTATAAATATAAATATTTTACTGACCGTATACTCGAAACTATTTCAACATTAATATGACTATTGAATAAAAGTAAAAGCGTTGGATTAAATGAAAAAACATATCGATTATCAACAACGTATTGTCCAGGTCTTTCGTACAGCAATTCATTATTTCTTCGACGATAGTGCGGGTAACCATCTTCATCCATAGTCGTCTCAGGTCGAAATGGTTTTTGGAAAATGTTTTGAACATTTATCATTTATCAAACACCAATTTCCACATGGTCCATGAATCATATTTTCATTAACAACACATTATGTAAACTTTCATTTTCATTAGATCAGGAATTAATGCAGAAATTAATTTAATCAACTATTTCAGAATTTGATATCTTACAAGTCTGTTGTTAATGTAATCAATAAATAGGATATTGTGGTAATCCACGTTTTTGAATTCTATTACGTAAAACATATGTTAAAACTTCACCAAAAAAATTTTTGTTAACAATAATATCGATTAAATAATCCTTTTTATATTAATACCCGAGCACATATATCTGGCCTATCTGCAGGTTGTTGATTTGGAAGTAAATTTTTTTAAATTTCGCGCCAATTTGGATTACAAATCATAGTAACAAAGATATCTGGTTTTCCATATTTCCGAACAATAGCCATTGCATCTTGATAATGTTGCAACATATATACGCGGTGAACCCACAAATGTCGATGGAAGTATAATCATTTTTCCAATATGAGCATTGTTATTATTGACGGTGTTTGCTAAATAATCAATTTGTTAGTTTTTATATATATATATTTTACTGTGGAATGAAGAATGTTCTGGTTTCCAATTGAATTTCTGAGACAATTCTTTGTTTAAATGTTAAGTCTATAATTTGTCTAATTGATTAACGACAAGTTCTGCACTACAAATGCTCTCTTTACATCTTCTATAAGAGTGGTGCGACCGTGGTAGACTTTAACTTTATTTTATTAAGCAATGCACACGCTGTGCAGCAAACGCAAAAAAAAAACTTTCAATTCAATAAATGCTAAATTAGATATCGCATTGAGGTACTTATCCCTTGCCCTCTCTCTCATGTGCTCTGCTCGCTCTTGGTCGACCACGCTTCCGCACGCCAGAAAGGTTCTCGAGAGAAAAAGATCAAGGGATCCACGCACTCTGCGACATCTCCCACCAATCCTTCTTCGATGCGCCACCTCATCGATTACCATATGATTTGCTAGACCCGCGAAATCTGATTCAGTAATTTAGAACGTGCAGAATTATTTCTTTTAACACACCCTCTTAATTTTGCACTTTCTACTGCACAAGATTCTTTTTATATTTTTCAAATTTTTGTCTATTAACGGTTTGGTGAGAGAGTCTGCTATCTGTTCGTCAGTTAGACAGTATTTCAGTTTTATGATTTTCTTTTTGACAAGGTCCGTGTATAAATCGATATTTTATAATACATCAATATGTTTCGACCGGCTGTTGATCATCCCGTTTGTGATCAACATCATCGCGCTTTGATTGTCTATGTTTAATTTATTTTCATCCTTTTGTTTAGCAGTTCCTCAAATAGAATTTTTAAAATACAATAGCTCTTTGCAGCATTCCGCTGCCGCCACATATTCTGCTTCAGTGCTGGACAGTGCTATAATTGATTGTTTTCTTGAGCACCATGTTATCGCTCCGCCTGCGTAGAAGATTATGTACCCTGTGGTACTTCGTCTGGTCTCCGTATCACCAGCGAAGTCTGCATCGCAGTATGCCTCCAGTATATCATCGAGTTTGTTATCACAGAATTCTATTCCTTGATCTGGATTTCCGTTCAGGTATTTCATGATATGCTTTATATCATTTATGTTTTCCTGCAAATGATTTTTAGTGTATCTGCTACTGTAGTTTACGGTATAGGAGATATCTGGTCTTGTCCTTGAAGACACATACAACATGCTTCCGACCATCTCTCTATAGGGAAACAGACTGTTCTTCGGTGTCGTTTTTGCTTTCTTCACCTTTCAGTATTGGTATTGACTCTGGTTTTGCATTCTTCATGCCGTAGTCTTCCAGGATCTTCTCGATGTATCTCTTCTGGGTGAGTTTGATTTTTCTATTTTCTTTTTCGATTTCCAGCCCAACGAATACTTCTGGTTTTTCAGTGGCTGTCATCTTGCATTCGGTACTCAGCTCTTCAATTATCTGTGCCAGTTCTGTTGGATCGCTTTCTATCAGGATTCCATCATCCACGTAGATTCCCAGTATTGAATCGCTATTGTTTCTTTTGAAGAGACATTGCTCACTTTCTAGTGGCTTAAAATTGTTTTTCTTCAGAAATTCTGTGAATCTCGTATTCCAGCTCAGAGGAGCCTGTTTTAATATCCGTACAGAGCCTTTTTCAATTTGCATAATTTGTTGTTTATTCTATATCATCTGGCGGATATATATACACGTCTTCGTTTAAGACACCATACAGGAGGCGGTCTTTATGTCGAATGTAACGATTGGAATATCGTTTCGCCGCTGCTATGGCAAAACAACTCCGCAGGGCACTCACACTTATCACCGGGGCTATACGTTTCCTCGTAATTGATACCATATCTTTGTTCACACCCTTTACGACCTGTCTTGCCTTGTATGTGCCGTTTGTTTTGACTTTAAACACCCATTTACTTCTCAGTGATTTTTGCGATTTAGCTTGTTTCGTGTCCACTGTTACCCACGTCTCGTTCTCTTCTAGAGAACGTTTCTCTTCCTTTATTGCTTTGATCCAATTTCTCTATCTGGTCCTGTTATTGCTTCTGCATATGTCAGCATGACATAATCACGATAGCGATCTGGTTGTTTTCTGGCTCTTTCTGATTTTCTTCTCTCTGTTGTTACTACAGGTGCTTCTTTTTTTTTGTTCTTCCTGTTGTTCATCTTCTTGTTCTTCTTCTGATACATCTTCTTGTATCTGATCGTCTATCTCTTCTTCCTGTATCTGATCGTCTATCTCCTCTTCCTCGTTTTCTTTTAGTCTTATCTTGACTGTCTGACTAGGTTTTATTTTATTCATTTTGAATTTTACATCTCTGGATATTTTTATTTTTCTCTTTGTCGAGTCCCACAATCTGTATCCCGTCGGTGCGTATCCGACGAATGTGTATTTTTCGCTTTTTGTCCAATTTCTTTAACGGACCCAACACTTTTGCGTATGCCTCTACGCCGAACACTTGAAATGATTTTAGATTCGGTTTCTTTTCCTCCCACATCTCGTACGGAGTGGTCTTAAGTGTCTCTGTTGGTATTCTGTTCAGAAGATAGGCTGAGGTATAGACTGCCTCGCCCCACATTTCCTTATTCAACTTTGAATCAAACAGCAATGTCCTTGCTTTATTCATCAGTGTTCTGTTTAACCTTTCAGCTCTTCCGTTCTGCTGAGGTGTATGTGGTATAGTAGTGTCTATTTGAATTCCTCGTTCTCTGCACCATATCAGCACACTCTCGTTTATATACTCTTTTCCGTTATCACAGCGCATCTTAGACAGTTTCAGATTCCAGTGTGCTTCTTAATATGTATTCTTTTACAATCTGCGGAACTTCCGCTTTGCTTTTCACCAGGAAGACCATCACATAGTGAGTGTAGTCGTCCAGGAAAGTCACACAGTATCTTTTTCCGTCCCATGTATCTGGTTTAATGGGACCGCATAGATCGGTATGCACTATCTGAAGTGGTCTTGTTGCTCTCGTCCTGGCCTTTCCTATTTTAGTCCTTGCCTGCTTCGCTTCTTGGCACGTTGCACAAATTTCTGTAGGTTTTTCCAAGTCACGCGTTGACAAGTTTATTCCCTCACTTAGCATCGTGAGTTTCTTCAGATTCTCCTGTGTGATGTGTCCGAGCTTTCTATGTCAGTTTTTTATTTCCTTGTCTTTATTCTCTGCAAGATACGTTTTATGCTGCTTTTGCGGCTTCAGTTTTATCTGAAACAAGCCATTCTTTAATTTCGAGCCCTTCAAGACAACAATTTTTTCGCGTTTTACTATTACTTCACTCTTACTGAACAATACTTCGCCACCGCTTTCGGTTATGGCATTTACCGACAGCAGATTCGTACTGAGTTCAGGTACGTATACCACCTCTTTCAATTGGCACTCATCGAACTCTATGCTGCCCACTCCTTTCGCCGCCATCGACTCGTTCATTTTTGCTACTTCCAATTGCTGCATCAATTTTCTTCATGTTTTTGAAGTACTCCGCGCTGTTTGTCATATTGGATGTACTCTCTGAGTCCAATATCCAGGTATCGGGTTGATTTAGTTCTTTAGCCAGAAACGCAATTTTGTCCGTGTCTTCCTTTTTATTCTTAAAATAACAGTCTTTTCTTTATGATTCGTCTTTTTACAAATACCGCACTTTCAACGTTTTTATTTTTGGGACAATCTCTAGCTAAGTGACCTTGCTTGTTACATTTGAAACATTTCGCCTGTCCATTATACTTTGTGTTTGTTTTCAATTTAGACGTTTTCGCTACGTGACCTGTTTTCTTACATTTGAACCATTTCAACTGTGTTGCTTTGAATGCTACAGCGTTTTCTGTTTCTTTAGAACGATTTCTAGTTTCTTCCGCGATCAGTCTAGCAGTTAGATTTTCCAGCGTTTTTTCTGCTTTTTCAGACGACTCCCACGCGCTTACGAAATGTTTCATATGTTCAGGCAAGGTAGACAAGATTTTAGAAATCAGCATACTATTATCTATCCTTTTATTCAATGCGTTTAACCGGTACACTATATTTCGCAATTTACTAATATACGTAGCAATAACGTACGCTGAATTCTTATCATACACCGTGGTATAGAATGTTTGCATTAAGCTACACGTTAACTGTTCCGACTCTCTTTCGTATATGTTCGCGATCTTTGTCCACATCTCGTGTGACGTTGTACAATGCATTATATGCAACAGGGGTTTTTTATCTATCGTCGTGACTATATATTTTTGCGCTTGGGCGTCTTTTCTTTTCCACGCTGCGTCCTGCCGGACTTCGGGAGTTTTGGTAATGACTATGTCATACAGTTCGTTTTCGCGCGAAACAAAATACTTAACTGAAATTTCCACGTTTGGAAATTTTCATTACTAGTTAATTTTTCTATATTAGCGAGTGACCGTGCCATTTTATTTATTTATTTTTTTTTTACTTTAACGTATTTACGTATTATTTGATATCTATTTGTCTGTTTGATACCTCGTGTTTATTTACTTCGCTATGTATTGAGTTTCACGTGTCCGAACTGTGTACACACGCACTGTGTTCGTGCTCACCGAAATTCGCCGTTCAACGGCCGTCTTCTTATTCGCGATTATTAAGATTTTCACGTTCAAATTTTTCAACGTATTGCTACGCTTTCAACGAGCTAGTTTTTTTTTTTTTGTTTCCTCTCACGGTCCCAACACTCTTATCTCTCTTTCTTACTCTCGCGTGTCTCAATATTTTAAATATAACGAGTCAGTCTCGTGTCGGGCTGGGCCCATAATCTGTTAGTTTTTATATATATATATTTTACTGTGGAATGAAGGATGTTCTGGTTTCCAATTGAATTTCTGAGACAATCCTTTTGTTTCAAACCACCCGTTGGCTGCTCGTTAACTCAATATGTACACGCTTCGCGAACGCGGCGATCATCCAGCGGTCACATGTCAACAATATAAGAAGTGGTATTATTTCCCCGCTATCGCGAACCGTTGACCTTCTCAGTAGCGCGTTTGGGGAAAAGAGCTCAGATCGCTTCGAGAAGTCGTTCGAGGTACACAAACCAATTGTTCAGTTCCGTATCAGGTGAAACAAAAACGGCAGCGAGAGTTATTGCAAGATAAGGCGTTCAAATCCCCGCTGATTGAGCGAAAGGGGATTGTTGTTGATCATAGTTATTAAGGAAATTAAATTTTGAGTGTTAGTAAAATTTGGAGTTTGCCTTACAATTCCTTGACCACCGAGCCTTCCCGCCAAGGCTGTATCAGCCGCCGTGCTCACGAGCACACATTTGGTCCTTCGAGCCGGATCGGTGGCAAACTCGTATTGTGCAAACTATTCAACGTTCACCTTCGCTGTCGGCTTCACGGATCTCCAATAACTTCCATGGCTACCATCGAGGATCTGCTAGCCGAACAAATCCAAACGATATATTCCATCTCGAGAGTTCTGCCGAACTTTAAAAAACTTGGACAAGCCAAGATGACCCGCGCTGTATCCCAGGAACGACTTGCCGGTCTCAAGGAGTACTTCGCAAAGTGCCAGAGCCTCCAAGCGAAGATTACGCGCCTAGCCAGTGCCAAGATGAAGTCGAAGCACGAATATTTCCAAACCGAGCAATTTTTGGCGTGTGAGGACGTCTACAACCAAACCGCGGACTACATCGTGGAGGTATTAGCCGGATTTGAGATACCATTTTACCAAGCCACAGCAGCAGACGTAAGCGGTTTTTCTGATTCTTCTCGTCCGTCAACTCGTTTACCGAAGCTGAATCTACCTACGTTCGACGGGAGTATCGACAAGTGGGAGAACTTCCGCGACCGATTTACATCGCTTATTCGTTACGATCAAACGCTATCAAATGTAGATCGCATGCATTACCTTATCTCTTGTGTTAAGGGGGAAGCAAGTAACGCGCTAAGCAATCTCGCGGTAACGGATGCTAATTTTCCCATAGCTTGGGATATTTTGATCGCGCGGTATGATAACAAACGCCGATTAATTAATTGCCATTTACAATCCTTATTAAATTTACCGTCAGCCTCCGCGAACACTTCCAAGGACCTTTGC
The DNA here is from genome assembly GCF_048542155.1 of Nylanderia fulva. NCBI lineage: Eukaryota > Metazoa > Arthropoda > Insecta > Hymenoptera > Formicidae > Nylanderia > Nylanderia fulva. The sequence continues at coordinate 286,291 of NW_028190894.1, forward strand.
GCACTCCGCGATCAAACCAACGCGGCAGTACACGCTCTCAAAAATCTCGAGCGACCAGTCGAACATTGGGGTGACATTTTAGTGTTTTTGGTTACGCAAAAACTCAATAAACATTCGCGAGAAGCTTGGGAATTAAAGCACGGCATTACAGTTCCGTATCCCACGTTTGAGGAGCTCAATAAATTCTTGAACAATCGAATTCGAGCATTAGAGACAATGCTCCCGGTAAAGCCAAAAGAAAAGTCAACAGACGCGACTAAATCAACGAAAAATAACACTCTCGCATCACATGCGGCTTCGACCTTTACATTCGCTTGTCCTGTGTGTAAGGGCAATCACCTGTTGTACCAATGTTCGACCTTCTTAAACCAAACACCGTCTCAGCGTTTCGACTTTATTCGGAAAAATAACCGTTGCCTTAATTGCTTCAGTTCAAAGCATAACATGAAAGAATGTACAAGCTCGCGCGTATGCAAACAGTGCCATAAAAGGCATCATACGTTATTACACTTGAATGCCGCTACCAAACCGTCAAGTTCGGACCAAACCGTTGCGCCAGCGACAGCCCGCGATAATAGCGAAAGCGAAGTCGCAATTCATTTAGTTTCCGAAACCCTACCGTCGTCCTCGACAATTCTCCTCGCCGTCGCCCGAGTACGGATACATTCGCAACATGACCGCGTTGTTACAGTGCGCGCTCTTATTGACCCGGGATCCGTCGCGACTCTCATTACCGAGTCTGTCGTCCAATGCCTCAAACTTCCGAAAGTTAAAACCTTTGTACGTGTCACCGGCGTTGGCGAAGCCGATTCGATTGTGCGTCACGCGACAAAGGTTACGATTACTCCTACGTCTGGCGACGGACCTGCCTACGCGACGAACGCGCTCATTCTCAAAAAATTAACCAAATACTTACCGTGCCAATACCGGTCGACGAGGCACTGGAGGCATGTTTCCGGGCTCAACTTCGCCGATAGCGATCCCATGAGTCGCGAACCGATTAACTTAATCATTGGAGCGGATCTCTACGGAAGATTACTTCGAGAGGGCATTCGTCAGGGTCCCGCAAATGAACCCGTTGCACAAAATACCGCGCTGGGCTGGATTCTATTCGGTCCAGTCACTAGCTCATCCACCCATCCTCGAGCTTCCGTTCACGTTCATAACGGAGTCGCAGAGGATCTCGACTCCGCGCTCCGCAATTTTGGGAGATTGAAGAGATCCCTCAGAAATCACACATGAGTCCTGAGGAAAGCCGTTGCGAGGCTCATTTCGTTGGGACTCACACCCGTATAAATCAAGGACGCTACGTCGTCAGACTACCGTTTCGAGGTGATCTTCCCGTCGCGTTGGGTGATTCACGCCCTACGGCCTTAGCAAGTTTACAACGTCTGGAAAAACGCCTCCACCGTGAGCCGAGTACGGCTTCAGAATACCGCGAGTTCCTATCCGAATATGTTGACCTCGGTCACATGGTCAAAGTAGCCGAGCCCTCGACGGTGGACATCAAGTCCCCGCGATATTATATACCGCACCACGCTGTAAGGCGAGCAACGAGCGAGACGACACGCTTACGCGTCGTATTTAACGCCTCAAGCAAGACAACCAACGGCTTGTCGTTAAACGACCAGCTATTGGTCGGCCCAAAATTGCAAATCGACATTGCCACCGTTATTTTGCAATGGCGTTTACACCGATATGTGCTTACTGCCGACATTGCGAAAATGTATCGGCAAATTCTAGTCGATCATCGCGATACCGATTTTCAACGCATTCTATGGCGCGATTTACCTGACAAACCGGTCGACGACTATCGCTTGTTAACTGTCACGTATGGGACAGCTTCCGCGCCGTACCTCGCGCTTCGTGTTCTTAAACAATTAGGGCAAGACGAAGGCGCGCGGTTTCCACTTGCCGTTCCAATATTAAATTCACAGATCTACGTAGACGATGGCGTTTTCGGAGCCGACAATAAAAATGTAGCTCGTGAGATGCGCAACCAATTAATTGCACTATTAGATAAGGGCGGTTTTCGGCTGCGGAAGTGGGCAAGCAATTGTACCGATTTAGTAGCCGATATCGACCCGTCGGATCACGGTCTCGCTCAGCAAAAATTATTAACCGGAGACGAGCAACTTAAAGTTCTCGGAATCGCATGGAATCCTACGCCGGACGTGTTTTATTTCCACGTGTCTCTCGGCCAGAGCCTCGATAAGACAAAACGCTCGATTCTATCAACAATCGCCAAACTGTTCGATCCGTTAGGCTGGGTGGCACCCGTCATTATCACTGCCAAAATATTTATGCAGCAATTGTGGCTGCTTAAATGCCAACGGGACGACGAGATACCAGCCGATTACCTCTCGCAGTGGCGACATTATCATGAGAGACTCCAGTCTCTTAACCGTCTGGAAATTCCTCGCTGGACGGCGCATGGAGCTAACACGATACATCGCGAACTGCACGGCTTTTCGCACGCTTCGACTAAAGCGTACGCCGCGTCGGTCTATCTTCGCACACTTTCCGCCGACGGGTCCGTCACTATTACGCTTCTCATGGCAAAAGCGAAAGTAGCTCCGCTAAAAACCATAAGCGTGCCGCGCCTCGAACTATCAGCCGCGCTATTGCTCGCTCGACTGCTAAAATTCGTGCAATTGACGCTTAATTTTGCCAATGTTGATTGTGTTTGTTGGACAGATTCAACAATTACTTTGACGTGGATTAGTCAATCTCTAGCACGCTGGAAAACTTTTGTCGCGAATCGCGTCTCCGCGGTTCAATTATTACTGCCCTGTGCAAAGTGGCGGTATGTCCCGACCGAAGCTAACCCTGCCGATTGTGCGTCTCGCGGCTTAGCACCCGATGAAATCGAACAGCATCCGCTATGGTGGACCGGGCCATCTTGGCTCTCAAAATCGCCTGATCATTGGCCTTCCATGCCGTCCTCCCTCAATCATGCCGATACATCCGTCGAGGAGCGTAATCTTCAATCAATTTGTATCGCCGGTGTCGTGGAACAATGAGATCTCGCGACTCGCTTTTTGTCCTGGCACACCCTCGTGCGCGTTACTGCTTACGTGCTCCGTTTTGTTAAAGCAGCGCGGCAGCCTAATCGCTTATTGCAACGCGACAACCCTTTATCGGTCGTTCTCGACGCAGACGAAATCCGAGCCGCGAAGCAGTATTGGATCAAAACATTACAAGCCGAAATGTTCCCGGAACAGGCAACGCGCTTAACTAATCAACGCCCAGTATCAAAATCCAGCTCTCTTTCCGGACTCAATCCATATGTCGATGCCACCGGAATTATTCGAGTCGGTGGTCGATTGCGGCATTCCAGCCTTCCCGAAACAAGAAAACACCCGATTATTTTCCGGTCCCATCCCGTCCTATCGCTTATAATCGATCACCATCACGTGCGAACAATGCACGGGGGTCCTCAACTAACGCTCGCGTCCCTGCGGCAACAGTACTGGATCCTGCGTGCTCGCACGACAGTCCGCGCGGTACTCTACCGATGTGTTCGCTGTGCTCGCGAAGCCGCTAAAATACCAAACGAACTCATGGGGGATTTACCGGAACCACGTGTCAATCGCGTCCCTCGCGCCTTCATTAATAGCGGCGTCGATTACGCGGGTCCGATCGCCTTACGAACTAACCCCGGCCGCGGGCATAAATCTCACAAGGCATATATCGCGCTTTTCATCTGCCTAACGACCAAAGCGATACACCTAGAACTTGTAAGCGATTACTCCTCAGCGACATTTCGCGCGGCCTACCATCGCTTCATTTCGCGACGTGGTTTGCCAAAACACATGTACTCGGATAATGGTACAACATTCCGAGGCGCCGAACGCGAGATGTCAGAGGCGTATTCGCAGGCCATACGTGATCCAAACTTTCTAAACCGATTAAGTAGCGACAATACCTCGTGGCATTTCTTGCCTCCCGCTGCCCCGCACTTCGGCGGGCTTTGGGAAGCCGCGGTGAAGAGCGTTAAATATCATCTAACACGATGCGTGGGAAATCATACTCTGACGTATGAGGAGTTAACCACAGTGCTTTGTCGCATTGAAGCGTGCCTGAATTCTCGCCCGATCGCCGCTTCGTCCGATAATCTGAACGATTATACCGCCTTAACGCCAGGGCACTTTTTGATCGGGACACCTCTTATAGCGCTACCTGAGCCGAACGTACTCGAATTAAACGAACAGCGACTGTCCCGATGGCAGTTAACCCAGCGCATCGCCAAAGGTTTTTGGAAGTGTTGGCAGAATGATTACTTGCAGACCCTTCAACAACGCCCGAAGTGGCGAATCGCGCAGAGGTTGGCCCGCGTAGGCCAAATCGTATTAATCAGAAATCCATTGGCTCCACCGTGTCAATGGGAGCTCGGGCGTATTCGCGAATGTCATCCCGGCGCCGACGGCTTGACGCGCGTCGTGACGGTTCAAACTAGTCGCTCCGAATACAAACGACCACTTACAAAAATCTGCTTTTTACCGGTAACCATTAATGAGGAAAGCGATAAACATTCCGTCACGGCGGGCGGCACCAATTAACGCTACAACGAAGCATGTTCGGCTATAACAACCATGTCTGCGAGTTCTCTATATCCTTTGTTCATTATTGTAATTCCGCGGATAAATTCACGCCTTATTTTATTTTTGTCTATACATAATCTCACTATGCTGCGATTTGTCATCGTGATTCTGTGTTCGGCTGATTGTACCTCACATATACCGTCTTCGACATTAAAATTTATGTCTGTAATCATAGCATTTCGAATGTATAATTCGAGGCGGGCGGTATGTTTCGAACCATCCGTTGGCTGCTCGTTAACTCAATATGTACACGCTTCGCGAACGCGGCGATCATCCAGCGGTCACATGTCAACAATAATAAGAAGTGGTATTATTTCCCCGCCATCGCGACCGTTGACCTTCTCAGTAGCGCGTTTGGGGAAAAGAGCTCAGATCGCTTCGAGAAGTCGTTCGAGGTACACAAACCAATTGTTCAGTTCCGTATCAGGTGAAACAAAAACGGCAGCGAGAGTTATTGCAAGATAAGGCGTTCAAATCCCCGCTGATTGAGCGAAAGGGGATTGTTGTTGATCATAGTTATTAAGGAAATTAAATTTTGAGTGTTAGTAAAATTTGGAGTTTGCCTTACAATTCCTTGACCACCGAGCCTTCCCGCCAAGGCTGTATCAGCCGCCGTGCTCACGAGCACACACTTTTGTTTAAATGTTAAGTCTATAATTTGTCTAATTGATTAACGACAAGTTCTGCACTACAAATGCTCTCTTTACATCTTCTATAAGAGTGGTGCGACCGTGGTAGACTTTAACTTTCTTTTATAAAGCAATGCACACGCTGTGCAGCAAACGCAAAAAAAACTTTCAATTCAATAAATGCTAAATTAGATATCGCATTGAGGTATTTATCCCTTGCCCTCTCTCTCATGTGCTCTGCTCGCTCGCTCGCCTGTCTCGCTCGCTCGCTCTTGGTCGACCACGCTTCCGCACGCCAGAAAGGTTCCCGAGAGAAAAAGACCAAGGGATCCACGCACTCTGCGACATCTCCCACCAATCCTTCTTCGATGCGCCACCTCATCGATTACCATATGATTTGCTAGACCCGCGAAATCTGATTCAGCAATTTAGAACGTGCAGAATTATTTCTTTTAACACAATTAATCCTTGATAAGTCTCAGCTCGTAATTGTTTTTGATTCTGTTTACAATAATTAATTCGATCCTTTTCAATTTTTATATAACTATCTACAAGCCATTGTTGGAATAATCGTCTGCCTATAATAAAAATATTAAAATTATCACATATAGCTATGTGATATTTTACATATGCAGCTCTACTTACTCGTTTATTACAATTCTTACGTTGTAAATTATCATGCCATCCTTGATTACCATATGGATAGAATAATGGATAAATCCATGGTTCTACATTTAGATTCATTGTACTGACTTGTTGTAACGTTTTCTCATTTTTATTATATATTGTTACATACGTTTCCGGAATTTCACCATCTGCTGTAGTAAAAAAAACAGCTGCAACTTCATTTACTCTCTGCACATTGTATCGGCCACGATCAATGCCTTTTTTTGTCAAAAATCCCAATTGTAATTCACGTATACTATTATTTTCAGTGATTTGTTCAATTTCTTCATGCATCATTCGGTAAGATTGTGCAAAAACATTATTTGTACGCATTATATTATCTATTAAATGTAAAATTTCTTTATCAAGATTCGAATTTCGATGTAATCGACATTCTGTTGCTTCATTATTATCCACAATAAAAAGTTGACCATAACTTGGCATTTCGTTAGATGAGAGATATAACGCAATATTAATTTGATAATTTTGTCCTTAAATTTTAAAACAATAAGGTCCACGTCTTTGCGCACTAAAATCTGCTAAGTTTGCATTAAATGACACGAATGAAAATGTATTATTGTAACCACGAATATGATTATAAAAATGATTTGATTTTTGATGATTTCCAATAAATAATTCATAAAGTTCATACGGAGGTTGTGGTAAAGAATCTAACTTAACAGAACCATGGCTGCAACAATCATTAAATGAATTACCCTTATTAGCTACTTTTTCAGAATTAAAATGTTTTGCACCACAATGTTCACAACATATATTCATTTCTCCTATGTAATACTCTATGATATTTTGTAGTTGAGTAGTATAAGATTTATTAATATCTACAAATCCTTTTTTTAAAGCTCGAGTCTTTTCCTTACGATTTGCATTTTTACTTTTATCAATTATATTGTGTAATGTGCTAGGTATAGAGAAAGTAATATTGTTATTTAATAAAGTTTCTGTAGTTGAATTGTGAACATTTCTAATTATATCAGTATCATCGTTAACATTAACATTATTTGTTGGAGATAGTACTTTCATATATGAATTAACCGATTGTGAAACAACATAATTTATTACTATATTTTTCGAGAAGCTTGTTAAAGTTTGCGCTATATTTGGACAAATCTCACCGCTATTTGATAAAGATTGACAATCTTGTTTAGTTATCATTCGTTTCATTTCCCGTCTTTCCATCTGAGATTTTGCTTTTCTTTCTCGTTTATTACACTGGAATTCTTCTTTTTCAGCAGTTCGAACTACTTTTCTTCGAGGCATAATTAATTTTTTTTTTATTAGTGTAATAAAATAATTAAATAATCTGAATCAAAGTCAATTTCAATTCAACATCAAGCCAAAGTAAATTTCAGTTCAAATTACAGCCAACTTTAATTTAAGAGAAAAAAACCAATTTCAATAATCAATTTTAATTTATGTATCATTAAATAATAATCAAATAATAATTATCATTATAATAATACTTTATCAATTTTTATTTATTTTAGTTTAAAATTAATTAAATTAGTATAATTTATTTAATTTAATATTAATTTAAAAATATAAAAGAATTTTAATCTCATAATTTTAATAAAAATTATTTTTAATTCAACAATTTAAAGTAAAATTAATTTTAATCCAACACTTCAAATCAAGTAATATCAAAAATAATTTCAATCAAATTAAAATTAATTTAAATTTACAATTAAAGTTAAAATTTATTTTTTAATTAAATTAATTCGAATTAAAACATAATTTTAATTAATTAATTTAAATGGAAACTAACTTTAAACTAATAATTTAATTAAAATTAATTTTAATTTAATAATCTAATAATAAGTTAAAATTAATCTTAATCGAAATAAAAATTACTTTTAATCTAGATGTAAGTAAAAACGATTTAAACAAAAGCTAATTTTAATTAAATAATTTAAATCACAACTAATTTGAATCAAATAAAAACTAATATCAATTTAAGTTAAATTTTAATCTAATAAAAAATCCAAATTACAATCAATTTCAATTTAACAATCCATCATAATCAATTTCAATTTAATTCAAATTTCAATCCAATAATCTAAGCCTCAAAATCAATGTTAATCCACTTAATCCAAATCACAATAATTAATTTTAATTCAATCAAATTTCAATCGCTAATAATTCAAATCATCAATTTCAGTCCAACAATCCAAGTAACAACCAATTTTAATTTACAAGTCAAATTTTAATTCATTTCAGTCCAACAATCCAGGTAACAACCAATTTCAATTCACAAGTCAAATTTCAATTCAATAATAATTTCAAATCAATAACTACTCACAACTAATTTCAAGTCAAGTTTATTTTCAATCTAATAATCCAAATCACAATTAATTTCAGTCTAATCCAAGTCACAATCAACTTCAATTCAAGTAATGTCAAATTTATTCAATTTTATATCAAATAAAATTCAATTTTGGTAAAAATAAAAATTAATTTAATTTCAACGAAACAATTTTAATTAAATCTAGTTTTACAATTTTTTTTAAATTTTGTTGGCATTTATTTGTTGGGCTCGACTTATTTAGTTATCCGTCGTCCGTCTTGTTATTGCGGGCATGTATTAGTATAAGGCATTGTCTCGGTATTTACATTCTTTTGTATTGTATGTCTTCCGTATATGTTCATCCGTTCGTCGTCTGAGATTTTTGTCGAATTCGTGTCCTCGCGTGATTGGCGCGATTTGAAGCGTCGGTTATTTTGACGACGGTATATAAGACGACCGCCCGATCGAGAGACGGACACACACACTCATTATTCTCCTCGTATTGAATCCGCGTAATAAACAGTTTTCAACGCATAAAGCACTTTATTCAAATATCTCCTCTCTCAACAATTTTAATCTTAATATTTTTATTTTATTTATTTTTTATTATTTTTTATTTTTATACTTTTTAATTTTTTTATTTAATTTAATTTTTAAATTATTAAATTTAATTGTTTATAATTTAAATTAATTTTAATTAAATAATTATAACAATCAAAACAAATCAATTTAACAATAAATTTAATCGCAATTAATTTCAATATAATTTAAAATTAAAACTTTTTAATATAATAATTTATGATCAATTAAAATTAATATCAATCAAAATTAATATTTGTCGCTAGTGGTGAAAATAAGCTTAAACGACTTGACTACGACGTAACTAGCAATTTTATTTGATTATTTCACGACGTTTCGACCATTTGGTTGTGGTCCTTTTCAAGTGAAATTTCATCAATTAAACCGAGGTTAACATAACATCACACCGGTGTTATTTGAAATCGAAAGTTAAACGTTAAAAGAGGAACACGTCCCATCGTTATGATGTTAAAAGTTAAAAATTAAAAGAGGAACACGTCCCATCGTTATGATGTTTCGTCAACGACATCGACGAGTCGTTGACGAAACATCATAACGATGGGACGTGTTCCTCTTTTAATTTTTAACTTTTAACATCATAACGATGGGACGTGTTCCTCTTTTAACGTTTAACTTTCGATTTCAAATAACACCGGTGTGATGTTATGTTAACCTCGGTTTAATTGATGAAATTTCACTTGAAAAGGACCACAACCAAATGGTCGAAACGTCGTGAAATAATCAAATAAAATTGCTAGTTACGTCGTAGTCAAGTCGTTTAAGCATAATAATTTATAATAAAATAAATTTTAATCTCAAAATTTAAATTAGAATCAATTTAAATCAATTGTAATTAATCCAAAAATTAAATTATTAAGTTAATTTTAACTTAATAATTAATATTAAAATCGATTTTAGTATAATAACAGAAAATTAAAAAGAACTTTATTTTTAACTGAATCTAAATAAATTTAAATTTGATAATATATATATATTGATAAATGTAATATATATATATATATATATATATATATATAAAAGCAGAATAATACATTTTTATACATATATAAAATTTAAATAATTATTTGGAACAAACTATATGACAATTTCGGTGTAAAAAAAGATATAAAAAAAGGATATTTATTCTTTTCTTTATATCTTGTTTCTCTCTCTCTCTCTCCCCCCCTCTCCCCCCCATCTAATTCAATCTTCCACTCTCTATCTTCTTCTCTTGATGAAAATCTTCTTTTCTCTATATCTTTTTTATTTCTCTTTCTTATTTTTTTCTTGTATTTGTTTTTAACCCCTCTTCTTTAGGCTTTTCTTCATATAACTTTTAACAGCTGTAATAAATTATTTATTTATTAGATTTTGTATAATAAAATAGAGTGATACGTATTTATACGTACAATGTGTAAATGATTACTTATAATTATATGAATGTAATAATATATATATAATTATAGTATCGGGACTCCTCTATAACACATAAGTGGGTGATGCGGAGAAGGTTGAGCAGACGGCCTAGGTAGCTTAATGGTTAGAGCAGTCGCCCGGAAAGCGGAAGGTTCCGGGTTCGAGTCCCGGTCTAGTCACCCGAAGACCCGATTCTTTTTCGCGGATCCCACATAATATATGTATATAAATATATATACATATATAATAAATATATATATGTAATAATATATATATACTTTTGTGAAATATAGAAAAAATTAATTTATCGCTCATTTTTAAATATTAATATTGCTTTAATAATCAAGTCAATAACATACTTTTTTATCTGTGTATCTTCTCTCTATCGATTATGTATCTTCTCACTTTCTCTATCTTTCTCTCCCTCTCTTTGCTCCTTTTTCTTCTCGATGAAAATCTTTTCTTTATTCTATTTCTCTTTCTTTATTTTTTGTTGTTTTTTCTTATTTGTTAACTATTTATAACCTGAAATATATTATTTATTTATTAATAATAATATTAAGAATTTGCAGGAAGACATCTGCTTGGCAGCAAAATGTTGTCTAAACAATATAATTAAATATGAAAAAGATTAATTTATCGCTCGCCATTAAATATTAATACTCCTTTAATCGTCAAGTCAGCGCCGTATAAACCACACGGCGACAATTGTCGGTGTTCAATATTTAAAGAATTATTAAAAGAGTATTAATATTTAAAGGCGAGCGATAAATTAATATTTTACATTTTTCAAATGTATATCGTTTGAACAACATTTTGCTACCAAGCAGATGTCGGCTTGAACAGTTATTTAATTTCTGCCACATATATTTAATTATTAAATACTGACCAATGTCGCCGCGCGGTTTATACAGCGGGTTATACGGGTATACGTGAACTTCAAATGCTTTACAACTTTTTTATTTAATATAATTATTGTATTGCTAGCCTTAAAATATTAATACTCCTCTAATAATAAAATCAGCGCCGTATTAATTGAGCGGCGACTATTGTCGGTATTCAATATTTCAAGACGAGGCAAAAATTAAAAAAGTGTGCAAGCCGACATCTGCTTCGCAACAAAATGTTGTACAAACAATATACTTTTGAAATACGGAAAAGATTAATCTATCGCTCGTCTTCGAATATTAATACTACATTTTAATAATCAAATCAGTGCTGTATACATACTTTTTGTCAGTGGATCTTCTCTTTATCTGTTATGTATCTTCTCTCTCTCTCTCTCTCTCTCTCTCTCTAGCTCTCTCTCTCTCTCTCTAGTTCTCTCTCTCTCTCTCTCTAGTTCTCTCTCTCTCTCTTTCTCTCTAGCTCTTTCTCTCTCTCTTAGCTCTTTTTTCTCCTCGATAAAAATCTTTTCTCTTCTTTTTTATTATATTTCTATTTCTTTATTTTTTGTTATTTCTTAACTATTTATAACCTGAAATATGTATTATAATATTAGAAACGTAGCAGAAATTGAAAGGATTTGCAAGCCGACATCAAGAGACACGGTATAGTCTCGCGACCAGTTATGGGCGTAGCCGAGACACCGTGTATCTTAACGCGAGTCGGACATTTGAGTCTTTATAATATTTTGAATTTTCCATAACGGCTGAAGCAATCGAGTTTATACTAGACTTAATCGATAGATTGAGTTCGAATTATATAATAAAAGTGTCTTTATTTCTGCTCTACGTGATTTGTAAGCAGAGATATATAAATGCAAAGTCGAAATATGAAAAATTTCTTTTAAGAAACGTCCCCGTTATCATTATCATCGACCACGCATACATAGTAGTATCGTGCTACACGTATTCACACGTATACAACACATGCGCACACATATATCACACGTACACAACACATGCAAGATGCATGTAGTGGTAATCTTGTCCATCTCGCACGTTTTACAACAGATGGCGATAGTGGCGTCCGCCATATCGGCAGCGTGCGGGGTTATGTTGGCTAACTCTCTCTCTCTCTCTCTCTCTCTCTCTCTCACACACACTCTCATTCTCACTCACTCACTCACTCACTCACTGTTCGTCTTGTGTACTTATTGTAAGACTAGCGTGCGCATGTCCGGTACCGTTCGGTGACGGCCCGTCAGCTGCTGCCACCAATACCGGGTGTCCGTGGAGCATGCGCAGCTCCACGAGAGCGAACCACCTCGAGACCGGCGGGAGAGCTGACACTCCTTCGGAAAGTATAACGAATCAGACGCGTTCGTTGTCCGGGAGTCTTTTGGAATTCTTTTGTTAAATCAGTTACTTATACTTTAAATATATCTGTTTTACTTTACTTTAATCCACGGTGTTAAATATTCTACTCCGATCTGTTAATACCTAATTGGTCTAATTGATCTAAACTGCGCGCCCGCTTTCCACCTTTCCACGTCTCCTTTATTATCACTCGATATTAAATGGAAACGCGTAAAACAATTTCCGAAAGTAATTCTAGCTTACATCTCAGAAGTGGGATTCAAGTGGGTCATAATGATCAATAGTGAAATAGTAGGAATACTAGGCCGGTTCTAACCCGGGTCCTCTGAGGGGAGTGCGGGGCGGGGGGGTTTTCGGTGGCGAGGGGGTATGACGTCACGCGGGCGGGGGGGTCTTATCAGCAGATAAGCTTATCTATGTTTATAAACAAAAGATAAACAATATCTATTACAAAGGGCTGCCGACAATCGGGGGGGGGGGGGGGTTGCGTTTCTTCTCTTCATACGTTTATGTTTATAAACAAAAGATAAACAATATCTATTACAAAAGGGCTGCCGACAATCTGGGGGAGGGGGGTTGCGTTTCTTCTTCTCATACGTTTATGTTTATAAACAAAAGATAAACAATATCTATTACAAAAGGGCTGCCGACAATCGGGGGGGGGGGGGGGTTGCGTTTCTTCTCCTCATATGTTATCTGTATATTTCTAAGAAATATAATCAAATTTTAAGAAGGGCCACAGTTTGGCATGCGCCGACAATCAAGGGGGTTGCGTTTCTTCCCCCATACGTTATCTGTATATTTCTAAGAAATATAATTAAATTCTAAGAAGGGCCGCTTGGATCCGAGCGCCGACAATCAGTTCTCTGAAAATCTAAGATAATCAAATTTTAAGAAGGGCTACCGCTTGGCATACGCCGACAATCAAGGGGGTTGATACATGATCTATACGTATATTTCTAAGAAATACCAGCACCGATAACCAGCGGCTGCAGGAATTTATAAACAAAACAAGCGCCGAAAATTTACGTCATCTAAATTTTTCTCGTTCGTACGTTGACGAATTGGGATATATAACGAGGACCGATGCCGCTGCCGGGGCCATAGTACCACTGGCGAGCGCACGCTCTCTTCATTCAAGATGTTTGTCTTGCTATCAAGTGCTTCCGACATTCTCAGTTTAAGTGCCGAACAGTTACAATATATTCCGAAGATTGTTTTACTGCAAAAGTGTGGATATTTCGTAGAGCATTTGTGGGACAAGCTTCCGGAGCATATCAAGACGGATCCGGAGGTTCAGACATATCGTCGCTGCCTCGAACATTACAATCGGCCGTGGATGCGAACGCATATTGACGGTCCAGCACCGATGATCAGGGATTGCAGCGAATGTCAGCGAAAATAGGCTGAGGTTAAAAGTGTGAAAAAGTGCCAGACATAAAAAAATGGAGAACGTGGAGAATGTTGAACGCGACCTGTTGGAGCGTTCCCGCCAAGTCGGCACCTTGGGCGAATATTTCGGATGGCTGCAAGAGTGCGAACGGTTTATCGAAGAGCTGGAAGCAAGCGTCCGCGTCTCTCGATTGGACATAGGCAATCTCTCGTGGCGAGAATAGCGCGACTCGAGGGTGCGAAGGTGCGCTTGCAGAGACAGTATGTCGGTGAATCCATGTTTAGTGGTGGATCCATACCTAGTGGCAGCGGCGGCGGATTTAGTGGCGGCGGCAATAATGCGCAAAGACTCGTTTGGCGCGAGATCGATACGGCGTTCGATAGCCGTATACTTACCGGTGCGGTAATTAACACAGACTATATCGAACCGCGTCAGTTTTTGGAAAATGCAGCAGACATTGTAGTCGAGAACGTGGAGAATGTGCTGCAGAGACACATCAGTGTAAAAGTGAACACTGTTTTCAACGGCGAATTTGTGTCCGGTGATAAGCGTGCCAATAAAAGTATCAATACGAGAAATTTTGAACTCTTTCGCACGTCCGATGTACGCGAGTGGTACGAGCGCCGCGTAATCGAGCCCACGCTAGCATCGCTAGAAGAGTTCCAGGAACGGGCATTGTCGCGGATAATAGATTTGACAGTAAATATCAATAAGTATAATCCAATGCGCGCTGGATGCCATGTCAAATTACCGCAAAAAATTATGGTAAAAAGAGCGGTTGTTAATGTGCTATCAGCGGACAATGCGTGTTTCGCATGGTCAGTGGTAGCCGCTCTGTACCCCCGCTGAAAGACATATGGAACGAGAATCCTCCTATCCGCATTACACCACAGTGCTGAATCTCCAAAACATTGAATTTCCAGTGACTGTGAATCAAATTAAAAAATTCGAACTTGCAAACGACATCTCCGTAAACGTGTACATCATCGACAACAAGAACATCGTCCCGCTACGTCTTTCGGAAAAAAAGAAGGACAGACACGTCAATCTGCTGTACGTGGAAGACGAAAACAGCGTCGGACATTTTGTTTTGATAAAAAATCTGTCTCGTCTCGTGAGCTCGCAACTGAGCAAAAAAGCTCATAAAAAATTTATCTGCGATCGGTAAGTATTAAACTTAAATTATATTTAAAATATTTCTAATTAAATTTTTTATTTTTTACAGATGTTTACACTATTTCGGAGCGGCGGATAAATTGCAAGCGCATACGGAAGATTGCGGGAAATTGAACGACTGTGCTATCCGGTTGCCGAGCGACAAGGACAAGTGGCTCAGCTTCGACAATTACACGAGGAAGGAGCGGCTGCCGTTTGTAGTGTACGCCGATCTCGAGTGTGTTTTGGCAAAGACCGAAGATGCCAAAAATTATCAACACCATCAAGTATTCAGCATCGCGTATTACGTACAGTGTTCGTATGACAGTTCGTTGTCCACATACAATTCCCGCCGTAGTGTCGATTGCGTCGCGTGGTTCGCCGAACAGCTTAAAAATTTAGCAATCCGCGTAAAAAATATTTTAACGACCAATGTCCCCATGATAAATTTAACGCCTGACGAGTGGACAAAATTTCGCAGCGCAACACATTGTCATATATGCGAAAAACCGTTTCGATACACGCGTTCGCAATCATTGCCACCTCACCGGGCGGTACAGAGGCCCCGCGCACTCAAATTGTAACTTAAATTACAAAGAATCATTTTGTATTCCTATAGTCTTTCACAATCTGTCCGGCTACGACGCGCATTTCATTATCGAGGACATAGCCACAGCGTTCGAAGGGGAAATCGAATTATTGCCGATAACAAAGGAAAAATATATATCATTCTCGAAAACTGTTAGATTGACACAAGACAAAAATGCAAAAAATTATATCAAATTACGCTTTATCGATTCGTATAAGTTTCTCAGTGCTAGTCTTGACAAATTAGCGTCATTTTTGGATAAAGATAAACTAAAAATTTTACATTCGGAATATCAAAATTTAACTAGTGAAAAATTCAATTTATTGACACGAAAGGGTGTCTTTTTATACGAATACATAGACTGCGTGGACAGATTACAAGACACACGTTTACCGCCGCGCGACTCATTTTACAGTTCCCTGACCGAGTATCCGAGAGTGATTACGCGCATGCCGAAACCGTCTGGAGCCGATTTTCCCTTCGAACGCTAGGCGAATATAGCGATTTATATTTAAAAATTGATGTCTTGTTATTGGCAGACATATTTGAAAATTTTCGCGACAGTTGTATAAAAAGTTATGGACTCGATCCCGCATATTATTATACTCTCCCCGGATATACATGGGACGCCATGTTAAAACATACAAATATAAAATTTGAATTATTAACAGACATTGACATGGTAATGTTTGTCGAACGAGGTATACGCGGCGGCCTTAGTCAATGTTCAAGTCGATACGCACAGGCAAATAACAAGTACATGCAATCGTACGATCCATCGAAACCCTCATCTTATCTCATGTATTTCGATGTAAATAATTTGTACGGATGGACAATGTGTCAACCATTGCCATATGCCGATTTTCGGTGGGTCGACGATATATCGAATTTTGACGTATCATCTATCGCGTTCGATTCACCTATAGGCTATGTTCTCGAAGTAGATTTAGAGTATCCGCAGCATCTTCATGACGCGCACATTGACCTACCGTTTTGCCCAACGCGCGATAAGCCGCCCGGCAAGCGGGAGTATAAACTCCTCGCAACGCTTTACGATAAGAAGCGTTACGTAATACACTATCGTAATCTGCAGCAGTGCACGCGCCACGGGCTACGCATAACAAAAATATATCGCATACTACAATTCACGCAGTCAGCGTGGCTTCAAAAATACATCGAACTCAACACACAGTTTAGAACACGAGCGAAAAACGATTTTGAAAAAAATTTATATAAATTGATGAATAACGCAGTATTCGGCAAGACGATGGAAAATGTGCGCAATCATATGGATGTAAAATTATTAACAAAATGGGACGGACGGTACGGTGCGGAGGCAATGATCGCGAAACCAAATTTTCATAGTACAAGCATATTTTCGGAAAAATTAGTTGCCATAGAATTACGCAAACTCGAAGTTAAATTCTACAAACCAATCTACGTTGGCATGTGCATACTCGACGTATCAAAAGTATGTCTTTATGAATTTCACCACGAATACATGTCACCGCTCTATCGTGACAATTGTAGAGTAATGTACACCGACACGGATAGTTTAATATATCAAATTAAATGTCAGGATGTCTATGAAAATTTGAAACGCGACATCGCTCGATTCGATACCAGCGATTACGCCGCGAATAATGCGTACGGTATACCGCTCGCGAATAAAAAGGTGCAGGGTCTGATGAAAGATGAGAATAACGGCGCGATAATGACCGAATTCGTCGGGCTTAGAGCAAAAATGTATGCTTTGCGGGTGGATGGTAAAAAGGACACTAAAAAGGCAAAAGGTGTCAAAAGTAACGTCGTAGCGCGTAGTATAACATTCGACGATTATACACGCTGTCTTAATGACGAGATTGAAATGACGCGTCAACAGTCATGTATAAGATCGAAATTGCATAAAGTGTATACCATCAGCGAGACGAAAATTGCTCTAAGTCCCTACGACGACAAGCGGTATGTCGTACCTGATTCGACCGACACCTTGCCGTGGGGACATTATCGAATACCATTGTAAATAAATTATATTGTAAGGACGTATTAATGGGAATTATATATATTTTGTTATATATTTCATATATTTCATATATTTCATATATGTTATACAATATATATTATGTTATACAATGATTGAATAAAATACATTAAATAACATTGTTTTTATGTATCCAAGAGTTGTGCAAATTGTCGAATCCCAGCCATTTCACATAAACCTCGTCACCCCTCCTGCGCAGTATTTTCTCCACGAGGTACACATCCGGATAATTTGCACGATGCAGCTCATGCTCGTAAAACGCTCCAGCGATAGATGTCTTGCGATAATCCTCGAGTAGATATGTTACGGGATTAGTATGCTGCACTTTAACAATCTTAAACACCTCGGTTGTCCAATTTGGCCGAAAAGTTGTTTGTACTTGCTGACGCGTACCTGATCACCTACTTTGAACTTTGCCGGGCCCGCGATTTTTACACGATTGTACACGGTAGCCAAGAGTCTTTCGGCGATCGCGGGGGTAACGTCGGCGGGTCGCATACCAATCGTTCGATGCTTGCGTCCGTTGTAATCTGATACGAGACGTGGTAGCATGTCGAACCACTTGTAAGTACCATTCAGCGTAAACATCTTCCACATGTCGTTCTTTAGCGTGCGATTGAATCGCTCGACGACCAACGCCTTCAATATCGAATATGTAGAATAGTGATTAATGTTATGTCTTCGCATAAGTCGTTGCACATCGGCGTTGTAAAATTTCTTTCCGTTATCGGTTTGCATGTTTTTCGGGCATCTCTTGCTATCCCGAATTATCTTGGCGACTGCGTCAGCTGTCTCGCTTCCTCCTTTACTCTTGAGTGGTACAGCCCACGCATACTTGCTCAATACATCGATGATGGTGAGTAGTATGTAGTGGTAACCTCTGTTGAAACGGGAGTATGGACGCATCTCGACAATGTCGGCTTGCCACAGATCATCGTATCCTCGCACTATGACGTGTCTTCGAGGGAAATTTTTTCTCGCTGACGCATGCAACTCGTTTACCAACTGCCGTCTCTCCAAACTATGTTGCTCGTTGTTATTTTCACTATTCATTCTCGTTCTTTCGGGTTCTTTCGGGTTTGTGCTTCGTTGTTTCGGGTTTTTTCGGGTTCGTGCCTCGTTGTTTCGGGTTCTTTTGGGTTCTTTCGGGTTAAATTCTCGTTCTTTCGGGTTCGTGCCTCGTTGTTACGGGTTCGTGCCTCGTTCGTTCACTCACGTCCTTGACCCATTCGAAAATCGTTCCTGACTCGATCACAGCCTCGTCCCAAGTCGTTTCTGATCCGTTCGTAGCCCGCCTTGGCCCGTTCGCAGCCGTCCCTGACCTGTTCGCAACCCTTACTGAGTTGTTGATAGCCTTGTATGACTTGTTCGTAGCCTCGTTCGCAACCCTGTTTGACATGATCGTAACCTCGATCGTAGCGGTCGCGTTCACCACCGTTTCCAGGTCGTTCACTGCTGCTTCCGGGTCGTTCACTGCTGCTTCCAGGTCGGTCACTGATGCCACTCATTGTTGTTTGGTAGCACGCTGATAATCCTTCGTAGCTGTTCAACAACTGTTTGCAACCACTCGAGAATCCCTTCTAGACGTTTCACAACTGTTTGATAGACGTTTCTGAGCCAACCGCTTATTAGATGCCTGTGTCTGAGGTAGTGTTTGGTGCACGCAGAAGCTCTTTTATCGCAGTTTCCAACGCTCGTACATCCTTCTCTAACGCAGCCAGCTTCTCATCTGACTCTTTCTGTTGGATCATTAATGTTTTAAAGCACTCTTCCAGGTACAATTTGTTGACGACATCGGTATCCACCTCAGGTTGCGCTACACGGCGAATCTTGCGCGATCTCGCGTCATAATCTGTAGCGACGCGATGCAGAGCGTTTTTGCGCACGCATTTTTTAATCAATCTATACCATTGATCGTTTGTGCCAGGGGTTGTATCATTTCTCCTCTCGAATAATCCAAATTTATTGATAGACATTTTTTCAATGCTTTGTAAAGTGTCACACGATGAACTGAATAGATTGTCGGGAACCTTGTTTAATTTATAATAATGCCCGCTTCCCGCAGTTCCTCGATAATCGACAAGATCTCGTTGTCATGCGCGTTGTTGCCAGCTTGGTGCGAAGCATCGAGCAATCGTAGGCGATCCACTAGCTCGTTGGGGTCGTCCCAGTGCACGTAATCAATCTTATTGTTGGTTAGCGTCATAGCGCGAGGCATTCCAATGCCAGATTTTGGGTCGTCCGATTCCACCCGCGTCAACGGTGCGATTATATATTTGTACTTGTCCCCCTTGCTACTCTTCACACGGCCTTGCACATCAAAATTGCGTTTATGCGCATTTGTCGAATATATGTTTGCATTTTTGCAAATCATCCTCCTGGTAATCAGGTCTTTTCTTGAAGATCAACTCGTACAATCCGGGCGTTCCAATGTACCGCGTGTCGCCTATGATTATATTGTCATCTTTGTAAATCGCGAATCGCTTGTTTCCGATGCGCATTTCATTCTCGTCGAAACAGACTCCGTATACATTATCAATTTCTTTCTTCTCATCAGCACCGAGGAGAGCGTCCATGTACTTTTGTCCTAATGGCCCCCAATCCTTTCGCATCATTTGTCGACCTTCCAACGATCTTAACCAGTGTCGAAGGGATATTTCGGGCGGGTTACGCGTGGTTTCGAAAACATTTTCGTCTACGAGTGTTTTGGGTATCACAGGTTGTGCGTTTTTCGGTGTAGATGTTGTTGGCAATGAAGCGTCCAATGGCTTCGAAATATCATATTTTCTTTTTTTTAATGTCTCCTCCTCCTCCTCTTTATATCGCTTGATGGTTTTATGTTTTCTTCGGTGTTTCCCCCTCATACCGTGTCTCGATCTTCACACCGTCGTCGTCATCGGTGTTAGGCTCGTTTTTCACCGAAATCGTCGCGTTGTCGACAATCTTTTGTAGCGGCTCGATAATAGGTTTAAAGTGAGTCTTGACGGCGATATCATCATCGATCTTTCCGGTCTTCAGAGCGCGGTGTTTCTTGCGGATCGATTCGGCCTTCTTCGCAATCTCCTTGGCAACCTTTTCACGCTCGCAAATATTATCAGCCATGTCGGCAGCACTCTCTTTAGAGTTTCTCTCGACCGGGAGGATTGTTGGCGACGACTAATAGCTCTGCGGTATCGCGAACTCGTTAAATCCTTTTCTGTATCGCCCGTTCGAAAGCGAGCTGTCCTTGTCTATCACTAGAAATCCATACTTTTGTTGCCAACATGTACGACATAACTCACTGAAATCCTCATACGACATGTCGGTATTCACGTGATCGTTGTACACGTGCTTCAAATTGGTGGCGTCCTGTTTAAACAGGATTAGCAGGTTCGCGTTGTCGCGTATAAGATGTTTCGGTATTCTCGCGTATGTCTGACAGAGATAGAAGCAGTCGATGTTCGAGTGGCGCCCCATTGAGAAGTACTCTTTTATCGTATCTTGCTTGTCGCATGCCACGTCATCAAAGACAAAAATTGAATTTGGATAAGCCTCGCTCGGTGGAATGACGTCACTGTTATTGGAGAATGTAAAGTAGCCGATTTCGTCAATCGGCGTCAATAAATCTTCCAAATAGCGATATTTCGGCTGTTGCAGCGATTTAGAGTACACGTACACGTTCTCGAAACGCACACCGTGCGGACTTTCCAGCAGGCTTATCAACACGTTGGTTTTACCGCAGTTTGAGGGGCCGCAAACGATCGCGCGTATAGTTGTCGGTAGCATCGTACCGTGTTTGCGCACACCTTCGTTTACGCTGCAGCGTACTCTGTCGTCGTAATTCATCACTCGTATCGTCAGTGCACAAATTTCATTTTCTCACTCCCGATTTGACCTCCAACGTCCTCCTATTTATAGCTGCGCGGACTCGCGCTTTGCTCAGTAATGTCTAGAGATTGCAACGGATGTCAACGAAAATAGGCACAGATCTATTAAATCGTGCGATAAACGCACTTCCGGTCGAGCTTCATATTCCCGGCTATCAATTTTGCGGCCCGGGAACTCGTTTGGAAAAGCGATTGGCTAGAGGTGATCAAGGTGTCAACCCATTGGACGCGGCGTGCCGTGAACACGATATAGCGTACTCTCGGAGCAGCAAACTCACCGAGAGACACGCGGCGGATAAGGTACTGGCCGAGAAAGTGAAAACTCGCATCGTCGCGAAAGACTCGAGTCTCGGTGAGAGAGCCGCGGCCGCAGTTGTCTGGACAGCGATGAAGGCCAAGACGAAGCTCGGCATGGGCTTGAAAACGAAAAAGAGGACGAAGGAGAGGAGGATACTTTCGGCGGCGAAACGAGGTGAGGTGGATTTTTGCCGATTTTACCAATGCTGGGCGCGCTCGGATCCCTGGTTGGCGGAGCGGCTGGCGTAGCAAAAGCGGTAAACGACAGAAAAGCCGCGCAACGTCAGTTGCAAGAGATACTACGCCACAATCGCGCCATGGAAGGCCGCGGACTGTATCTCGCCCCTTACAAATATGGACGAGGAGCGAAGAAAAAAAAAAACGTCAAAAAAACGTTAAAAATGCCGAAAGGTGTAACTACAAATGTGCAATTGCTACAACTTGCAAAACGTATGCACATTCCATACTTTAGAGGTGTATTTATGCGCAATAATTTACCGATAAATGGCGCGCGAGAAAATGAGAGTGGTATCGTTAATCTAGACAGTACATCCTGGCACTCATTAGGTGGCGTATGCAAAAAGAGGAAATCGCGCAATTTATTTCGACAGTTTTGGCAATCTTCGACCACCCGAGGAATTGGTGCGATATTTAAATGTGCCGAAATTGGAATACAATTACACCTCTTATCAAACGTATGATCAGAGTATCTGCGAACAGTTGTGCTTGCAGTTTCTCCGAGATTTCTCGCCGCAAATTTAAAGACTGACATTGCGTTATTTAACTCAGTTTTGTCAACATGTCGCTAACACTAACATTGACTGGGAAGAGTAGCGTCCTCGCGGCGACCTTTCCGCCCATAGATTTGAGCGACGCGGACTACGAGCTCGGTCTGACGGATTTTGAAACTTATCATACTATATCGAATGTGAATTCCTCGAATAATAAATTTTACTACGGCACAGACGACGCGGAAATTACGATTCCCGAGGGATCGTACAAGCTGCAAGCGATACATGAATTTTTGAAACGTGCACTTTCCCGAAAACATAATGCTGTTAGCGATAAAGGTGTCGACGATGAAGATTATCCAATCGTGCTCCGCGCTAATTACAATACGATGAGAAGCGAGATCAAGTGTGCCTACAGAATAAACTTTAGCATGCCCAACAACATTGGATCGCTGCTGGGATTCTCGAATCGTATACTGCAACCGCGAAAATGGCACAAATCGAACATGGCGATTAATATTATCAACGTGAACATTATCCGCATAGAGTGTAACGTGACCGCGGGTGCATACAGCAACAATAAATTCGTTCACACGATACACGAATTTTCACCGAGGGCGAGGGTACCACCAGGATATAAGATATCGGAAACGCCGGCGCAGATCATTTACCTGCCGGTCTTCGTACGGAGCATTACTGATTTAGTGTTACGCGTTACTGACCAGGAGGAACGATTGCTCGATTTTCGCGGTAAAGAGATAACAATTAGATTGCACGTACGACGGCGGGCCACCCTCGTGCGACGGGATGCTCGTGTTGAATAAAGACACGAAGAACGCAATCAGACCAGCAGCAACATCATTCGCTAATATCAAATCAACTACGAAGAAGAGACTCACCTCGTCAAACGTTGCGTTTTTACAATCTTTGGGATTTGCGGTGCGCGCCATCTGAACAATGACTGAGATTCTCAACATCGAGGAAGAGCCAGTCTTTGACGATCGCATCGTCAAGATTGAGACTCACACATACAACCCGTTTGCCAACACAACATTTGGATACAGCGACGAGATAAGAATACCCATACAACAACAGGATTTATATACATTGCCGTATGATCGAGGGTGAACTGCGGATAACTCATCCAGTTGAGGGATCCAATGTGATGCTGGGAAATAATTGCGTCGCATTCATGTTTGACGAAATTCGCTATGAGCTCGATGGTGTGGAGATTGATCGCAACAGGAATGTGGGAATAACAAGTTTGCTCAAAAACTATGTAACAATGTCATCCGATAGAAGCGTGATTATGCGAAATGCAGGCTGGGATAGCCCGACTACTGTGAATGGATACTTTAATTTTTGTGTGCCGCTGCACATGTTGCTGGGATTTTGCGAGGATTACAAACGCGTTGTTATTAATGCGCATCATGAGTTGATCCTAATACGAGCGCGCAACGACAATAATTGTCTGTATGGAGATTCTGCACTGGAGCCTGTGATCAACATATTCAAGATACAATGGCGAATGCCACACGTGTTGTTGAGCGAGATTAAGAAACTGTCGATGCTGCGCGCTCTGGAAAGCGGACCTTACCTCAGCATGGGTTTCCGCTCCTATACGAATTTCCGCTATTGCAGCGTACGACCAAGCATTCGTGGGCCATTACGACCGCGACTCAACTGGAGAAGCCGCGATATGTAATTTTTGTTCTGCAGACGGGGCGTAAAAATGTCATGTCCGAGGATACGAGTCGATTCGACAATTGTAAATTAACCAACGTGAAACTCTATCTAAACTCGGAATGTTATCCGTACGACGATATGAATCTGGATTTCGATAGAAACAGATGGTCGATTCTGTATGACACATATGCGCGTTTCTGCAAAAATTATTACGGATACGAGTATCTCGAGCCGAGCCTCACCTTCACACGGTTTTTACAAAACGGTCCGTTTGTGATTATTGATTGTTCTCGACAAAACGAATGGGTCAAGAGCGCAACGGTGGATGTGAGATTGGAATTTGAGTGTAAGGAGAATATACCTAATAATACCACTGCGTACTGTTTCATCATGCACGATCGCGTAATCCAGTACAACCCGTTGACCAATGTTGTGCGCAAAATCACCTAAAAAATGTTTACACAAATACGCGTGTGAAAGAGGGGGAGGAGGATACATAATCAAGATGATGTGAGATGTCTGATGTTAGTGAAGTAATACCTCTCGACTGACTCACATCGAAGAGATCATGTCTGCACCAACGTTTGTCGATCTGCAAGGATTTATCCTGAATAAACGATTTATCGTAAAGGAAGCGGCAATCCTGAGAAGAGGATATATCCTGTCGCACTATTTCTTCGCATGCCCTGTGCCATGGAGCGTGCTTATAAAGTCGGAAAGGCGTCAGGCCTCGTGGCTACCCCCCCGTCGACCACCACCTTGCTGTGGTGGGGGGGCTCACCCTTCGCAAGGGATTAGCCTTGCGAAGGGTGCTAAGAGTGGTCGGTACCTTCGGTGGAGGTACACCTTATGGCAGTGGGCGGCTGCCAAAAGGGCCTAGGCCCACCGCCCTAGGGGAGTTCACCCTGAAAACAAAACATATTATGGGAAGGAAACCGAGGAAAAAGGACGTACAGGTTCAGGCAGCCTCGGATATGTCAGGACCCGGCGGGGAGGGGGGTATAGTCCCGGCCCCCACCTCGTTGTCATCACACGACGGGCGTGGAGTAGGAGAAGGGGGGCCTGCGACTCCGATGGAGACGGAGTCGCAGGTTCCTGAGGTCGAGAGTCCGGCGCCTATGCTGCCGGGCCTCGACTATGCGGAGGAGGTGGCTCCGTGGTGGAATGAGGCGGGCGCCAATATGTCCACTGCGGAGCTGTTTCATAGGGCCGTCCAGGGATGGGAGGGCCTGCAGGAAAAGACGGAGGACTTTATCGGGTCTGTCCGTAAGGACCTGCAGAAGGAGGACACGGACTCGGCGATGGAATGGGCGAATGCCTACGCCAAGTCCGCAATGTTCTGGGCGCAGGAGCTCGCGTGGATCGCCTCCGAGTTCACGCGTCGTGAGTGCGTGCGGTACGGGGAGGAGGCGGCAAGGTGCGCTGCAATGGTCCCTGGTTGCGGAAGGGAGCTCCAAGACCAGGGAACCCAGACAGAGGAGATGAGCGAGGCGCCTGTCGGGGAGACTCCTTTGCCGGGGGAGCTGGCGACCAGGCACGAGGACATGTCCTCGAGACTGGCTGCCGGCTCGGACCGGCTGGAGTTGATTGAGAGGCGCCTCGCTAGGATGGAGGCCGGTCGGGAGAGGAGAAAGGCCCGGGGGGTTCCCGGGGGGGAGTGCCGGATGGAGGTCGGCACGGGAACGGACACGGAGACAGAGACGGGGACGGGGACGGACGAGACGATGACGGACAAGGGGAAAATGGGGACAAAGGGGACATGGGCAAAAGTTAGGGAGAAAGAGGGGAGGGGGAGAAAGGAGAAGGAGCCGGTGGGAGGGGGAGACTGCCTTAGGAGGCAGTAAGAGGGGAGGGGGCAAAGTTGGCGGCGAGGCGACTGTCGCCAACGTCATGGGGGCGCCGAGGTGCTACCGGTGCCTGTGTGTTGGGCACACATGGCGCCGGTGCATCTCGATGGTGAACAGGGGTAGCCGCTGCTACCGCTGCGGCTCACCTGGCCACAAGGCGGTGGGGTGCCTGTCCGGCCTTAGGTGTCCGCTTTGCGTGGACTTCCGACGGCCGGCCAGGCACCGACTCGGGGGTCCGGGGTGCCTGACGGCACCTCCGGCGGGGTCAAAAGGAGGGGGCGTGCCGTCCCGCTCCCCTCCGTCGCTGGCGGTTGTGCCTACAAGTGCGGCCGTCTGCGGCGTTGGGGGTCGGGGGGCCCGCCACGTGCCGGCGTCGACAGTCGACGCCGGATGAGGGTGTCCGGGGGGACATGAAAGCGCCTAGGCGCTTCCCCCCCCCCACACCCTCCGGGAAGAAGGGGCCCCGCCGGTTGCGGGTGAACTCTGACCCCTAACGGGGCGGAGGGTGGTCGCAACCGGGGGGGTCAAGAATGAGGGGGGGCCACGTGTCCCTGGCGGGCGTGCATTGCCCTCCCGTCCGGGGCGCCTGGGCCCCTCTCAAGGACGGAGACGTGACGTGTGGGGCCCTCTCACCGGGAGCCATAGAGCACCGCTAATATCAAATCAACTACGAAGAAGAGACTCACCTCGTCAAACGTTGCGTTTTTACAATCTTTGGGATTTGCGGTGCGCACCATCTGAACAATGACTGAGATTCTCAACATCGAGGAAGAGCCAGTCTTTGACGATCGCATCGTCAAGATTGAGACTCACACATACAACCCGTTTGCCAACACAACATTTGGATACAGCGACGAGATAAGAATACCCATACAACAACAGGATTTATATACATTGCCGTATGAGAGTTTCTTATATATCGAGGGAGAACTAAAGATAAACCATCCAATTGAGGGATCCAATGTG
The DNA here is from genome assembly GCF_048542155.1 of Nylanderia fulva. Lineage (NCBI taxonomy): Eukaryota > Metazoa > Arthropoda > Insecta > Hymenoptera > Formicidae > Nylanderia > Nylanderia fulva. The sequence goes on from NW_028190894.1 coordinate 313,319, forward strand.
ACACTGGGAAATAATTGTGTCGCATTCATGTTTGACGAAATTCGCTATGAGCTCGATGGTGTGGAGATTGATCGCAACAGAAATGTAGGAATAACAAGTTTGCTCAAAAACTATGTAACGATATCATTCGATAGAAGCATGGTTATGAGTAACGCTGGCTGGAGTGATCCGATTTCTGCGAGTGGGCACTTCAATTTCTGCGTACCGCTCTACATGTTGCTGGGATTTTGTGATGACTACAAACGAGTAGTGATTAATGCGCGTCATGAGTTGATCTTAATACGATCGCGCAACGACAATAATTGCCTGTATGGAGATTCTGCACTGGAGCCTGTGATCAACATATTCAAGATACAATGGCGAATGCCACACGTGTTGTTGAGCGAGATTAAGAAGCTGTCGATGCTGCGCGCTCTAGAAAGCGGACGTTACCTCAGCATGGGTTTCCGCTCGTGGGATCTATACGAATTTCCGCTATTGCAGCGTACGACCAAGCATTCGTGGGCCATTAAGACCGCGACTCAACTGGAGAAGCCGCGATATGTAATTTTTGCTCTGCAGACAGGGCGTAAAAATGTCATGTCCGAGGATACGAGTCGATTCGACGACTGTAAATTAACCAACGTGAAACTCTTTCTGAACTCGGAAAGTTATCCGTACGACGATATGAATCTGGATTTTGATAAAAACAGATGGTCAATTCTGTACGACACCTACACACGTTTCTGCAAGAACTATTACGGATACGAATACCTCGAGCCCAATCTCACCATCACACGGTTTTTACAAAACGGTCCGTTTGTGATTATCGATTGTTTTCGACAAAACGAATCAATCAAGAGCGCAACGGTGGATGTGAGATTGGAATTTGAGTGTAAGGAAAACGTGCCTAATAATACCACTGCGTACTGTCTCATTATACACGATCGTGTGATCCAGTACAACCCGTTGACCAACGTTGTGCGCAAAATCACCTAAAAAATGTTTACACAAATACGCGTGTGAAAGAGGGAGAGGAGGAGGATACATAATCAAGATGATGTGAGATGTTTGATGTTAGTGAAGTAATACCTCTCGACTGACTCGCATCGAAGAGATCATGTCCGCACCAACGTTTGTCGATCTGCAAGGATTTATACTAAACAAACGATTTATCGTAAAGGAAGCGGCAATCCTGAGAAGAGGATATATCCTGTCGCACTATTTCTTTGCATGCCCTGTGCCATGGAGCGTGCTTATAAAGTCGGAAAGGCGTCAGGCCTCGTGGCTAACTCAACATCATCACAGCTTACAATGGGAGGATGGAAATGTTCCATACGGCATGGCTCAGCGCTTGATTACGGCAGCTATCGTTGGCATAAATGAGCAAGAAGACGATGAAGAGTCCTCTCTCGTGTATGTAAAAGGACTCGAAAAGCGAGAATGGCTGGCCGAAATAATGGACGATGCGAGCAGCGGTTTCACCATTGAGACCTTGGATGCCATATATGAAGATGTACCTGCATTAAATAAGTTAGATCCCACATATACTCTACGGTGTAATAAACATGTAAAAAATTGCGCGTTACAAAATGTATTTAAATTATTTAATTGGTGGTCGGCCGCAAAATCCAGGCTTGGATCCGACGATCATCCGTTTTTTGAATAAACATATTGTTTACATACTATTTTTTTTGTTATTTCTCTCCCTCACCAGATATATATATATTTCTAAGAATTTGTTTTACCCCTTCTCCTAATATTTTAAATATTTTTCTTTGTTCCCCTCCAGATATATATTTCTAAGAATTCCTTTTCCTAATATTTAATTTTACCCCCACTACTTTTAAATATTTCCCTTTATTCCTTCTCCAGATATATATTTCTAAGAATCCCCTTCTCCTAATATTTTAAAAATGATCGTTACTCGATTATTAGTACTTTTATACGATCAGTCTTTGTCGACTGTTCTGACTGGTGGTTCACTTTTTAATACCCTCGAGAAAAATATTCTGCACCAAAAAAGCAGCAGCATGAATTACTACATGCCGAGACGCGATGAAACGTGCGAGAAGAAATGCGACGAGTAAGTATAACTTTTTCTATTTTATATATTTTATATTTTTTCTATTTTTATATTTTTTTATGAGTTATCTTTCTTTTTTATCTAATTTTTTTACAGCGTTTCGCTGGAGTCTCGTGCGGTTCGTATACTTGGAAGACAATACGCATTGACGACCACGGAATTCAAATTCCTCGAAATCAGCATCAGAGTGGATCCGCCGAGTTACGTGGAGATCGCCATAGGAGATCATCGGGGAAAACAGCTAATACTATTTCTCGAAACGTGGAAAGGACTCTACGAGCAACGCCACGCTATTCAAAATTATTTGAACAATGACTCTCCCAACAACGATGTGTATAACTTCATAAGTGTCGGGCCGCTAACAGTACGTTTTCACAAGATAAACGACACCAAGCTCATAAGTCTCGAATCGGCGGACGTGCGCATGATGATGGTCGAATCGACGTTACGTCGTATATTCGAGCTCGATTCATGCATCGAAATAATGTTCGATCGATTGACGAGGCTCATCGCAACGGTTGATATCAAACATACGCAATTCTCCAATATTGCATTCACTGTAACGAATGCGAGAGAATTGCCGAATGCGATACGCGCTAGCAACGCCTTCGACATGCACCAACTTGTCGATTGCGAGCTGGTGGCTTTAGTTTTTAATATGTAATAAAACTTTATATATAATTATGTGTTAAATATAAGACAAATAAATACTTATATGTATATCATGGTGTACTTTATTTGCGCGCCACCCGTTACATACTTTGCGAGAGAGCAACCACTAGAAAAGAAAGAGACAGCGCGCGAGAGAGAAATCGGATGTGGCGGCGAGAGAGAGAGATTCGGCGGCTCGCGGCGAGAGAGAGACGGCGAATTAAGACGCGAGAGAGAGAGAAAGAAGACGGGCTGCAGCGAGAGACGTACGCGAGAGAGAAAAAGAGACATACGAGTTTTGAGAGAGACGTCAAAATAAGACGCGAGAGAAATGTGAAGGAGAGAGAGAGAAAAAGAGACATACGAGTTTTGAGAGAGACGGCAAAATAAGACGCGAGAGAGAGAAAGAAGACGGGCTGCAGCGAGAGACGTACGCGAGAGAGAGAGAAAGAAGACGGGCTGCAGCGAGAGACGTACGCGAGAGAGAGAAAAAGAGACATACGAGTTTTGAAAGAGACACAGCGTGAGAGTGATGTCGAAATAAGACGCGAGAGAAATGTGAAGGAGAGAGAGAAAAAGAGAGAGCTTTTAAAATAATTTTTAATAATTTCTTTATATTTACTTATAATTTAAAAGGGAACAAGAGGTAAGGAAGACATCTTAATCTAAAATAAATACACTCATTTGATAATAATATTTTTTTTAATCTATAAAATATGTGTACATTTACATTTGTGTGTGTGTGTGTGTAAAATTAAAAATGAAAAAATATAAAAATAAAAAATTAAAAAATATAAAAATAGAAAATAGAAAAATATAAAATATAAAATATATAAAAATAAGAATATAAATGAAAAATAAAAAAATAAAATAGTTTACATTATGGACGATTGGGGTGGCGACGGTGACGGCGGCGGTGATTGCGGCGGTGATTGCGGCGGTGACGGCGGCGGTGACGGCGACGGCGTGGCGGCGGTGTAGGCTGAGGCCTAACATTGTACGGGTCTGGTAGAGTGAAAAGCTGCACCAGACCCCAATCGAGCAGGTCAACTTTGTCGTCGCCTCTTAAATATGCGTCCCAATCCGACATCTCTGGAACCATTATTGGAACGTATGGTTCATCTGTAAACATAACAATTATTAATTTAAAAATATAACAATTATTAATTTAAATATATAATACAATATTATAAATTTTATTCTTACCGTCCCAATTTTCATACACAGGTACAGGTTCCGGCTCGAACAGCCACACCAGACCCCAATCATAGAAATCGCCGTCATCGTCTCTTATATATGGGATCCCAATCCCAATCACACATATCTGGAACCATTATTGAAATGTAAACATAACATTATTCATTTAAAAATATAATACAATATTATAAATTTTATTCTTACCGTCCCATTCGTCATCCCCTATCCATTCTTCAAAGTCGTCATCTGAATAATTTTCCCATTCTGCATCCCTTAATATATCATAAACGAGGTCCTTGATCACCCAACAACAACAAATAATACAGAGGGCAAACTACAAAAAAAATATTAATATTAATATATTTTTTCCTCCACTATTAATTAATATTTTTGCACTTAAAAAACACTACCATTTTTGTTGCAATGTCCCGACACTTCGTTGAGGACCGTTCGAAACTTTATGATTGCAGAGACAGCCCTGCTCTCCACAGGCTGTACCCCACTTAAAAAATCTTCACAAAGAACTATATCTATTTCAAAAAACATTCCAAGTGTCGAATGTTTACATCTCACGTTCGAGAGAGCCGGCGGGTCGCATCCATGCGAGGGACACGTGGAGAGGCGCGCGCTCTTCCATGCATATGCGAGAGAGAAAACGAGCCGCAGCGGCGACAGCGCGAGAGAGAGACGGCAAAATAAGACGCGAGAGAGAGAAAAAGAGACATACGAGTTTTGAGAGAGACGGCGAAATAAGATGCGAGAGAGACGTGAAGGAGAGAGAGCTTTTAAAGATAATTTTTAATAATTTCTTTATATTTTCCTAATATTTAAAAGGGAACAAGAGGTAAGGAGGACATTTTAATCTAAAATAAATACACTCATTTGATAATAATATTTTTTTTAATCTATAAAATATGTGTAAATTTACAAAATTTGTGTGTGTGTGTGTGTGTGTAATTATTTATAATATAAAATTTATAAAATTATAAAAAGATACAAATATAAAAAAGATATATGAAATCAAAATTATATAAAATAAACATATAAATAATATATAAAATTATATAAAATTATATAAAATATATATATAAAAAAAGGCCGTCGGAGGCGAGAGAAATTCGGCTCGGGCCTGCGGCGAGAGAGAGCCGGCGGCTCGAGGTAGCGGCGAGAGAGAGCCAGCGGGGCCTGCTGCGACTGCGAGAGAGGGGGTCGCGTTAACCATCGCTGTCAGACTGTGTCTCGGCATCTGCACATAGAAATATAATAAATTATTATACTATTTTATAGATTTTTTGGTATTTTAATATATATATACTTACAGCCTTGACAGATTGGGCACAAGTTGGCCAGGAAGAGTACGAACACTCTTTCTAAACAATCGATGCAATAAAGATGCGGTACATCCCTGTACCGTATCGTCACGTGCCTGTGCGTTAGTGTAGTTGCTGCGAATCTTTCCCTGTTTCTCATGAAACAGGGAATGCAGATTTTCACTGACCCTCCTGGTGAGACGTATGCTGTTATAACGCATACCCATGTATCTTCGTCGAGGGATGCAACTGCTCGTACATCTAACGTACGCGAGTGGCACGACTCCCGAACAGCGTTTTCGCTTTTGTACCCATCGTCATGCAAATCTTCTTCTTCTGCTTCTTCTTGCTCAACAATGGGTATGACATCACCCTCCATTTCGTCTATATCATCTAAGATGATATTCACCTCCCGGTCGTACACAGGGTCGTACATCTCGGCGTCGCTCTCGCTGTCGCTGTCGGAGATCGTGATGACCTCCATCTCGTCATCAGAAACGTTGATCGCAATGTCTTTTTCCATTTTTTTTTCAACACGCGTTTGCACAATTATGATACAAGTCAATGAATTTTTTCCGCACTTCCGTAAATAAGTATAGCCACTAGACTTTTTTCACGGACTGGTCAGGGTGCTGTCAAATCCTAGACTAGATGATTTTTGAGAGCGCATAGGTCCTCAATATATATATTTCGTTCAGCCCTTTGTGCTTCACATGCGATCGAACTTATCTCAGAAAGAAAGATGATCGGTCGTAAAAGAGCAGCCGCTGCAGCAGTTGATTATTGTTTTAACGTATAAGACGGGCAACAAGAGCCAAATCGCGGATGACAATGCGTTATCCTAACGAAACTAAATAATTTTTCGTTAGAATTAAATACCGGTGCACAAGGCACCAAATTTTTACTTGGACACGGCCAAGATTTTAAATATGAAATAATCTCATATTTTGAGATTTAATTTCAATACCCCTTTAACCCCCCTACGGAAAATAAATAAATGAATGCAAGAGAAAAATATAGATCCGAAAATCGCTGAATCGGGAATCGATTTATTTTCCGTAGGGGGGTTAAAGGGGTATTGAAATTAAATCTCAAAATATGAGATTATTTCATATTTAAAATCTTGGCCGTGTCCAAGTAAAAATTTGGTGCCTTGTGCACCGGTATTTAATTCTAACGAAAAATTATTTAGTTTCGTTAGGATAACGCATTGTCATCCGCGATTTGGCTCTTGTTGCCCGTCTTATACGTTAAATTTTATATTTATATTACAGAGCCTTGTTAAAACTCTTATATTTGATTATTGTTTTGTTTACACCTCGTGAAAATATGTCTTGACACATTTACTACAATCCTCTCTTTCACGCGTGATAAAACTTATCTCATAAACACTGCTATACTCTTCGCATATATTGTACACCTATTTTATCACAGAAAAGATAAATAGGCTGCCGACAAGAAATCTGGCGATGATGACGATGACGACGATGGCGGTGGTGACGGTTCTCTCCTATCTGACTCCTCTATTTCTTGGTCCGAATCATAATCAGATGATTGTGTTTTGCATGATACCGATGGTGAAGGCATATCCATGTCGGCAAAATAAAGGTTGTCCACAGTAAAATATTCTGCGCAATTTTTGTAGCGACGTTGATAACATGCGACTCGCTTGTGTCGTTTAGACGATCTGGTGCATTTGGATAACCCACCAGTCACTCTTAAAATGTCTTCGTGAATTTCCAGGAAATAGGCAACATCACTTGTATGCGGTTTTTGCACACCAAGTTCGCGATTTCTTACGAATTGCACAACTGAAGTCACCGCTTCACGTTTAAAATCAAACGGGTCATCTTTTTTTTCATCATAATAGCATTCATCGAGATGTCTATACCATCTCTCGGCAGTCTTATAACACCCCTTCTCATGACACTCTGCATGATTTTGCGGTGCGCTCTCCATTTTGTAAAAATTCACTTGTACTGCACAGAAATAACTACTTTAATTGCACACTAAACTTTTTTTCTCACAGCTATTTTTCCTTGAGGAAAGCGTGCGCTCGCCAGTGGTACTATGGCCCGGCAGCGGCATCGGTCCTCGTTATATATCCCAATCAACCCTTTGTTCGTCAACGTACGAACGAGAAAAATTTAGATGACGTAAATTTTCGGCGCTTGTTTTGTTTATAAATTCCTGCAGCCGCTGGTTATCGGCGCTGGTATTTTTTAGAAATATACGTATAGATCATGTATCAACCCCCTTGATTGTCGGCGTATGCCAAGCGGTGGCCCTTCTTAAAATTTGATTATCTTAGATTTTCAGAGAACTGATTGTCGGCGCTCGGATCCAAGCGGTCCTTCTTAGAATTTAATTATATTTCTTAGAAATATACAGATAACGTATGGGGGAAGAAACGCAACCCCCCCCCCTTCCCCCGATTGTCGGCAGCCCTTTTGTAATAGATATTGTTTATCTTTTGTTTATAAACATAAACGTATGAAGAGAAGAAACGCAACCTCCCCCCCCCCCCGATTGTCGGCAGCCCTTTGTAATAGATATTGTTTATCTTTTGTTTATAGACATAGACGTATGAGGAAAAGAAACGCAACCCCCCCCCCTTCCCCCGATTGTCGGCAGCCCTTTTGTAATAGATATTGTTTATCTTTTGTTTATAAACATAAACGTATGAAGAGAAGAAACGCAACCTCCCCCCCCCCGATTGTCGGCAGCCCTTTGTAATAGATATTGTTTATCTTTTGTTTATAAACATAGACGTATGAGGAAAAGAAACGCACCCCCCCCCCTCCGATTGTCGGCAGCCTTTTGTAATAGATATTGTTTATCTTTTGTTTATAAACATAGATAAGCTTATCTGCTGATAAGACCCCCCGCCCGCGTGACGTCATACCCCCTCGCCCCCGAAAACCCCCCCGCCCCGCACCCCCCTCAGAGGACCCGGGTTAGAACCCCCCTAGTATTCCTACTAACGAGAACCAAAAAGGCGAAAGAATGAGAAAAAAAAATTCCAGATAATATGAAAAAAACATATACTATAATAACTCACATACAAAAAAAATATGTTCGGTACACAAATTCAAAAAGGAAAAGGAAAAATTTTCAGGAATATTACTCTCTCTCTCTTCCTATAATATTCTATTGGCGTGGCCCCACGTTGGGCGCCAAAAATTTGCAACGTCTTTTCCTGTGCCGAAACGCCAAGTTCGGACAGGGGAGCGTTCAATTTAAAGATTCTCCAAGATTAACTAATAAACGGAAAAAAATCGGTATCAGAAGAGTTAATTCTACGCCCTTAGGGGCGTTTATTAACTCACGGTAAAGTCGGGCGCCAGGCGCGTGTGAACGCGCCACGATAATACTGTGAACGGTACTTAACGTCACTTTTCCAAAAGTCATACACAGTCGCGGGTCTATAGGAGTGATGGGTCTATGGTTGAGAGAGAGGTATAGAGAGACATACACGTGGTGTTAGAGTTTGACAGATATATATATTTGACACTTAGGAATTACAATTTAACATCGGATACATACAATTGGACAATAAAATTATGTAACAAACAATAAGATATAAACTAGCGGTAGCGCATCAGAAATAGAATATAATAAAATCTGTGAGTAACGGTATTTTCGGAATTGACTTATAAAATCAGTATTAATTATACACGGTGAAACATTCTATGTACTTTCGCGACAATAATATACAAGCGGAATAACAAATACAAAATCGGTAAACATTATGAGGGTCTAACTTATTTTCGCGGGCACGCGGAATAGACAGAGGTCACAATACGATATGCCGAGACACGGCACGGTATGAAAAAAACAAGATAAAAACTAGATGACGGAGATTTCGTGATTCTCTCGCACGACTCTCTCTCCGAGTCGAGAACAAGGAAATAGTTCACAAACTCGCGAAGACGGCTACACGCAAATCCCGAAAATCTAATAATCGAGCTAATAAAAACGTGACTCTGAATATTTCGGTAACCAAAATTGACGATAATTAATTTCGATACGCTAGACTGTCGGCGGCACTTTTCGGAGAGGGCTCTCTTCGCGAAACGCAAAGTCGGCTGGCCCCGCGATACGATATCCCGAAAAACGAAAGAGAGAGACCGCTCTCTCGCACACAAAACGATACGAAAAATGAGAGAGTACGGTACTCACGGTAATTACGGTATACTATCAATCTCTACGGTACCAACCAACACGTAACTACGACTACTCGAGAGGCGGCTTACAGTTCAGGCGGTGAAATTGAGTCCTGGAATCGTCTGGTGGAGTCCTGGAGGCACCCTCTCTTGGCTACGGCACACCGAACAGTGGAGAGCCGGGCCTCGCGCGTCTCGGTACCCTCTTTTCCGCGCCGATCTTTTGCGCATCCCTCGATGATAGGGTCGATGGCGGGGGACCTAAGGTCTCCCCCCGCCTCCCCCTTTAGCTGAGGTATTTCTTACGCCGGTAATGTATTGCTGGTTGACAGGATTTTCCTCCGGGTTTCTTCCCGCGGCCTCTCTCTCCTTCGGGAACAAACGGGAGGCTGGCCGGGCCCTCCGTAGTCCTCTTTTAGGATCGGCCCTGTGGTTTATTTGGCTCCCGGAGTCCTCTCGGTATCTATAATATTCCAACGCCTAGAGTCTGCGCGAGATATTTCAAATTAAATTACGAATATTTGATACTTAACTGCGCGAGGTCCCGCGCTCTCTCTCTCCTATGCTCGCTCCATCCTTTCGCGCTGCGGTATTCCGGCATCCTCCTTCTCTCTCTTGCTGCGGCACTCCGGCATCCTCCCTCTCTCTCTTGCTTAACATGTCTCTCTCCGGCCGCTCTCTCGAGCCGTCCTTGTCGCTCTACCTATGAATCGCGTCGCACGCGCATCGACAGGCCGATGCTGCGTGCAACGGCAATTCTCGCAAAAATACGGTAATACAAAATTCAAAAAAAACGACGGATCGCACCCTCCCCGAAGTGAGGGGCGCTCCAGGCCTCCGCGGCCTACCCGATCGGGCGTTTTCGCCCTTGTGACGGCGCTCCAAAAGCGTCACGTCACAACAAGAAACTGAATCTTTTGTAGATGTTTTGCTCGAAGAAAATGTAATTAATCGTAAGTGGCAAATATTATTTTAACATTTTATTTTGTCATTTTTAATATCTTAATCATAATCTTTTTTTTATAGAAATAAATATTCAGCATGATAATCAATCTGTGCACGTTTCTGTAGATGCAGAAACGCAAACTGAAGTATACTCGTATAACAATGTTGCATTTAATACTATACAATTTTCCAACAAAGATGGAACAATCAGGCAAGCTAATAAAATTAAATATTTAACAAATAAATTAGCTGAAACAATAAAAAAAATAATGAACTTACATTGAAATTTGAAAGAGAAAAATTGTTAAGACTAAAGCACGAAAAAGCACATAAATATTTAAAGAAAAATATGCAACATTGAAAAAAATAAAAGAAATACCATTCCTGAAGGAATTTGGCTTATCGTTAACCAATCGCCAAGCCAATTAGTCTCCACAATGCTTAAAATTGGCTATGCAAATAAAATATAATAGTAATTAGTTTGTTTAGTAGTTTGTTTATTCATTAATAATAACATTAAATACTAATTGTGTTCATGACTTATTATTTTTTGGTTTTTAGTTGGATGGAAAGCATATTTCTTTTTAAGGAAGGATTTGAAATTACCTTTGCCATCCTATTCCACTTTATGTAGACACATCGCTAAACTAGATTTCAGCCCTGGCATACTAAAAGATGTGATTTTCCCTAATGAAAAAAGTCATGTAGACCTGAGAAGTTTGCGTTTCGAGTCGATATGTATCGCCTGTATTGTTACCTTTTTTCTGCGTATGTGATTGGCGGTCGATGCTTTCGTGAGAGAAAAGTGTGAACGTAATTGCTGAAAGTTCGGTGACAGTTCGTTGACATCTCGTGACACATCGTTAATAGGGTTAATGTATAATAGAGAGGACAGATGTTTACATATAAAAATATAAAAGACGTCCAGCGGCTGCAGCGTTGTATGTACAACGTGGTGAATGTGTATAGACGCGCAAATTTAATGGAAGCGTAGGTATTTTAATTAAAAGATTCTTGTAGAAATTATTATTTTTTTGTTGTCTATTAAAGACTTAAATATTGAATTTTTATGCATTGCATATTTATATTTTTATGTATGCATGCATTGCAATAATTTAAAATAAAAATAATTAAATAAGAGATAATAATAATAATTAAAAAAATAATAATTTAAATAATAATTTAAAATAAAAAAATAAACACACATGTACCATTTGTATTCTTTATATAAATACATTTATAAATTATGATTATTTTAATAAAAAAATTTAATATAGTATTTTTGTATTTTAAAGTTTAAAAAATGGTAATGATTTAATCGACTAACTCTGGCAAATAAGTAATTTTATTGAATTTCACAACGTTTCGGCCGTGGGTTTTGGCCCTTATCAAGTGCTCTAATATAACATTAACAATTATGGGTAAAGAAAAATAAAAATAATAAAATATATAGAAACTTTCACACGTTAATACGCAAACATACCTATGTTCTTCTTTCTAAAACAAAGTAAATCACAACTTTTTTAAAAAACAAAAATTTGATCTTAGAATATGACATGATATAATAACATAATAGTATAAAAACGAAATAACTATGTTATCGTATCGATTTTAAGCTCCTTATATACTCAATATTTAGATCAAACTAAACGACCTTTATTAGTTTCTCGTAAACATTATTTAGATTATTCGTGTCTTTTTGTAAATTAATTGTGTTGTCAAATTTTTTGATAAAAAACATCTCCGCGATTTCTCGTTTACTAACGTATTTCTCATAATGTAAAATTTCTGGAGCAGACCAATCGAAATCATGACCATTATCCAATTTATGATTACTGTGCGCGACGGAAAGCGGGATAGGACAGTCGGAAACGGGACGACAGAAAATCACTGCACTAAACACCCACGTATCGTAAAGACTAAATATATATTTAAACAACTAACACAAAAAAAAAATACAATTATCCAGACCGCGAAAAATTAACCAAGAGATAGCCGAGTCGAAAGTACAAGCACAGTTCAATAAACGAGAGAAAAGCCGAGTCGAGAATTAATTGTTTCGTGTTCCGCAAGCAACGGTAATTTCGTTCAAAAAAGACAAGCGATCTTTTTCGGAGTTTAGAATCACACTCTATTCGCGACGATAAGCAATCGGAAAGAGCGCCGCTGCCGCTTGAGAGGAGGTTTATATAGGCCCTATTTTCGAGAATGTTTGCGAACATTTTTACTATTCTATCGTTAGGTTGAGGGCGAAAGAACATTTATTGTGATTGTTTATTACTCGATCGACATTTCATTTTTGTTATAAGTATAGCTGTGTTTATCTCCTCTTACGCGACCGCGATGTTTACAGTTTTCATGATATAACGTAAGCGCTTAATTTTTGGTGGCGCGGGGTAACCGTATACCCTTGCGGCCGAGCGCTATTTGAATATAATATGAAAAGTATGCATGTTACAATATAATGTTATAGAATATATTATAATATAAATTATAAGCATGATGCTTGTAGCATGATAATACTGCATGAAATGTTCTAATGAATATGCTAATGATTTTTATCTGCAGGTTTTGCACGTTCGATTTTCGAACATTCCGCCCGCCTTGCAGGAGTATGCCTGCAATCGGAATCGTAGCGCGAGAGTGGGGGCACGCACCTAATCACGTGCTCGCGAGTGACGGACACGTGGAGCGCACATGCTCCGACGGATTGGTGAATGGAATGCTGAACCGATCAGCTGTTTGTGACGCGCGTGACGGTAAAGAGGCCTATCGTTTAAAGCGTCGAGAAGAGCCGTGACAATTTTGATCTTCGGAAACGTCGTAAAGTGTAGTGATAGTGTCGCGACGAGAATAGTGTAGTGATGAGAATAGTGGAGCGATGAGAAGAGTGTAGTGATGAGAAGAGTGTAGTGATGATTGCAGGACAGTATGCCGGCGATGTGCAAGTGAACGTGAGAGTGACGTGAGATAGTGGCAAGAACAATGAAAATTTGTGAACAAAAATAAATGAATTATGTGAGACACGTGACGCCGGATTATCGTGAGGTGTCGTCGTCGCCCAGAAAGACTAATTTGTTGACGGGGCGCGTCAAATTAGTACTCGCGGTGCGGATCTCGACTACGCGCACGTGGCCGTCGGATCCGGGGTGCAATTTCGTTATGCGCGCAAGCGGCCACCGCGTTGATAGAGTGATCTCGCTGCGGAGCAAGCATAGTCGACCGACGCGAGCCTCCTGGTTGACTCTGGACCATTTCGGCCGATGGGCCAGCGTGTGTAAGTATTCGCTGACCCACCGAGACCAGAAATGGTCCTTCATCTGTTGCAGGAGCTGCCAACGAGAAAGGCGTCCCGACGGCTCTCGTTCGAGCGACGATTCGGGGATGGCGGAGAGCGCGGAGCCGATCAGGAAGTGACCGGGGATGAAGGCGGCTAAGTTCTCAGGATCGTCGGACAAAGGCTGCAGCGGTCGGGAGTTTAGGCAGGCCTCAATCTGAGGGAGCAGCGTCGTCATCTCCTCATAGGTGAGAGTTGCGTCCCCTATGACCCGACGAAGATGATGCTTTATTGATTTTACGGCAGCTTCCCACATGCCGCCGAAGTTTGGTGCCGCCGGCGGATTGAAACCGGATTTTTTCCTGTGCGGCGAATGCGGCGATGCGGCGTCCATCGGTACTGGCGGCTGAGAACAATGAGACAAGCTGCTTGTCGGCGCCCACGAAGTTGGTGCCCCGCAGTCGCTATAAATCGGCAGATTTTAATTTATCTTCAAAAACAGCTAAAGCAAAATAACTACGTAATACATCCCAATTTTCAAGTAATTTAACTACACATTTATGCAAACATAATCATCTGATATTGGATAATTTTAAAATCTTCTTTTTTTTAAACGTTAAAAGAATTTTGAAAATCTAGAATTGCAGATCTCTTTGCACTGTCCGAAATGTAAGTAGCAACTCCTTTAATCAAAGTTTCACAAAGCGAGAGCAATTTTTCACAGGCTTTACTTGCTATAATCGCGGAAGAATGACAAATACAATTTAATATGATTAAATTCGGCACTTCTAATTTTAAATGTGAATAAAAGGAATTGTTACATCCGACCATTACTGACGCGTTATCGCTTGCCATTCCAACGATATTTTGTATCGGAATTTTGTTTTTTTCTAAGAATGTTTTAAAAGTTTTCAACATATTTTTCGCGGTACAATTTGTGGCATCTAATGATAATAAATCTAACAATTGTGTTTTTACTTTTTTATTAATAGGACAAACGTATTGTACGAGTACGCACATAAATTTAGTATTTGTGACATCTGTGCTTTCGTCTATTAAAATGAAAAATTTACACGTTTTTAAAATTTCTATAAATTTTACTGTTTCGCGTTTTGTAATTATTTCTTTAACGATTTGAGTGCGCTTTATTCGGCCTAATAAAAGATCTCGTACAATTCCAGGCTCAATACAAATATTTTTTAATAAAGAAACTAAATGATCTACATTTCCAAAAGCAATATTATGTTCCGCAAAAAAGGATGCTAATTTAATTTCCGCGCGTTTTACTTTATCATTATATGTTAAAGTATTATCGACATCGGGAGGACTTTGATCATTTTGATGTTGACTTATTTTTGTCATATGTTTGACCGATTGTGAGTGAGCTACTAAATTTGTCTTATAACAAGCAATAGTTTTTTTTTACAAATATTACAAAATGCTTTATTTGGTTCAGAATGGGGAGTCAACCATCTTTTAAAAATTTTTTCGTCTAAACCATGAATTTGGAAATGCGCGGATTTTTTTAATAGCTCCTTTATTAATGTTTGGATTCATAATGCACTTTTATATTACATAAATTGTAATAATGTATTTATTTTTACTTACGTTATAGTACGTTCAATTTATCTGCCTTCTGCGATTCCGCCAAAATTCCGTGGTCCAGGGTCTTGGTCCGTAGCTGCGCGTGCAAACATTATACGTTACTGTAGTCGTCATGGTTACGTCACGGTAATACGCGCATGCGCGAAAAAAACTGGCCCGTCTAACAACACTGTGCGGAGCGTTGGGGGAAAATAGTAATTCGAACATATTCCCCGCGCGGTTTATCTGGTGTCTCTCTATTTCGTATATCGCGGTATGTGTATTCAGGCTTGACGGCGCAGGCTGTATCGTTATATCACCCTCTCGGTTCAGGAGGCCTGAATTTTGAGGCCTTACTCACGCGAAATAAAATGAACAAACAACAAAAAAAAACACAAAAGGCTACCTCCTAGCTGATGCGTCATCTGTACGTCAGGGCGCCGGTCTTGCTGAAGCGTACTACCCAGCGCCCTTGGGGGGACTGAATTTTGTATTTGCGGGATACGTGAACCGCAAAATGAGGCACGTCGAACTGGATGCCCGGGGCGACGCAAACCCGGATCGGGGGGGAGGGGGCAAGGGACCGGAGGGCATCAGGAGCTGTGGCCGTTCGGTCTCGATGATGTCCTTCGGCGTCGTCGTGGGCGGATTTCGGCGTGGAGCTGTCGGTGGCGGCTTCCGTCGTGGAGGCGGCAGCGACGGGGTCATTATGAGCCCTTCTAATTTCCGTCGGTTTACGTGATCGGACCGTTGTATAATCGTCCCGACTCGAAAGGGCCGAGGTGGTGGAGGCCATACCATCGGTTCGGACCCACGAGCGGAGGTTGACGGCGAGTCACCCTCGGCCAGGATCTTTTCGATTTCGCGTAGGACGTCGTCTGCCTCTTGCCATTTCGATACCTACTGACGTGTCTTTGCTCGGGTTCGCTCGTTAGAAGTCATCCTTGTTTTTGGCGGCGGGGTCGTCTGAGTTTTCTTCCTCGGTGTCGGTGTGATTGTTATTCTCCTTCTTTTCTTCGACTTCGGTGTTGACGTGACCCTCATTATTTTCATTATTTTCGTTATTCCGGTCGAGCCCGTGTGCCGGTTTTAGGTCTTGTATGTGCACGTGTCGATACCATTTCCCCCGACGACTGTGCAGGTCCATGATTACTAGGGAGATGATTCGCCGTACTTCGAGCGGGCCGATGAATTTCGGCGCGAGTTTCACGTTGAATTGTTGGGCCCGGTTTGACAGCGGATGGTCGCGTTTCCAGACCCATTTCCCAACTTCCGGTTACCAAGGGCGCCTGCGCATATTATAATATTTCTCTTGCCTATGAAACGCACGGGCTAGGTTGATGCGGACAAGCTCGTAGGCCGTGTTTAAGCCGTTTTTCACGCTGTCTGGGTTGGTCGTCAGTTGTCCTGGTGGGGCAATTGGCAGAGATACGTGTAGCTCCCGGCCATGGTTCAGAAATGCGGGCGTGTATCCGGTGGCATCTTGGACCGCGGTGTTATACGCAAACTGTAGGGCTGGTAAGTTTTTGTCCCAAGTCCGATGATCCTGGTCGACGTATCGGCTGATCATTGTTTTCAGCGTTCGATTTGCTCTCTCCGTAGGGTTGCAGTATGGAGCGTACGCCGGTGTGGTCCGGTGCTGGATGTTGAAGACGACTAATCTTTCGGTAAACTCTTGTGACGTGAACTGTGTTCCATTATCCGACAATATAGATTCTGGACAGCCGTGCCGTAGGATCACGCGCTTGGTGTTAGTCTCGGTGACGGCATGGGCGGTGGCTTTGCGAAGGGGTGCCATTTCTGCCCATTTTGAGAAGCGATCCTGTGCTACGAGGAGTCAAGTGTGCCCTCGGCGCGATCGTGGCAGTGGCCCGACTTTTTTTTTCTTTATAGTAAGGAAATTTGCTTTAACCAACAAACCGTACCAACTGGGCCCTGAGGGAGGGCCCAGCAGGCGTGTGGGGGATTCTCCACCTCTGAAAGAGATGGTCTGACCCAGCCTGAAACCCTTGCCTTGATGGGGTATTGTCCACCGGGAACCGCTTTCGCATAACTTCCGGTGGACACCCTCGGCCATGACCCCTTTCGGGGCTCTTCCCCTTGGAAGAAGGTGGTGTTTCCTCCAGGAACACAATCCCGCGCTCACTCTCCCTACCTGGGAGAAAGGCAGCAAGAGGGAGCCGGGTTTAATACATTTTCTATTTTATTAATATAATAAGATTTTTCCATTGCAACCGTAGCGTTACCCTTATCCGCGCGTGTGAATAGAATATTCGGATTATCTTTACAAAATTTTATTGAATCTCTGTATGAACAAAGTAGTTTTTGTTGAATTAAGTCATTTTTATCATTAGTGTTGAGAAGTTGTGCAAATTTCGGAACCGCAATATTTCTAATAGTTGTGAGATTATTAATATTATTCCGTTTATGATTACTCTCTATGTCTTTGATAAATTCATGTATCGCTATTTTTTTATTAATGTTTGGAAGGCAGAAATTATCACCCATTTGCAAAAGATTAGAAATGTTAGGAGAAATATCTATATTGGACAGATTGATAAACCATTTTTTATTGGTATTTTCTAAAGGATGAATTATATTATTAAGAAATTTATTGGCTTCTATGTGTAAACTAATCTCTTTAGCATTATTAGTGATTGCCCTAGGACAATTTTTCGATATTTTTGTCGGTTGTGAGGTTTCATAGTGTAAGAAACAATGTATATCTATGGGTTTGATGCTGTTAATATACTTGTAATGTTGTTTTCTCTTAAGCCAATTAAATTTCTTTTTGTGCGCAGTAAACAATCTGTTATGACAATTTTTAAAGGCAATATTGTGATGTTCGAAGATTCTATTCCACGTGTGCACAGATAAACGATTAAATAATTTGTTGGTGAGATTAAAAATCCTATTATATAATGACTCTACCTGTTTATGCAAATCAAAGATTTCAATGTTCATCGCATTTGTTTTGAATTTGTACAACATGTTCTCTAGTCTTTTGATCGATCTGTGATAAAAAACATTAAATTTTATGTGGCAAAATCTACCGTACGT
This sequence comes from Nylanderia fulva, assembly GCF_048542155.1. Taxonomy (NCBI): domain Eukaryota; kingdom Metazoa; phylum Arthropoda; class Insecta; order Hymenoptera; family Formicidae; genus Nylanderia; species Nylanderia fulva. Next base: position 331,574 of record NW_028190894.1, read on the forward strand.
ATTACATTTATTCTATGCAGGTACGTATTGCAATCACCTATGTTTTTTTTTAATATAATTTTTTCTTATCCTAATTACGCATATTATATATATGTGAACACGCATTTTAAACTTATTACTACTATAATACATAATACAGATTATGTAAATGTTGTCTATCTTTTTTTTTCTTTTAATTGTCGCTCTCTTTTTTCCCTATCTTTATCCAGGGTTTGATTCTGTCTGCTGAAAGGATAGTGTCAAGAGGTTTTTGCCTGATATTGAAGCCTGGGATATCTTTGACCACATATCTACTATTACCCAGACTCTTCGCAATGAGGTAAGATCCCTTGTAATTTGGCTTAAGCTTCGAGCTCGTATCTATCTTAGGGGTAGTATCTCTTATTAATACATAATCACCTGGTTTATACAGTGTCGGCTTAATGCTATGAGCATCCTTATACTCCTTATTATATGCACGCACAAGATCTGTTGCTCGCGAGGCATTGTCCCTGTTCACGTCTCTTTCTTTTTCCAGGTCCTCATCAACGGTGACAAGGGCCTTTATAAAACTGGCTAAGGAGTGATCGGAATGGCTGCGCTGGTCAAAGCCTAACATTAACTTTGCTGAACTAGATTTGGTTACCGCGTGGTAAGTATTATTTACGTATTGCATCTTCCCTAGGTAATTTTTCCACTCGTCAGCTGAGTCTATTAGCTTGGTCAAAGATGATTTCAAAAATCTATTTACTCTCTCTACTGTTCCATTAGCCCATGGTGCTGCGACAGCCACCTTGCGGTGCTTGATACCTTTGACCGAGATTGATTCTACAAATTCTTTTGAAGTAAAGGTTGTTCCTCTGTCTGAAACTAGTTCTGCGGGATTGCCAAAAATTGTAAAAATATTTTTTAGACATTCAATCGATTCCTTACTACTAGTTGATTTAGTAGGGAATAACCACGTAAATCTAGTGAAAGCGTCAATTGCAACTAATATATATTTATATTTTTCAGAAGTTTCTTGCAGTGGACCGAAGTGGTCTACATGCAGCGTATTCAAAGGTATCTTGGGCAATGGATACAGTTGAGATTCCCTCTCAAATCTATTCAACGTGTTATTGGCAGTGAGACAGGTAAGGCAATTCTCTATGTAGTCGTTTACACGCTTTCTCATGGTGGGAAACCAATAGTTTTTTATGATTCCCATCACCGTTTTCTCTACTCCGCAATGAGCCATCTTGTCATTGTAAATTCTTATTATGTTAGCTATCATTGACTCATTACAAATTTAAGCTCATTCTCAACTTTTTTGTAAACCAGACTGTCTACTAACTTATCATTGCTTTCTAATTCTAATGTTTTGCTAATTTCCAGGATTCTAGGGTCCGCTAGCTGAAGGAATTCAAGCTGTCTCTCCAGCGGAAGTTCGTCTATGTGAGCTACACTCCGGCTAAGGGCGTCTACGTGCGTCATGCGACTACCAGGGCAATGTACGATATCGAAAGTATAATTTTGTAATGCCAGAGTCCATCTAGCTATTCGCGGATTTAAATTCGCCTTGTTCACTGCATATACGACCGCGTTACAATCCGTTACTATGGTAAATTGCGTACCATATAAGTATATATGAAAACGTTCAACTGATTTAATAATCGCCAACATTTCTAGCTTGTAGCTGTGATACTTTGCCTCCGCTGCGTTCGTGCCCTGACTGAAATACGCAACCGAACCCCAGGAATTATCGCAACGCTGGAGGAGAATCACACCGAATTCTAAGCTACATGCGTCAGTATGTAACTGGGTTTCAGCCGACGGATCGTACAACCGCAGCAACGGAGTGGAGGTCAGCTCTTTTTTTAAGGACTCAAACGCCTGAATGCATTGCTCGTCAAAGTTATATACGACATCTTTTTTTAATAGATTTTGGAGCGGTTTAGCTTTTAACGCGTAGTTTTTAACGAATTTTCTAAAGTAACTCGCGAGCCCTAGGAAACGCTGTAACTTTAATTTGTCCATCGGCTGTTTATAGCTCGTGATCGCGTCCACGTGTCGGGGACTTAAAGTAATCCCGTCCGAGTTTATAATATAGCCCAGAAATTCTATTTTCTTTCTCAAAAATTTACATAGAAGCCAATCTATCATTTACATAGAAGCCAATAAATTTCTTAATAATATAATTCATTTTTTGGAAAATACCAATAAAAAATATATTTATATTTAAATATTTTGGTTTTAGATAACAATTATAATATACATTAAAAAAATTAATATTTTAAAACAACATTGGTTTTTTCAATAATAAATAATAGTATTAATATAAATTAATCTAAATAATAGTGTTAATAAATAAATTCTATATTAATTTATTCCACTTTAAAGCCGGTAGCAGTATTTAAATATATAAATTGCTAAGCCGTGTTTTCTTCAGTATATGGATCTGATTAATAATGTAATAATAAATATTTTACATATAAAGGTTCAAGTTTTAAAAATACTTACGATTAGTAATATTTTGACTTTTCATTGGAGAGCGATCATTATCTGTTAAATATAAGGAAAATTAATTTTTGAAAATAAAATAAATTCTTACTAGAAAGGTATTTATCTTATCGTGTCTCTTGCCAGAAAGTGGTAATGTAGGATATGTATTGCTATCTTCATCAGATATCGATTCATAAAATTTATCAGTATCTGAGTAATCCTTATGTCCTTTACTTTTGTCTTGTCCCCGCTTATGTATTTTATTATTTTTTTCGTTAAAATCTCCGTATGTAATGAAAAATTGTGACCGAACGGGCACGTGGTAATCCACTCCTTTCGACTTACCGGTCCAGACATCCCCGCTTTCGCCTTTGAATGGTCGCCAGTTATTTTGACCTATGGAAGTAACAAGGTATTTTGAGTGTGAATACGGATTCGATATCGCCGTGATCCTGGTCGTTGATGACACCAGTCTTCAGTTGGCTGCCAACCCTCCTTCTATAGATGGTTGTTGGAACGCAAGTAGCTTCCGTATTGGATAACGCAATCCTTGCGTCAAGTTCGAGAACCGTACGTTCACTAATTTCTCCTCTTATTTTCAGGTCACCGTGGGATGCACCGTCATCTTCACGCAGTTCAACGTCCGCAAGAGGATCACCGAGGGATTTGGATACGTGGGTAAGTACTAACACTGTTTTGATTGTTCTAGGCACTGTTTATTAACATGTGTGAACTCAGGTTATAACATTTCCTTCCGCACGCTTTACACATCAGATATCCGACGGAGTTTATCAGACAACGACGCGATACGTTCGCTTCGCTGACTGTTCGATTTACGGAAAGAGCGCTCGCTGACAACTGATCGTTGCCTTTGTATCGCCGGCGCGTCACCCGTAAATGTGACGATACGAACTTCGGTTGATTAATCGCGTGACGACTAACGTTCCGATTTTATCTAGTTCGTTCGTCTTTAACGACACACGTATCTCTAACGCTTATTGTTGGACAAGCCGCGAGTCACTCGCGGATAACGTCTTTTACGCTATCTTACTATCCTGCGGCCGACTGTGTCGAATCTCGATCGCTCCCGCCTTTTATAGGGTTGCCTGAGTGTATCGCCCCACTGTGAGGTCGCCGGCCAATGAGCGTTCGGCTCCCCGCTACTGGCGCTTCGGCCAATCTCCGCGCTGGGCAGTAGTGCGTACTCTTCACGAGTTCCTTTTTAATTTTACATCGTATAAAGTATGTTTATGAAAAGTTCTGAATATATTAATATTAATTTTATTCACTTAAAAGTTATTACAACTTATCTTAGCTATTAAAAACTTAAAATTTTGTCTAAATAAATGTAAATAAAACCTTTTATTATAAATTAAACTAGATAGGTATAAAATTATGAAAAATGATTGAAATTAAATATAATCTTGTTTCAAAGAAGTAATTTGAACTTTTCATATTTCAGCGCTTTTTAAATAACTATATTTTAATTATCAGAATTTAACCCAATTGCTTAATTATGATTAAATATACCGTAAACTTAACTTATTGACATAGTATAAATAAAAACTTAATTGTTGATATTTATTTCTTGAATACATCGTAACTTGTCAAAAATATTATATGTCAATTTTTTGACAACTAATTTGTTTTACCGCTGCATGCATAGCTAGACTATATATATATATATATATATGTTTTCTTATCCTAAATATTTGCTTGATCGTTTCCGCGTTGTAATGCGTACAACGTACCTTTCTGTCGCCAAGTTGGACATTTATTGTACTTGTTTATGCGCGCCGTATTTTGTGTGGAACATGATCGTTGAGCCATAACCTACGTAGTCCTACATCACATTTTTGTCCAACGTTGTTTCTACTATGTTCGCGAGATTTTTTCGCAAATACGTTGGAGATCTATTAGGGTGGTTTATGCTCATTATATAATAGATTTGACATTACTTAAGTAATTGGATGTTTTAGACCCGCGTACCTAGCTTTATATTGATTTCGTCTAAAATGTCTTGTGGACTCGGTTTAACATTCCGGCTACATTTGTTTACTCCATGTTATCGCCACAGAGCAATCCAATTTGTTCCAATGCTATTTGTTCGATAAAAATTTGCGGAACTCGCGCAATCATTGTGGAACAGTTTTTATGTTCCCTTATTCTTCTACTGACTCTTTTTAATAATCACTAACGCGTTATTATCATTCCAACCGTTTCTACAGGGAATCTTGTATTTTTATCTTCCGCAAGTTTTGATCACTAATATATGGACGCGAATTTAGCTCCGATCAATTATCCTAACCTAATTGTTTTTATTTATAACCTATTTACACTATGTACATACTTATAACAATCTTCTTTTTATTCCAGCTCCGGTGGGATGGCTCGGGACTCTCCTTCTGGCTGCTGTACCTGGTGTGCTGCTACCGGGATGATCATCGCCTGGTCCATCAAGTGGTGCTGATCCGGATCGCGACCAACCGTCGGTCGCATGATCATCTGTACGTTAGGCTTTAATTGCCTTTCTTTTAGCAAGTTTTAAATCACCTAAATAAACATTACTTATTATATATCCACTAACAAAGAATATAACTACCATATTGTTGTACATTATAGAATTGCATATTAAATAAATGTGTGGTACAAAATAACAATGTAATTATTATAATAAGTTTATGATAATTACAAATAAAAGAAGATATTCCATGATTAATAACAGTGTGTGTGCGTGCGTGCGTGCGTATAATTCTTTATACATATATTAATCAATTAATAATTTTTTTTATAAAAATGTTATACAATTTTATATAATATAAATTTAATATAATATAAACAATAACATATTTACCATATGTGCCTAAAATAATTGCTCCGTATTTCATCCAGTTTGAATCACTATATTCATTTTTTATAGCTGCTTTAATAGCTGTAGTATCATAATTTTGTGGTGGCCAATAGCATGCAGATCCTTTTAACAAAAATCATTTTTTTCGGTATTGCTTCAACAGTGTCATCCTCTTTGAACCGAACGACAAGCCAAGTCATCTATATACACATATTAATCAATTCTTAAAAATTCCTAAAACTCAAATTCAATCATTAAAAACTTCTCTAATAGACAATGAAATAAACAAATAGAGATATGCCATTTGAGAAAAACTATGATTTAGCAAATAGATCAAGATCACTTAAAGAATTTTGGTTATCTCGCGCCGTTACGTTTGGAAAGTATGATAAGAGTCGGGAATAAAATAACGTGAGAGGCATTTATTGTATATAATTCAAAGTATATTCTTCGAGGAACACAGTCTTTTAAAATCGGTACATGAATATAAAATCGTTCGGATTTATAATGTGCGTCCGTACGCGGCGACTGTCAAGAACGGAATCTCTCTGTCATCTAAAAATGTTCTATCTATATCTTGCCTCAAAAACGCCCTTCGCTAGGCTTTGAGAGGCTTCGCGAATTTTCTATATGTTTTACTTGTTTGTTTCTGTACTACTCGTCTTTCGTCTCGTCTGTTATATTTTATTTATGTTTATTTGTGCCTTTGTCCTTTTCGTATATGTGAGTGTCCGTATTCGTATGCGTGTTTTCCTTGTTAATTTCAAAAAAGTATGTGACGATGTAATCGCCACAGTACTCTCCCGCCAGTGCTATACCGATAGCACGATATCGCCCGAATATTGCGCTGTTTCCGCGATAATTTCTTCGCTAGCAGACCGAGACGAATGTTAAATTTTGCTCGTCGTTATGATGGATTCAAAGCGCAAAAACAAGAATAAATATGACGCAACAAAAATACAATAATAAATAATAATAAATAATAATAAATAACAATGATATAATAATAAAATACTATTCTAACGCACGTCGCTCTCGGTCTGAGACTCGTCAATTTAATTTTACAAGAATAAAACGCGAAATAGATATACTAAGTTTCTGCTGTGTGTCGAACTCGTTTTCTTTCGTTGCGTTCCGCGGCTCGTGTCGATCATACTAAAAAATTTTCCAACGAGAACAAAATCAAAGAAAATTGAAATCGCGAGAAATATGTCTTATTTTTTAATTTTTTTTTATTTTTTTTTTTGCGGCGATTCCTCACGGCTTCGCATACTGCACATCCTGGTTCCTCGGTGCTACAGGCCCGCCTGGAATCGACTCGGGAATCGGACCTTCCTTCCCGCTCTCGTCGTTCTCTCGCTCTCTCGGGGCAGCGGCCTCGCGTCCTCTCGCGCGCCTCGCTGCTTGACCTCGGTGTCCTGGTCTCGCGCCGTCCGTCCGTCGACCGCACCCTCTCGGCCTCGTGTCGCCGACTCTGCCGAGCTGCTATCTTCTGCCTCGGGCTGTAAAATATAAGCGGGTTTTAGCCTGTCTATTGAGACAGTTTTCTCCTTGCCGTGCATACGCACGACAAAGATTTTGTCGCCTCGGCTGACCACTGCGTACGGCCCCTCGTACGACGCCTGCAGCATCTTCTTAGGCCCGTCGTGTCGCACGAACACCTGTTCGGCCGCCGCCAAGTCCCAGTAGACGAACGGCCGTCGTTCCCCGTGTCGGGTTCCGTCCACCGGTCGCAGCTTCTCAAACTGCTCACGCAGCGTCCTCACGAAGTCGGCAGCGTCGTCCTCGTTGTCCGTAGGCCGTCGGCTCAGAAATTGCCCCGGGATCCTCAGCGTCTGGCCGTACACCAGCTCCGCTGCGGTCGTCTGCAGGTCGTCTCTCCACGCTGCTCGGATCCCGAGCAGCACCGTCGGCAGTACCTCTGTCCAGCGATCTTTCTGCTGACATTTGATGGCCGCTTTGAGCTGGCGATGGAACCGCTCGACCATTCCGTTTGCCTGCGGGTGGTACGCCGTCGTCCTCAGCTGCTGCACTCCTGTCAGCTCGCTCAGCCGCCGAAAAAGATGGGACTCGAACTGGCGCCCCTGGTCCGTTGTTATCCGCACGGGCGCCCCGAATCGGCAGATCCATCCCTCGTAGAATGCCCTTGCGACCGTCTCCGTCTCCTGATCTCGAAGTGCGAACGTCTCCTGCCACCGTGTGAAGCGGTCCACGCACGTGAAACAATATCGCATGCCCTCCAAGACCGACATCACGATTATGTCCAAGTGGAAGTGCTCAAACCTGCTGGATGGAACAGCAAATTTTCCCAAGGGCGCCGAGACGTGTCGAGAGATCTTCGATCGTTGACAGGGCACGCACGCACGTGCCCAGCCGCGGCAGTCAACGTTCATCGACGGTCAGACGTAGCGCTGTGCCACGAGTCTGCCCGTCGCTTTGATTCCTGGGTGTGCCAGGTTGTGCACCAGGTTAAATGCGGTCCGCCGAAAGGGCCTTGTCAGGAACGGCCGCGGTGTCGGTGTCGTCGTGTCACAATATACTTTGATTCCCGTTCCGGGAATCTGCACTTTCTCGAGCCTCAATCCAGTCTCTCGCCTGGTGTAGTCGTCCAGCTCCTTGTCTGTCCCCTGCGACTCCGCCAGTGCAGCGTAGTCCAAGGGAGAATTCAGCTCCTCGACTCGAGACAATGCGTCCGCCACGATGTTCTTCTCGCCTGTCACGTGCCGAATGTCGGTGGAAAACTGTCCGATAAAGTCCAAGTGGCGGAACTGGCGCGGCGTGCTCTTCTCCGGTCTTTGTCGAAAGGCGTAGATTAGTGGTTTGTGATCCGTGTAAATCACAAACGCGCGCGCCTCCAGCATATATCTGAAGTGCTTGACCGCCAGGTAGATCGCCAGCAGTTCCCTGTCGAACGCGCTGTACTTCTCTTCGGCTGGGCTTAGCTTCTTCGAGAAGAAGGCTAACGGCTCCCATCCGTCGCTGCCTCACTGTTGCAAAGTCGCGCCGATGCTCTGCTCCGACGCGTCAGTGAACAGGGCGAGCTCTGCGTCTAACCTGGGGTGTCGCAAGAGCGCGGCCTGTGCCAAGCTTTCCTTCGACTCCTCAAATGCTTTCTGCGCTCGCGGCGTCCATGATATTGCCGCTGTTCCCTTGACGTTGCCGTGGAGGAGGTCGTTCAGCGGCGCCAACATCTCGGCGGCTCTCGGTAGAAATCGTCGGTAGAAATTGAGCATGCCCAGGTATCTACGCAGCTCCTTCGCCGTTCCTGGCTCTCGACACGCGAGGATTGCCTCCACACGTGTCGGCAGTGGTCGCGTTCCCCCGTCGGAAACTTTGTATCCGAGGAACTCCACTTTCCGCTGCTCGAACACGCACTTCGCGGGGTTGATTGTCACCCCGTATTCTCGCAGACGCTCAAACACTGCTCTCAGATGGTCTCGATGCTCCTCCTCCGATGTCGACGCGACCAGGATGTCATTGACGTACGTGTAGCAGAATTCCAAGCCGCGTAAAACTTCGTCGATAAAACGTTGGAACGTCTGCGCCGCGTTTCTCAGTCCAAATGACATGTACGGAAATTTGTACATGCCAAACGGTGTGGTGATCGCCGTCTTCGGGATGTGCTCCTCCGCCACTGGAATCTGGTGGTACGCCCGCACCAGATCTATTGTCGTAAATAGTTCCTTACCTCCGAGGGCCTGCGCAAAGTCCTGAATATGGCGCACAGGATATCGGTCCGGGATCGTCCTCGCGTTCAGCGCTCTATAGTCGCCGCAAGGTCGCCACTCTTCGCCCTTTTTCGGCACCATATGTAAGGGCGCCGACCAACTGCTTTTGGAAGGTCGCGCGATTCCGGCTTTTACCATGCGTCGGAACTCCTTTTTTGCGGCTGCGAGTCGATCAGGAGCGAGTCTTCGTGGTCTGCACGCGACAGGCGGTCCCGGCGTCGTCTCAATAACGTGTCGCGTAGCGTGAATTGTTTCTCTCATTTGTCCGCTCGGCCTTGTGATGTCCGCGTATTCTATCAACAACCGGTGATATGGTGTCTCTCCCGTGATTGTTTTTATCTGTGGTACATCGCAATGGACACAACGCCCACGTGCGGTCAAAGTCGTCAGCTGGTCGACAAGGCGAGAATTGCGCAAATCTACGAGAAGGCCATAATGCGCAAGAAAATCGGCGCCTATTATCGGCCTTGATACATCCGCGATCACGAATCTCCACGCGAATGCCCGACGCAATCCGAAGTTTAATGTCATGTTCTCCGTTCCGTAAGTAAAAATTGGTGTGCCGTTGGCGGCCGATAACTCATAGGTCGATCTCTGTCGTGGACCTCGAACCATCTTTCGAGGAAACACGCAGAGATCCGCGCCCGTGTCAATTAAAAATTTTGTCTTAGTATTCGCGTCAGTTACAAACAAGCGGCGCGCACTGTGTCCCGGGTTGCTCGCCGCTTCTAACGACCTGCTCCTGCGTTTCCCTGCATTTGCATCGAACAGGGTGGTCTGCACTGTCGTGCTTCCGCTCCGAACTGCCAATGGTACCAGCATACGCCGCTGGCCGGTGGACCACGGCTGCTGGATCGCGCTCGCGGGCGCGAACGCGAACACGAACGAGGTCACGAACGACATCGATCCTCCTCTCTGTATCTATTATCTCCGATCGCTTCAATGAACTTACGTATGGCCGTCAGTTGTTCCGCCATCTCCTGTTGCATGGCCAGCCGCATTTGTGCCAGTCGCACCTCCAATCTGGCCGCCTGCATCGCAATCGGGGCCGCCTGCATCGCGATCGGGGCCGCCTGCTGCATTTGCACTTGCGGCTGCTCGAACGCCCGCGCCTCTGTCTCCACGCGCGAACCGGCCACTCCGTCGTCTCGCGTCACAAGCATGTCAAGTCGTTTTTTTTTTTTTTTTTTTTTCACACACTGCTGGTTACTCTCACTCTCGTGTACGATCGGACAGATCGTCTCACTCGTCGAAATGTAAAAACAAAAATGCACTGCTCTCTCACGCGAACACAAAAAAAATCGCGAATTCCCGCTCGTTCGCGATCACGTCGGGACGTCACCACTTTGGTTATCTCGCGCCGTTACGTTTGGAAAGTATCATAAGAGTCGGGAATAAAATAACGTGAGAGGCATTTATTGTATATAATTCAAAGTATATTCTTCGAGGAACACAGTCTTTTAAAATCGATACATGAATATAAAATCGTTCGGATTTATAATGTGCGTCCGTACGCGGCGACTGTCAAGAACGGAATCCCCCTGTCATCTCAAAATGTTCTATCTATATCTTGCCTCAAAAACGCCCTTCGCTAGGCTTCGAGAGGCTTCGCGAATTTTCTATATGTTTTACTTGTTTGTTTCTGTACTACTCGTCTTTCGTCTCGTCTGTTATATTTTATTTATGTTTATTTGTGCCTTTGTCCTTTTCGTATATGTGAGTGTCCGTATTCGTATGCGTGTTTTCCTTGTTAATTTCAGGGAAGTATGTGACGATGTAATCGCCACAGAATAAAATAAATATCATAACTGACTCTTCTTTGAAATCTTTTTCGTTACTTTTATTCTCAACATGCTAATTTTTTATTTTAAAATTTTCATGGGCTACAGATATTCAGATTTAATTACTTGATAACCTGTTAGTAATCAATTTCGGATCTCAATCTAAACTGAACTTTTATCTATCAACGAATAAATATATGTCAACAAATAAAATTCAATGAAAAAAATTAGTTATAAAATTTACACAATTTAACAAGAGAGTTTTTTAAAATATAATTATTGAAAGACTAGAGAAAAGGAATATTTTTTTAAACAAATAAAATACACGAATAATGTGGCTAGATCGCTCTCATTGTAAATAACGGGGATAGAGAATCTATTGCTAGAAGAGCCAATACAGCATCGATTTGAGATAGTTCCTCATCTTGGCAAATTTGCTGTATTGGCTCTTCTAGCAATAGATTCTCTATCCCCGTTATTTACAATGAGAGCGATCTAGCCACATTATTCGTTTGTTACACACGTTGGCTTAATATGCGTGTTTTCATTAGTTTACATTGGGACGAGAGAAGTATATCGGTTTGTTAAGGTGTCTGAATAGCTCAGCTGGAAGAGCAGTCGCCCGGCAAGCGGAAGGTCTCAGGTTCGATTCCCGATTCAGCCGACCTTTTCAGACCGATATATTTTTCTCGTCTACATTAATTTTAGGAAATTTAGGAAGTTTGTTAGGAGGAAAGAGGAGCTTAGAAAATCTCGATTTGGAGATAGTTCCTCATCTTGACAAATTTACTGTATTGGATCTTCTAGCAATAGATTCTCTATCCCCGTTAAATAAAAATCTCTAAAAACTCATCTTTAAAAAAAGGTAAAAAAAGGCGACCAGTTAAGGGCACGCCATTAACAAAAATTATCCATTGCAAACCCATGTAGAATCCTATCCTATTGCAAACCCATGTAGAATCCTATAAAAAATTAATCATTGCAAACCCATGAAGAATCCTAGGCAAAATTAACCATTGCAAACCGATGTAGAATGGTACCCATTGCAAACCTATGTAGAATCCTATGAAAAATTAACCATTGCAAACTCATGCAGAATCCTATGAAAAATTAACCATTGCAAACCCATGTAGAATTGTATTAAAAATTATCCATTGCAAACTTATGTAGAATCCTACATTGCAAACCCATGTACAATAGAATTGTATGAAAAATTATCGATTATAAACCCATGTACAATCGTAACAAAATAATGAAATAAAAAAAAAATTGCGCCAAGTGAAAGTAGAAACTTGTACCAGTGGAAAATTAAAGTTGCAGACATATATAGAGTCGTATAATGAATCAGTAAAAATTTAAATTTGCAAATGTAGAATCGTACCATAAAAAAACTTATCTTTTAAAAAAAAAAATAAACAAGATGCCAAGTCCATGCGCCATGTGAAAAAGAAATAAAAAAATTTTAGTTAAAAAAACTGGGCGCGCTGCTAAGTTTCAAAATTACAATGCACCTTAAAGTAACATTAATTAATTTAAACACAAAACATATTTTAACTGTAATGAGTTTAAAAGTAACAATTTAATTTTAATATTGTTAGAATATTATTTAGCAGCGCTCCCAGTTTTTTTAACTAAAATTTTTTTATTTCTTTTTCACATGGCGCATGGACTTGGCATCTTGTTTATCTTTTTTTTTAAAAGATAAGTTTTTTTATGGTACGATATGGTACATTTGCAAATTTAAATTTTTACTGATTCATTATACGACTCTATATATGTCTGCAACTTTAATTTTCCACTGGTACAAGTTTCTACTGTCACTTGGCGCAACTTTTTTTTATTTCATTACTTTTGTTACGATTGTACATGGGTTTATAATCGATAATTTTTCATACAATTCTATTGTACATGGGTTTGCAATGTAGGATTCTACATAAGTTTGCAATGGATACTTTTTAATACATTTCTACATGGGTTTGCAATGGTTAATTTTTCATAGGATTCTACATGAGTTTGCAATGGTTAATTTTTCATAGGATTCTACATAGGTTTGCAATGGGTACCATTCTACATGGGTTTGCAATGGTTAATTTTGCTTAGGATTCTTCATGGGTTTGCAATGATTAATTTTTTATAGGATTCTACATGGGTTTGCAATAGGATAGGATTCTACATGGGTTTGCAATGGATAATTTTTGTTAATGGCGTGCCCTTAACTGGTCGCCTTTTTTTACCTTTTTTTAAAGGTGAGTTTTTAGAGATTATATCATTCATTTTTGTATATTTTTATGACCGGAATAGAACAATTATTAAACATGTTTATCTAAACTTCTTTGCTTAAAATGATGTGTACAATCATATCCTAGAATCCTGATCATTCCTCCTAAAGCACCCTATTTATATAAATTTACCCATATGTGTGTGTGTGTGTGTGTGTACTAATGTCGAGCATTTTTTATACATTTTCTATTAAATTTAGATAAAAGTTGCAGGATTTCAAAAAAGAAAAAGTTGACACAGACTTTTTCCTAAACGGCGATTTTCAAGGTTATTTAAAGGTCACTTATATTTTCAAAATAGAATTACCTTAATTTTTCTCATATAAATCGATTCCTCGCAATATTTACTATAAAAAGTTGTAAAGGTATAATTTTTACATAATCTTACATAAACTTCGAAATATTACAAATATTTTATTCCATGAAATATTTCAGTTTATGTAAAATTATGTTAACTATCTTTTAAATTATTCACTTTTAGCCATCTTACCCTTACAACCTTTTATAGTGAATATTGCAACAAATTGGTTTATATATATAATATATATATAACATCAGTTATTATTAATTGATGTTTACATTTATTTTTAGACTTACTAGAGCTCTAATGCTCCACATTTTTTGCAAAAACTGTTTATTCTACAGATTTCAAATATGCTTTTAAATGATGATTGAATATTTCCTTTTTTTAATTATTTTTATTATTATTTTTCAATCTCAATCAACTTTTATAACTTTATGCCAGCACGATACAAATACATGTGTCTTTATTTTTTTTATTATTTTCATTATTATTTTTCAATCTCAATCAACTTCTATAACCTTATGCCAGCAGGATACAAATACATGTATGTCTTTATTATTGTATCAACTCTTGTCTTTTCCATGTAACCATGTCTTCATAGTTTGAATTATCCCTTCATCTTCTCAATCTTTCGCAGAGATTTAATTAATTAAATACACTTCACACGAAATAAAGTTTGCTGGAAGATATACAGCAAACGATAACTGTAAAAACATGATTACGTGGAAAGAACAAGAGTTGGTACAGTAAAGGCAAGTAAGTAAGTACATGTAATGTATCGTATTGGCATAACGCTATATCCGCGGAGCAGATAATGTGGCTGTAGAGGTAGTCTGCAGTGCAGCTAATGTGGACGTAGATGTTGATTGAGATAATTGTCTAATATAAAATAGAATTTAAAAATTTAGTTTAAAAAGCTGTTGCATATATAAATAAAGTTTATTTTTTCTAAATTTGGAATATGTTTAATTAATTAATTTTTTAAGTTTATGTTTAATAAATTTTTTAAGTCTGTATTCAATAATTTTATTCATTTGATAAATACATGTATGTCTTTATTTTGATATGTTTAATATAATTAGAAATTCATTATTAATTAGATATGTAAACTATAAATTCATATATAATATTTGAAAATATATGTGAATATTTAAATGTTTATCTTCTCCTTCCTCTCCTTCAATCTCTTTAATATCAATATGTGTATGTGTGTACACGCGCGCACATTTGTACGTATTTATTTAATTATTGGATAGTTGAGAGTACTTAATTGATAAAAAATTATGACAATAATAATCCTTGTTTTTTTTTCTTATTATTTACTCAGATTTTTTTGTCTATCTTATAAGATAAACACTTTAGAGATTGAATATTTCAAGTAAACTAATTGTAAGTAAATTTCACATTAATGCATATAGATGTTTAATCATGAATGTACTAAATAAGTACACAAGACGAACAGTGAGTGAGTGAGTGAGAATGAGAGAGTGTGTGTGTGTGTGCGTGTGTGTGTGAGAAAGAGAGAGAGAGAGAGAGAGAGAGAGAGAGAGAGAGAGTTAGCCAACATAACCCCGCACGCTGCCGATATGGCGGAGCGCCACTATCGCCATCTGTTGTAAAACGTGCAAGATGGACAAAATTACCACTACATGCATCTTGCATGTGTTGTGTACGTGTGATATATGTGTGCGCATGTGTTGTATACGTGTGAATACGTGTAGCACGATACTACTATGTATGCGTGGTCGATGATGATGATAATGATGATGATAATGATGACGGGGACGTTTCTTAATAGAAATTTTTCATATTTCGACTTTGCATTTATATATCTCTGCTTACAAATCACGTAGAGCAGAAATAAAGACACTTTTATTATATAATTCGAACTCAATCTATCGATTAAGTCTAGTATAAACTCGATTGCTTCAGCCATTATTGAGGATTCGAAATATTATAAAGACTCAAATGTCCGACTCGCGTTAAGATACACGGTGTCTCCGCTACGCCCTTAACTGGTCGCGAGACACTACCGTGTCTCTTGATACATATGTAATAAAAAAATTAATAAAAAATAAACAAAAAATTCAATGCAAAATTGATCAATTAATTATTATATTATAATAAATCTGAATTAATTATATTTTGAGACCTTAATTATACTAATTAAATAAGAAAAATAACTTATAAAATTAAAAATCAACTGATACAAAGTTTTGCTCGTATATTGTAAATACAAAAAGTGATAAATAAAAAGGCCAACTTATCGAGCAATTATTAGAGGTGTTCTGTCAAATAAAATTTATTCCATGTATAAACTATTAAACATAAAACATTATGTGAAAGCTACAAACATTCAATACTAAAACTTAAGCAAAAATTACAATCATTATAAAAAAATAAACGTTTTAACCGCACGCGGTCTTCCTCAGTATAATTATTAAAAAATACAAAATCATACAAAAATTTACATAATATCGAAAATTAATGTTAGTTCTTCAAGAGTCGAGAATTTATAAGCAGTTAAAGCGTGTTTCCATCCGTCATGTCCAACAAATGTTCGCCTCGATATGATCTTTGATTTTAATCAAATCTCGAAAAGTTTCATCGTTAATATGCGAGAAAATAAAACGTTCCGTGGGCGCTGCGATTAATAAAAAATTAACGATTAACGTAATCAAAATTAAAATATATATCCCCAACAATTAGCAATATGCTTACTTGACATCGTCCTTCATGACTGTGAATTCTCTCACATTCACTTCATCCTTTTACTTCAGTTATGTCGACGACATCATATTTATTGCCCCTACCTCCTCGCATAATCAAATATTAGATACTTTTAATTCATTCCACCAACATGTACAATTTAGAATGGAGACAAAGAAGAATGGCAGATTAAATTTCTTGGATCTAACTCTGTATTTAATAAAGAACAGGATAGTATATGACTGGTTCTACAAACCAACTTTTTCAGGTAGATACCTAAACTTTTTTTTCCAACATCCGAATTGTCAGAAAAGAGGTACCATAATGGATCTTTTAGACAGAGCGATACTCTTATCTCATCCCTCGAACCACCAAAAGAACCTCGAAATATGCATCAAAATTTTTTACTAAGAAATAACTACCCGTTAGATTTTATTTTTACAACGTTTAAAAAACGTTGATTATTTAATTGCGAAAAACAATAATTGTAAACAGAACGAAGAGTGGTATTTGTTCTTTACAATACCGTATGTTCCAACTATCTCAGAACGAATAAAAGACATAACAAAAAAGATTAATGCAAAAATGGCATACACAAGCCTTAATAAAATGAGCAATCTTATCAAAGTACACAAAAATCCCCTAGACATCTCTAATTGCATGAATGTGGTTTATAAGATAAACTGCAATACTTGTGATGCGTCTTACGTAGGCCAAACTAGTAGGCAAGCACATACGAAAATTATTGAACATCGCAACCACATAAGAAGAAATGCAGCAAATCATTCTGTCATAACTGATCATAGGTTGGAATTTAACCACGATTTTAATTGGAATGAAATACAAATTTTAAATACTGAACCTTTCTTAAACAAGATTAGTCTCGGAAATGTTATACAGGGTGTCCGGTAACTAACGGACCAACGATTACAAATGGATTCTTTGGTCAATTTAAGAACGATTTTTCCTCAGCAAAATGTCGAAAAAGATCATCATTTTTTACAACTTTCCAATATTTGTCATTATGTATCTTTATAATACTAGCCTAAACTAAGCCTCAAATTAAAATTTTATTATAGTAAACTTTACCTGAAATTAACTAAAGAATGTAATTATAATGGACTTTTAACTCCAAAACGTTTAGTTTTTAAAAAACCCATTTTTTTCAATCGCTTATAACTCGAAAATTATTGACTTCTCAACATTTTTGCTAAGGAAAAATCGTCTCCAAATTGGCCAGAGAATCCGCCCTTAATCATTGGTCCGTTAGTGACCGGGCACCTTGTATATTAAAAGACAAAAGAATAGCCTAAATTCGCAAACAGATACAGAACTTTTGCTAGAATCTTATTCCACCATCATTAACAAGTTGCCGAAAATCTAATACAATTATAATTAAAAATTAAATAATTTCTTCCACCTGACTTTATATATTATAATTTATTGTGCTTTTATTATATTTTAGACCTTATAATTGACTCATATTAATTTTGTATTTTTTCTTTATTTTTATATTTATTTTTACTTTTAACTTTTAACTCAAGTGTTTAATATCAGAATTTAACTTTTTTTAAAATAAACAGTGTGTTTTATCTTGTTATTTAGTCTCGTATTTTGTTTTCTTAGAAAGCGGATATTAATAATTCTAGGCATATTCGTCCCCGAAACCGTTTTGACATTATTAGCTAGTTGACTCGCGACTTATAAACATGTTTAACGTTCAATATAAGACTCTGCCCAACACTTTTTCATATGCCATAGATATGTTCGCATACGTGTAAGTTGATTGTTTTTATTAATTTTATTGACGTCATTCCATTATATTAAATTTAATATTAATAAAATGAAGAAAATATATTCTTAGATACTACGAAATACAAATACTACAAATTTTTGTCTTCCGGGCTTTTCAACCGTGCCAAGAAAAAATGTGACTACACCATAGTATTCACAATTATATTTAATGCGGAGTGAATTACGGCTTAAACATTCCTAACCATGCGCTTTTTCTTTATAATGATTTTTATAATACCATTACTTTATGTTTTCACTATGCGCTGAAGATGGCTCAAAAAAAGAGCCGAAACGTCCGCAATTTATACGAGGGTCACTATTTATATTTCGGGAATAGGAACAAAAACAAATAGTTAAGCTGCAAATATATTTTTATTGTTTTTCAAAGTACTCGCCACGATGATCGATACACTTTTGCATGCGCTTAAACCAATTTTCAAAGCATTTATTCCATTCCGAATGAGGTATCTCCAAAACATGATTTTTGAACGCTTCAATAGCTTCTTCGGGCGATGAAAATCGTTGACCACGCAGTTTATTCTTCACGGATGGGAACAAAAAGAAATCATTGGGTGCCAAATCAGGGCTGTACGGCGGATGATCCATCAATTCAATGTTTTGAGTGCTCAAATAGTCTCTTGTTTGAGCCGATGTGTGAGAGCTCGCATTGTCATAATGAAGAACAATCCGACGTCTCTTGTTTGTTTTCCTTATTTCACCAAAGATTTCTGGCAAACAGATAGTTGTGTACCACTCAGAATTTACTGTTCTACGATCCTCTAGAGGCACTGTTGCAATATGACCAGTTTTTCCGAAGAAACAGGCCACCATTTTCTTTGAAGTGCTTCGTGCGCGAACAACTTTTGTTGGATTTGGTTCATCTTGGAACACCCATACAGTCGACTGCTGCTTACTTTCGGGCTCATACGAATATATCCATGATTCGTCACCTGTCACGATTTTATAAACGTCTTTTGGAGCACCGCGATGGTATTTCTTAAGCATTTCTTTGCACCAATCGACACGAGCCTTTTTTTGAGCGATTGTCAAATTATGTGGAATCCAACGCGAACATAACTTTCGCACAGCTAAGTGTTCATGTAAAATCGCATATATGCTGGTGGAACTAATGCTTAGGGATGCCTCAATCTCACAATAGGTTACATGACGATCTTGCTTAATCATTTCGTGCACAGCATCGATGTTTTCTGGCACTACAGTCGATTTTGGACGACCTTCACGAAACTCGTCGGACAGCGAACTACGACCACGATTGAATTCACTATACCAGCGATACACAGTGGTTTTTGATGGAGCTTTATCGCCAAAAGTCAAATTAAGTTGATTGACGCACTCTTGTTGTGATAATCCACTTCGAAAGTCGTAAAAAATCATCGCACAAAAATGTTCACGATTCAGTTCCATTTTTTGCCGAGACGAAACTTTCAACTAAATATAAAATAAACAAATAGCGTCCGTATGACAAAATGTTCTGAGTACGTATATCATCAAAAATGTCAAACTTTACGATGGAACCGTCAGATGGACTCACATGACATCAGTGTTGCCAATTCCCGAAATATAAATAGTGACCCTCGTATTGTTACACCTAATGTAATCTTTATGATAATTTAATTTTATTCATTTAATTTTTTATTATTAGCACCTTAACCGCGTCCTGGCCCTCACAACTAACTTACATCGAGACTTAAATATTTGTTTAAATAATATTTATTATATTTTATTATCTTTAATTTATTAAATTCTATTTAGCATTTATCAATATTGTATACATACCGTTCTTTGGGTTGATGTTTTCTTTACAAAGTATTTTCCATTTCGCAATCATTTCTTGATTTTTTGGAAATGAAATATATCTCACATTTTTATTATTACGTAAAGTATTTTTACATTTTTTAAATGAACACGACAGCATTATAAATAAAATTTTTTACATTAATAAAATTCACGAAACTGCACATAACATGTGTATCATGACACTTTCATAACGTTTACATTTATATTTATAGTCACGTTGATATAGTGATTTTGCAAGATGGCGGAAACTTGGTGCTGCGCAGACTGTGACGAAAACTTGTCCGAAAAGATAGCACATCTATTCTTTTGTTGGGCAAAAAAAAAATCGAGAAAATCTAACCTTCTTATTTCGCGAGTTAGTTTTAATGTGATAACGAACGTTTCAAAGTGCGAATTCCATTATAAAAATAATAATAATAAAACGTAGAAGTCTTTATTTTATCAAGCAAAAGAAATGTATAAACAAAAAAAATTTGCATTAATTTGGTGGCTAGCAACGAAAGAGAAGAACATAATAAATGAAGGATTTCAAGACACAAAAGAAATCAAAAGCTGAAGCAAAAATTCTTTCCATAAGCGGTAAGTTATCTCATCTTCTTTCTTTTAGTCACGTTAAAAATAATTAACTATCTCTTTTTATGTACGTAACATTAAAAAATATTATTAAATATTGATTTTTATTATAGACAATGAAAATGAGTTACATAAATTAATCGTATCGACCAATGGGGTCATTCACGATTTATGGAAGAAAATTTTCTCTGCTGACGTAATAAACGAACACGATAAAGGAAAAAAATCGAAAAAAGTCATCGAAAGTACAAGAAAATCCACGAAAAAACAAACTGAAAAAAAAAAATAGCAAATACACCGCACATCTTATCGAACGTTATTTTATCAAATATCGGTGCATCATCATCATCATCATCACAGTCTTGCACATGTTCAACTTTTTCCAACGAATCCATAACCACAACATCAAATTTGTCATGCTTTTCATTTCATAAAAATCAATCTTATAATTTACAAAACATAAAATCACCACAGACATCAACATTTAAAACCAACCATCATTTCATCTTTAACCTGTGCTCCTTCACCATTATATAATATTACGCAACACAACATTATTTAGCCTATTTCTTCTGCATTACACCTTAAACAACAATCTAACAACAGAATTTACACAAAAATAAAAATCGAAAATAAAAAAAAATATATAACAGAAAAAACATGCAAATACAATACAGACAATACACAGACATTCACTACAATTAATGCGAACACAGAAAGATTAAATGAGAGAACATAAACACAATACAACAACAAAACATATCACGTATATATTTAAAGTCACACAAATTCAGATTCAGATTCATCATCATATTCTCACTCATGTTTATACATAGTTTGGAAAATTCACACAGTTCGAAAAATTCACACAATTCGAAAAATTTACACAGTTCGAAAAATTCACACAGTTTACAAGATAAACAAGGTTCACTAGAAAGTGAAAAAAATAATGTTGAAATTGGAATATTTTCTGGGCTTCCAAATGGAATAAGTAAGCATTAATTTTGTTTATCAATTATTGGCATTAATTAAAATTTTTATTTTATTATTTACAGTCACCAAGAGAGATATTTATTTCCAAGAAAAACGATTACAAATGATGAAAAGGGCGTACAAAAATAAAAAAATAGATATTGAATTAAAAGAAATCTTCGCGGTAATATTTAAAAATTTTATTTATATATAATTAATGTATATATAAATTATTTATATATATATATTTCATATACAGGGTTAATATCACTGTACCTCAAAATAACTAATATAATAATAAATTATATTTACCTGTCTTCCAGAATCTTATTAATAATCTTTTTTATTTTCTTTATACTTTTTAGGTTATATAAAATACTTTTTCTGCTTCAATTTCTTTCTTCACAGTACATTTGTATACATATATTCACGTGCGCATATGTATGGATCCGTTCCGAAACAGTACCAATGGCCAAGCTTTCAATTAGCTTATTTAACGATGCTGCACGTTGGATCCACGGATAATATAGAAATATATATTATGTATACTATATAAATAAATAAATAAATATATACATATATATATATATATATATATATATATATATATATATATAGATTACATTGCAATATTTGGCATAAAAAGTTATTATCAACTACAATTAACCAGTTAGAAGACTATATGGTCAAACGGGTACCACTCTTTTATCAATAACTGCATTTAACAGAACAAAAACTGCTGAGTTGTTTTAAACAATTTTTGAGTGTCGCCATCTAACGGTCTGACTTGGAATTAATTTTCATGTATGTACCGTTTAACATGCGTGATCCGTGCTTCGAAGTAAAATAAATATTATTTTTGTATATATTTTTTGTTTAAAGTTTGAAGAACTCTAATAACAAAAAAAAAATATATATATATATATATAAATAATGTTAGTTTTATTTTAATTTTATATATAAATCTGTTTTATTGACTAAGACTAAGTTTTATTGATTATCCTTGTCGGTGACAAAATGGAAGCACTGAACACAAATCTGTCTTCAAAATTGCTCCATCATATTATAATTTTAAGAGACATTAAACTTGCAAAAAAAAATCACGAACTTTGTCATATTATAGCTACAATATGCGACGTGCTAAAGAAGTTTTCTTGCCACCAAAATAAAGTATATTGTTAGGACTTTCAACCTTCAATAAGAATTTTCGGTGTCAGTGTCGGTATGGTTCATAAAATATCCATAGTTGAACATAATATTTATTAATATACGCCAGAATCGGTTTTTATTTTACTATGGTCGATAAATTAGAGATTATTAATACTAATTATTTGCCGTTGGTAAATTAAAAATTATTAATATTAATTATTTGTCATCGGTAAATTAGAAATTATTATTTATACTAATTATAAAAAGTTTTAAATAATATTATAACTTTGAAAATAAGTACAGTATCGTTATTATTTTAAATAATATTCTAATACTATAAACTCGCGATTAATATTTTTGATGGTTATCAGCCGATTTCTGTCAAAATATATATTAATCAAACATAAGATATTATAACATATTATATGTACAATATTTATAACATATCAATATTTTAATCTAATATATTATTACTTTAATCGGAATTCAGTTAAGTTTAAAGTATTATAACATATTATATACAATATTATTATTTTATATAAACTTGAAATAAACAGACTTTGAGAGTCAAACACGGATGTTTGTGTACTGGAAAATTTATTTTTCACTATGCCTTATAATTTAAGGGGCTCAGTTTTATCAATAAAATGCGAAGGGTGATTTAGTCATGAACCTTTTTGTTTGCTATACAGATGAATAAACCTTTAATCAAAATAATTTCCTCCATTTTCTACTACTTTTTCTTATCTCTCCGGCAATAGGGCAATCTCACAACGGTAGAACGCAATGTCTTTTGAGGCGATCCATTCATCCACTCATTTTGGACTTCTTCGTAACTGCAGAAGTGTGCGTGTCCGTAAGTGTGTGTTGCATCGATCGGAAGAGATGGTAATCCGATAGTGCCAAGTCTGGAGAGTACACTGGACGCGGGAAGATTTCCCATTCAAGCTTTAGAAGTGTCTGCTTCATGCTTTTCGTAAAATGCGGTCGAGCGTTATCATGCAAAAGAATGACTTTGCGTCGATTGCTGGCTATATATGTCTTTTTGCATCATTTCGTCACTCAATCGGCATAATTGCTGTTGGTAGCAATCAGCTATGATGGTTTCATTTGGATGCAAGAGCTCATAATGCAGCACACCCTCCTGGTTCCACCAAATGCAGAACAAGGTCTTATGCCCCTGAAAATTTCTCTTCGGCGTTGAAGTGGATGGTTGGCCAGGGTCCACCGCTTGGGATTATCAAAATAAATTTATTTCTCATCATTAGTCACGATACGCCACAAAAACTCTTTTCTTTGCCTGGCAAGCAAAGAAGTCGCGATAGACAAACGATTTAAAATGGCATTTTCTGACAACTCATGTGGTAGCCATATCCTTTCCTTATAAATTTTTTTCATGGCATGCAAGCGTTTTGAGAGCGTTTCGAAATCGTACAAGCCAAACTCTACATGTTTTTTCCGATGGAATTTCATCACCATACTCTTCGGATAATAAGCGATGCGGTTTTCTTGCGATCAAAGTAGTGAAGAAGCACATGTCGGAAAAATAACTTATCGCGGTTCATTTTCAATCTATTGAAAAATTTTTTTGGCATCGAGAAATCTAACCTGTGAGGACTGAATCACTTTCAGCAATGTTTAATCTACAAAAGACATGCGATTTCACCGTCGAAACTCGCCAGCATTGGAGCCGACACTCTCTAGTAGCGAGCGGCAGGAATTAAGTTTGCCATCTAATATTGTGTAAAAAAATAAAAAAATTTCAAGACCGATAAAAAATATAATTTTTTAACTTTTTAAAATTTTTTTACCTAAAATTATGGTATTTCTCGTTTGTTAACATTAATATTTTAATTGTGGAAAAAGATTTTTTAATTTGTATAGCCAATAAAGAGATTCATGGTCAATCAAATTTCTCATTGCAATTAATAAAAGAAAGCATTAGGGTCATCTTAAAATCTCCAAATGAGATTTATTCTTAAATGAAAATTTTAGCAGCATGCCAACTAAATTTCGTGCACCGTGCACAATTATAAGGCGCAGCGAAAAATTAATTTTCGCTATCCAACACACAAACATTCTCGTTCGGTTATTATAGTTTATTTCATATTGAATATAGGAACTTTTAAATTTTTCTTATTATTTTTATTGCAATTCTAATATCATATGTAGATCACATTGTAGATCATATGCGGATATTATTGTATATCTCGTCGATCTCTACAATATTGCCCTTTGCTTTTGAACCCTGCATTTCCAAGATAAA
This sequence comes from Nylanderia fulva, assembly GCF_048542155.1. Lineage (NCBI taxonomy): Eukaryota > Metazoa > Arthropoda > Insecta > Hymenoptera > Formicidae > Nylanderia > Nylanderia fulva. The sequence continues at coordinate 356,258 of NW_028190894.1, forward strand.
CAGGAAAAGCGAATTAAACGGCGATATCTCCAAAACGACAAAGAGCAAATAATTTTTGTGTGGTTAAACGATGTAAAATCACATTATGTCTTTAAATTGTTTGATCGTAAATAAAAACATGTTTTTTTGTTTCTATACACAAAAATGAACAAATATACACATTGTAGATCTTGTCGATTTCTACAAGATTACTCTTCGCACTTTTGTCCTAGGTCGCGTCTTTTTCGAGATAAACGAGAAAACCACATTAATCGGCGATCTCTTTGAAAAATTGAGTCTAACGTAGTTGAGACAGAGAACAAACTTGTAGATCTCGTCGATTTCTATAAGATTTACTATTGCACATTTGTTTTAGAACGCGGTATTTTCAAGAAAAACACGAAAAACAAATTAAAAGATGATATGTCCGAGACGGTGAATTTACGCAGATGGGGCAAAGTATGAACTTGTAGATCTCGTCGATTTCTACAAGATTGCACTTTTGCACCTTTACCCTACGACGCATTCTTTTCGAAATAAATACAAAAAATCAATTAAACGGCGATATCTAAAATTTTGTAAAAAATTACTTATCTTTCCTATTGATAAACTTATTAGAAAATTAAAGAGCACGTTTAGAAACATGGGAAAACAATGAATTTACTTTGTTTTATTTCTTGTTTATTTTTATTATTCATGTTATATATGTATATTTGTTCATTTTTGTGTATAGAAACAAAAAAACATGTTTTTATTTACGATAAACAATTTAAAGACATAGTGTGATTTTACATCGTTTAACCACACAAAAATAATTTCAAATTAATCCTAACTCGCTTAATTAAATATTTCCCCTAATTGTATATAATTTAATAAAATAATTGATTTAGTTCCAATCTAATCATTTTAACTTTATCTTTGTAATGTTTTAGTGCATATTCACTAAAAATTAAAAAATTGCCCTTTGCATCTTTGCTCTATATCGCGTCTTTTTCGAGGTGAATCTGAAAAACCACATTAAACGGAGATATCTCCGAAACGGTAAGGCTTACGTAGTTGGGACATAGGATCTAAAAACATTTATAATCGAAATAATTGAACAAAGGCCTTTTTTCGAGCAAATTTTTTGACAATTAATTTATTATTGAAATATCATACACTGCGGAACGTGAAGATAACATAAGTAAATGTTCGAAACGTTCCGCAGTGTATGATATTTTAACAATAAATTAATTGTGAAAAAATTTGCTCAAAAAAAAGATCTTTGTTCAATTATTTTGATTATATATATTATTATTATTCGAGCCAATCTTTTTTTGTATTATATAATTGTCATCTTAAAAATATTATTCGTGGATAAAATATTAAATAACAACAAAATCTTCATAGAAGAAAAAAACACGAGTATATTAAAAAAATTCGACAATGTATGCAAATGTGCTTTGTAAAAATTTTTCTAAATTCGAAAATAAAATTTAAATATCTTAACATTTTATATCGTATTTTAATTAATTATTGAAAATAATTAAAATACGATGTAAAATGTGACAACGCCGCAAAAATTTTTCATTTATTGGAAATTGGCAGCAATTTTTTCCAATTATGTCAGAATTGTCGGAAGTCAGGTGTCGGCTGTCAGATACGACTGAGGTTAATGATGAAACTCAATGTGAAAATCTCGTTACTGGAAGACGTATTATTATTAATATTTCAACTCTTGCCAAAGGCCTTTGGTGTTGTTCTTGTAAAAAATATATTTCTCTTGATTTTATTAAGAAAGAAATACGAGAGGCAAATATGCAGTGTTTTATCATCGATATTGCGTTAAACCGATAATCACAGTTATTTTTTAATAATAATTTCCAAAGCTAGTAAATCGTTTTAAAATTGTGGGAACATTTTTACATCTATGAAGAATATAATATTACAAAATCAAATTTTTATCATTGTTTTTTCATAGTTCGTGAATAATTTAATACCTGTTTTTTAAACGTTTACATAGATCCTATGTTAAAATCGCAAAATTCAAAAATTAATAACTTTTAAAGGAGTAAGAAGTAAAAAAATTTGAAATAATTCATGACGATTTAGAACGTTATTAAGAATTTAATTGAAAATTTACGGCAATCCAATACATCCTTAAAATGAGAACGTTTTATACTTTTGCCACTTGTTTCGTAGCGAATATTTGAATCGAACAGTCAAATCTTCATTCTTGTATAAAGTTCTGCATAAAATATCTTACTTGATTGACACATTAACATTTTTTTATTTTATAGTATATGCAAATGTTATTGAAAGATATAAACACATATATTGCAATTTCTCGCAGGATATAATATGACCTTAAATTTTCAGTAATTTATTAATATTAAACAATATGGTTTCTTCTCTATAAAAGTAATCAATTCCGAAAGCATATATGATATATTGTAAAGATTGTAAAATTGCAAAGATTAGCACCGATTAATTAATTAATTTTGTAACACGTACCGTGGACGCAAAAAGATTCTATCTTGATGTCCCTTTTTGTAAGCGATAGAATAAAGCCAGAAAATAATGTAAGTTAATCTCGTCTCATAAGTTTTCTACATATTTATTTAAAGTGATTAAGAGATTAGCCAGTTAACCGCGTGTAGACGAAAAATTGTATATTATGAAATGGTGTTATAACTGTTTGCCTATTTTCCTTTTTTTATTTCGTCCACGCGATTAACTGGATTTGTCTCAAGTATTGTAAAAGATTAGGGATATGTGCTGAGAATTCTCAGTAAATAAAAATTTAACAACTAAACTTCTAAAGATACACTTGACATTATATCGACATCAGGAAACTGTATTCTAAAAATATTTTTCAGCTCATCAGATAGTTCACAGTATTTGAACGATATGAAGATCTAAGCTGATACATCATTATTCAGATTTCTGCAAAAACTTTGAATTTAACCATCCCTTTTATGAATAAAAATGTTTGCGCAGTAAAAGACCAACGCGTATCGTTGAACACTAAATTGTATATGTCTTGTGCCTTATAGATGTTTATTAAAATTTTTTAAATGTATTTATTTTTTTGTAGCACAAGTAAGAATATCGAGATAATATTTGTCGATCCTTTTTGTTTTGCAAATCTATGATGCGTAACATTTATGTGTAATAAAAATAATTTGTCATATATAAATATTGATTATAATAAAAAAAAAGTTGTTTGATACATTAATCAAACTTTAACTGTAGACTTTATTATTTAAAATGTTATATACAATAAGAATAATCGATATACACACTTATATATGCAGAATTACCGAAAACTGAATATTTTATAAGATACTTTACATTTTATGTCAAAAAGTTGTTAGCTTCAAACCTTTATAATTCAAAGAGTACTCTATGAAAAAATACTTTATTATAGGGATTTGGAAAGCTCTTGAGATAACCTACAAGAATATGTAATGAAAAATAGGTAGATTCACTTAAGAAATTGAAGATGACCTTTACGTGACCTTCAAATGATTCTTCAAGGTTAAATCAATAACACTATCTTATGTCTCCCTTCGAGTCAAACAACTTTCATCTGAAACAATTTTTTTATATCTTTTATAGTAGTCGAGATATTTGCGTGGAACATTTAAAATAGGACACCCTGTATATAAAAATACAATATATATTTAAAATTAAAATATACTTTCGCATCGATCAGTACATAATTAAGATATATAATAAAATGTGCAGTATTTGTCGAATTATATGGTTTAATATAATTTAATTAAATAATTTTGACAAAAAATTAATATATTACAATCTTTGTTTTTCACAAGTTTCAAAAATAAAAATTATTTTGATTTAATAATTAACTTAATGTAGCACGAATTTCGGTTCAAGAGTAGTGAAGCAGAAATATTTTATTTCTATTTCTTAATTATTTTATAAATAGATAAGTATACAAAACTGAATGTAGTGTACAAAACTGAAGATATAGAAAAAGGAGAGAAATAAACATTACATTTTTTCATACAATCTTTAGCTATTGTTTAAATCCAATTGAAATAATTGTTGTAATTAATTTTTACGTCGCAGTAATATAATTATTTTTACATAGACATTATTAGCGCAAAAGAAAACTTTGCTGTCATCATTTCAAATAATAATATAATTATTGGTATATGTTACATCGATAAATATTTAAAAATCTTTATGATAGTTTATGTTCTTTTTCTATTTGAGTTACATTAAATAATGAAGTTATATTAAATAATAAAAGTGGAAAAACATGTAAATTTAAGAGTTTATGAAAATAAATTATTCTTTTCATAGAGCACTCATTTTTGATAATATACTAAAATATATCAAAAATCTTACTTTTTATTATCAACATAATTGCGTGTATAATTTATTTAATTATGTGTTCATATTCTTAAAAGTAGATGCAATAATAAATCACAGATACACATGTTTCATAATTTACGTCTATAAATTATGCAGCGTTGTTACTTTAATGAAAAATTAAAAATTTTGAATTATTGTTTGTGGATGCTTAGTAAAGGAAAAATTATTAAATAAAAGTCACTACACCAAATCTTTTTACATAGACAATACATTTATAAGATATAGGTTTTTATAATATGTAACTATCAATCTCGCAGTTAACAAATAAATATCCTACTAATGAACATTGATCATATATTTTATTTCATAATTCCTGAATTCCTGTCTTGAGAATTGCAGAAAAATTATAATTAAAAATTGTTAGACTTATTTTTCATTAAAATCGCCTTATGTAATTGAAATTCTGAAGCATTTTATATATCAATTAAATTGAAAAAGTCTTTTGTATATTTTATTGCAGCGCATGATCTTGATGTGCAATGTTTTCGTCATTTATATTTTTGATGTAGAATAAGATAGAATACGAAGAAAACTAATATTTTTTAATATATGTATTTTACAAGCAAGATAATTTTTTACACTTATCTATTTTTCATTATTTAATTATTTTTGTATAATTGTTATAATGTTAATAGAAGTAATTAGAATACGAAGAAAACTAATATTTTTTAATATATATATTTTACAAGCAAGATAATTTTTTACACTTATCTATTTTTCATTATTGAATTATTTTTGTATAATTGTTATAATGTTAATAGAATTAATTATCCATTGTCACACCATTACAATCGATGGTGGCGATCTTGGTAGTGAAACTTCTATTCGAGAACTGTTCTTGTAAATGTTGGATTTCTATGTCTGTGAGATTTGGTCGTAACATAATGTATGCAAATCCGCCTTCAAAACCTGTAAGCTTTGCTCCGTATTCAAACTGACTTGCAATCTCCGAAATTGTATCAAAGTCCGGTTGCGACAAATTATATTCCCTCAACAATTGTTGATTTCTTATAATGTGTGACTGCAAAACACAAAAATGTTAATTATAAAATGTTATCAATTTCCGGCAAATAATTATGTATTGGAAAATCTTGTCAAGGCTAAAGAATATACAAGGTGCCTCATAGGAAACTGCTGAAATTAATTAGCTGTCATTTATTAATGCATGCAGTTTATTTTATTGATAAAATAATGAAAAAGTGCTAATAATCACATAAACTAATGATAAATATTTTTAACAGTGCCAAATTTAATAGCAACTATTAGAAGGATCGTCAATAACATTAAAAGTGACATGTTAAAAAAAGTTTTGACGAGTTTTCGTAAAAGAACAGAATTTTGTACAAATTTAAATGGTACATACTTCGAAAATATTTATCATTAGTTTACACATGTGATTATTAACACTTTTTTTATTACTTTTTTCAATAAAATAAACTGATATACAAATATTTTATTTATATCCATTAAAAGCTGTAGACTTTCCTTTTTTCAACACAATTTTTGTTTTCTCAATAACTGCATGCATTAAAAAATGACAACTAATTAGTTTCAGCAATTTCCTATGGGATACCCTGTAATATATAATAAAATAATATCATTGTTAAATAAAAATAAAAAAAATACCTGTAAGTTCCTGTAAGCATTCTGATGGACAATAGGATCTCCGATGTTACGAATATTGTCAATATATCTAAGTCTATTATATATTGTTGTTGCAACTTCATCTAATAAATTTATGAAAGTTTCAAAATCCGGATGTACAGAATTCAGCACTGCTATTTGTAGCGCTCGGTTCTTTTTATCTTGACGAATATTTGTTGCGATCACTAGCACCTTTAATACCGTTTTTAAATTTATGACATTTGTAAAAAAAGATTTATAATACGCACGTTGATAATTTCGTACTTGACCGTAAATGCAAGTTTCGGCATCGATCGCGGGAAATACATATTCTTGCATAAAATCTTCACAAGACTCAGTATAACGTTTAATCGTCTCCAAATCTTCATAGTTAAATCTAATGTGATCACCACTCTGTAGACACTTCCAATGAAGAAAACATCCTGCCAGACACGCAGCGAACGATGTCGAACTGCCAAGGCCAGACCCGAAAGGTATTTCAGTGGTCACCAACACCCGAAAAGGCGATCTTCTTTTGAGATTATAAGTCAAAGAATAAAATAGGTAAAAGAATATATGTAAGCTAAATCTCTGCTCAAATGTCTTCCACAAACCGTGCATAGTGATAAAGTATGTCACGTATCGAAGAAAATGGATTGGATTCGATCGAATTTCTGAGAGATCTGTGTTAAAGAAGTAGCTTTCAACAATTTCTAGAGGTATGTCCTTTTCTAAGTCAATCCGAGAGAAATTGATCGAAATAATTCTTTCAGATTCAGGCAGTTCCTGGAATTCGAGTCTGGTGCGAAGACTTAAGCCGGCCACAATCAAAGTTTTGTTATACGTCGCCGAGTGCTCTCCGGATAAGACGATTCTTCCTGGTGCGGAAATTTTAAAATTAGCCATTCCTTTATTCAATAAAAATATCTCTTCCTCACAAAACTGACGTAATATTGAATAGTTGAGAGTTGATAATATATATTAAAAATGTAAGGTCGCACTAATAAGAATTTTTGAAACGTTCGTTATCGCACACAAGAGCGTGTTTATATGTCCTGTACACACTTTCGCGTCTCACTTGTAACTGATTTCGTCTCGGACATATAATAACATCATGTCGAAGTCATGCTTTCCAATATGGACTACAATGTCAAACTTTTTCAATATTTTCGGAAGAAGGAAAATATATGTATGCCTAAATATAATCCAATATATATTATTTTCAATATCATAAATTAAAATAAAAAAGCAAATTGAACCCCTTAGGCTAAAACGTTTATAATGTTAATCACTTAGATGTAAAATACTAGATTGAGTTCTGTCCTTGCTGTCGCAAGTGTCTTGTGTCAAGTTACCGATTTAACTAATATTATTTTTAATATGCGAGAGAAGTCGTGTGTTATGTGTCATTATAACTGCTATTATATTTTTAATCTCTATAAAAAGTCAATATTACAAAAAGGCCGAACATACAATGTTTTTAAATTATATTTCAGACAATTCGTCAAGAATATGAAAATATTTGCTATTGAAACATTCCGCATCTTTATTTAAATTGATATTATTTCTCCTCCTTAATATAAATCATTTCAGAAATGAGTAGCTCAAAAATAAATATAAAATCAAAGCTAATTATGAATGATATATTAATTTTGCAAATTATTATCTGATCTGATATAAAAATGATCAAAGAATCACTTTTATATTTTTAAGAAATACATACTTATTCTGTTTTGAAGAAAAAGTTCAACAAGTCTGTTAAACATCTATATATAGCTAAAAAAGCTAATAAAAAATCACGCTTGATGCAAGCAATTTAATAACATAAATTCTTATAATATGAGATTATTAAATGTGTTGGTAAAAATTAATAATTATTAATTTTTTAGTTATAACTTTTCATTTTTTTGTTGCAAGTGCGGACACATAAAAATCAATATGTTTAGTTTTGTTTTTTATAAAATTGTTAGAAATTATTTATGAACATTAATCAATTATAAATTAAATTAGAAATTATAAGCGCGCGCTTGTGTTGTCTAGTAATTTAAATAGTCTTATGGAAAGTATCAAAAGAAAACAATCATTAATAAATATAAAATAAAATTTTAAGAATCGCGATTCTAAGAATTACTAAAGATTCTCAGAATTATAAATTTTTACAAAGTTGAAAAAATGTTAGGAAAATATATTCCCTCTTTTTCTTTAAAGAGATACTAAAATAACAAATCAAAATTCTGAAAACAAATTTTACTAAACTCTTAACAATATAATCATTAAAGAGATACCATGAAAGAGATAGCAATTGTCAAAAAAATTAAACTATATCAAAAATCAAGAAAGTAATATGATTTCTTATACATATACATTTCTTATATGGTATATATATATATATATATATATATATATATATTACTTGAGATTTTAGTTTTTTTTTATCGCTATACAACTTGCTTAATTAAGAGTAGAATGATGAAGAGGAAGATAAATCGTCGATTAGCTTTGGGCTTCGTTTTCATGATAAAGGTTTCCTCATCTTTCAACGTTTTTCTTTCTTAATGATTGAAACAGAGATCTCTTAAGAACTCTTAATGATTTCGCAAAGTAACAAAAACCTACCTCCTTATTTTTCTATCTCTCAAAATGATACTGCAACGAAACATTAGACCGAAGAAGAGACAAATCCAAAAACTGGCCGCGATTGTCAGAATCGCTTGTCAGACTTATTGAGATCGAAATGTATTTAAGAAATAATAAAAGTATTTATTTTTTATTTTATTAGAACTGAAAAATATTTTTCTTTTGATAAATTATTTATAATTACTAATCACATGCGTATATACACATATACATATATTTTTTGTATATTTTATAATAATAATTGTATATTTTATATTGTATTATATAATAGTTTATCTTACAGAATTTTAGAATAATAAGCGAAGATTAGCGGTTTTAATTAAAATCAGATAATAAGAAAATATATACTTAAAGAATATAAAATAAAAGCAAATAAGAATTAAAATCTATGTTGCATATTAATATGTTAATCTAATATGTATAATACATATAATCTGATGCAGTTGAAAATTACAGTGATACATAAAATTTTGTTTTATAAAATAAAATTATTTTATAAAAAATTATTTATAAAAAATTTTATAGAATTTTAGAAAATGTTTTAATACACAAACTGAATTATGAAAGATGACTATCTCTTTGAATGGTTCACAATGTAGATTGAAATGTGTTGGACGATCATGGGCATATGGAAACATAATAAAAAAAGGAGATTGAACGATCTTAAAGGTACGTTTCCACTACGCTGATATTTCTATATCCAAAATACAAAAGAATAATTTAACAGAGAATAAACTTTTAGAGAAAAGTAAAAATATGGGCGTAAAAAATATTCTAATTCTTAAAAGTCTTTTATTAAGTTTTAAATATCCTTCTCGAGCGGTGCTAATATTATTAAGGTCTTATTGTGATCGCTGAACATTCTTAGGAGAGAAATTTTTCATTCTTAATTATTGATAAATATCGATCTATATATAATATATATAGGGTGTCCAATTGTAATTGGTTACACGATATGATAGCGCTACTGATTTTTTTGAAGCGCGCTTTTCAAGGTCATTCAAAGGTCACTTATGTTTTTTTTAAACAAAATTACAATTTTGTTATATTAATAAATCGATTCCTCGGAATTTTTGGCATAAAAAGTTATAAAGGTATATAAGATGGCAAAAAATGAATAACTTATGAGATATTTTATACTTAAATTTGGTATAAAATATTTTGTAAACTATTCATTTTTTGATTATCTAAAAGTACTTAAATTATGAAATATCTCGTAAAATATTAATTTCCTTTTGACAATTTTTCTCAAATACTTTTAAAAAATAATGAAAAGAAGAATCGATTAGCGCGAAGAAAACACATAAGTTGTAAAAAAGTACGTAGCGTTTAATTGTAAGTTATTAATTACATACTTTTTCTTACAATGTGTTTCTTAAAATTCGAAAAAATAAAGTTTGTGTTATACATATATGTATTTTATTAACTCTCGAATACATAATAAAAAAGTATTCTCGATTAAACTCTTTTTAAAATTTTTTAATTACTTATTTACATTTTGATTATAAATTTTAATTATATTTTTACTTTTATCGTTGTAATAAAATATTACATAAGCGTTCTGTAAAATAATATCACACTTGCGAATGAAATAAGAAAATAATCATTTTTCTTCTGCGTAAACTTTGTATTATGTTCCTCAAAAGAAGAACAAATGCATTTAACGATTACAATCGTTGAAAGTTGAAAATAGATATCGCTAGCTTTAATAACTATACGTGTTTCGCGTAAACTTAAATAAGATAAAACGATATAAGTTCATTTATCATCATTAAGTTGAAGCGATTACAATGATAAAACTGCTCACGTAATGTCCTAAGGACGAGTTGTCACGCTAGAATGCGAGAATATGATAAAAAAAGTATTATGCCATGAGACTTTTCAGTTATATATTTTGATATATTTAAATATAAATAATTTAATGGTTTTTTAAATATGTGTGTAAACAAAAAAAAATAATTATATCAATTATGTAAAATATGATATATATTATAAAATATTAGTATTTAAAAAGAAGAGAAGAAGCATTAAATAAATTAGAATTTCACCAATTTTTAATAAATAATGAAAATATATGGATATATGTATATATCCAGATGATGGCAAATGATGCATTTTGACATCAAAATGATGTCATAATAATTACTGTGGCTATCTGGATATATATGTACATATATAACATACATTTACGTATTCACATACATATACATATATCAAAATTGACCATTATACGCTGCGCGAAAGAGATTTACGTGCCTTCTAATCGATTGGATCGTAAGCTTGGCGTTTATATGGAGGTCCTAAAAATGGCACAAGAAATCGCGAAAAAGCGCGCACGCAAACGCGAAAAGGGCGTTAATGGAGACGTACCTTAAAAGACGAGAAGAAAGACGCGAAGGACGATAAAGCGAACGGAAGAGAAGAGAGAAAGGAAGACAAAATGAAAGGAGAAAGATACAGAGGGAAAATGAAAGGGGATAACAACGAGCGGATGAAGAAAAAGGATGAGGAGGGAAGGGTAGAGGGGAGGGGGAAAGCGGAAGGCCGCCGACTGACAGGGAAGGACGATCGAGACACAGCGAATGAGATGAAATGTGTGAGAGAGATGGCAGGACTGACTGTTCTCTCCTCTTCTCTCTTGTGTGAATGAATTTTTTATCATCGAACAATTTTTTCAGATTTTAATACTCTGAAATGTCACTTATGTTATTTTACAGATTGACGTTCTTAATTATTTTACAACAATGTCATTTGGATGAAAAAGAAGAGATTTTTTTATATTTTCTTTTATAAATATATAGTAACAATTTATATTAGGGGTTAAGCTTAATATTTCAAATTAATGAGAGAGAAAGAGAGAGAGGTTTCTTTTAATAATACTATTACTATTATACTCAGTAGCGGATTCTTTTCCTTCCAAATTACAATAAAATCAATTATATTGATTTCATGATTTAAAGTCATCTATTAAAAATGTTTTAGGTAAAATAGTTAAAAATGACTCGAGGGCAATCATTTAAATAATAGAAAGAAAAAAATGAAAAAGTACGTAAAAAATATTTTTATAAATAATAAAAATATTTTAAAAAAATATAAAACAAAAAATAGTCAAAATAGGATTAGAAGTTTCATCGTCGTTGATTTTGAAATAAAAGCTGAGCATGATCAAAAGAAAATATATTACACTAAATAATTTTGCTGAAATCCCTCCTTATATCGACGTCATGATTCAAGAATCTGCCGGTGACCGTAATCATAATTTTTTTTTAAATACATTATCAGGCTTAATTTATAGGTGTATTAATTTGTTTATCGAAAAAGATAAATAAACTATAACTTTGTTTTTAAACAGTTTGTGCAAAATAAAATAAACTGTGAAGAAGTTCTGACAGACACGTGCTTCCTTTGTACATACACTTAGAGCCGGCCCTGGAAAAGGGAGAGCGACAGATCAGAAGGGGATGCCACGTCAGGTAGGGTGGCGAAACTGGAGAGTGGGAGAAGAATCGCGAATGAAAGAGAGAGATCAATGAGACTGCCTGAAAGTGGGAGCGCGAGGCAGACTTCAGAGCGATAGAGGGGAAGCAGGATGTCTGGAGGAGAGGGGAATTGCCGGGGGGGGGTGGCGGAACACGCAAAGTGCTGCGCAGGAGAGGAGAGGGGGCAGAGCAGGAGGCGGTGGTCGCGACTTGCTGGCAGTCTCGTTGATCCGGCTGCGAGCAGTGTGCGCCGTGACGTGACAATGGCGGCAGTCGTAATTGTGGTACGGTGCGTTACGGTGATCAGCTGATCGGGCCCGAGAGAGAAAGAGAAAGAGTGACAGAAGAAGTGAGAGAGAGAGAGAGCGAGAGATCAAAGCACGCGCGCGCGGGCGTTCCGAAAAAGGAGTCGATCCGGAGAAGAGGAGACTGAAAGAAAAGGGTCCTTCAGACTAGCCATGTCGTCGCCTCTCTTTTGATCAGGCTCTTAGGTGATGTGCTGCTCCTAAGTTTTCTCGCGTTGTATATGAATTACACAGTGTGTTCCCTTATCGCCCTCGCGGCGGTTCCGTAAATTCTCTCCCTATTGTCGATTGGCCACGCGTGTATCCCCCGTGTGTCTCTGTTTCTCCCGGTTCTGTGTTAGTGTCTGTGTATACGACACATATGCGAAGGGGGTCGCACGATCGGTAGATCTAAATGTCTCTCAGCCATGCCCGCCGTGCGGAAGTATCGAAGGGATACCAGCGAGGTGAGCTGTTGCCTCAAGTACGTGATCTTTGGATTTAACGTCATGTTCTGGGTGAGTATACACAAACGTGAAGTCACGTGACTCCTTCGAGATTTTCCCGGTTTCACGAAACACTCTTAACTCCGACAAGCGTACAGCTTTATTAGAGAAAAATGATGTATATGAAGAGTCAAAAGGAAGCAGCACAAAAAACAGCACTTCAAAGGCAGCATTTCGGTAAACGAGGGAGTTGTGTAAAGGGGTTCGTTTTAATTTTTATATTCTTTAGCCTCCGTGAAAGAGCTTCGCGAAGCCGGGTTATTAGTTCTCTCTCTCTTTCTCTCTCAGCGTTTGGAAAATATAAACAGCGAAACAATATTTCCAAGGCAAAGTGAAATTTGCGTACCTTCCGGTACGCTTTTGTTTGCATTACAATGGGAGTTTATTATCACGCATTGCGCGAAAGCAACCTTTTTTCGCGTTTAAATGAAGCGTGTCATATTGTTTAGTTTAATAATAACGCTCATGCTTGATGGAAATGTTTATGAATTGTAGCGATCGTTGTATGCGCGCTTTTGTGTCCCTATCTGAATGGTATGAAATGAGAAAATCATTGGTGTGCACGCGCGCGATCTATCGATTACGCATTTTTCCATCCCCTTTCATAAAGCTTTGCCCCTTTTTGGGGTGAAATTCTGCAGATTGTGATTATGTCTATCACGTCAATCAAATCGTTTCTCCGTTAAATAGTATTATCCAAGAGTTAGACAGATATCAATTATGATGTCTTCTCATTTGTCACCATCAGAAAACGTCTTAGAAAACGAAGAATCGAGGTTTCATTATGTCTCATAAGCACTCTTATATCCAAGACAATTTGTTTCTCAATCGCGATTAACCCTTCTCTCAATGCGATAATTTTTTTACCTTTCCTTCAATGTATGAATATCTGGGTATCAATTGGGTGTTTTCGACACATTGCATTACAACAATTTTTTATAATAGTTGCTGGATATCGAACATTGTTTCTCGTTATATTTTAAAAGGTCTCTGAATATTAATAAGGTTCTTTTTTTGAGGGGCGGTTAAAAGTTTCAACACATTTTTAACATTTGGGTACCTAAAGTTGTTTTGGATACTTGGTCGTTGACAGAATGGTTAAAAGATCATGGACATCATTCTCTCAGTTTACTGTATTTTATTGCCAGTGAGCGAAAGTAGTGGTATTGGAATACTTAAAATATTAATAGATCACGTGTAATCTCAATCTAATTACAATCCTTATTAAGTACTTATTTAACATTAAAGTTGCTATTGACTTGAGTATCCGACAATCTAGTTCCAATCCTGATCAATTATATATAAATATGATTATTACATCGAATTCTTTAATATGCTTTATTTGATTATCAATTATTTATAAAAGATAAATATATAAATCCTTTACATTTTTAAGATAGCTCGTCTCTAAATGCAATGAACAGGTACGATGAACGTGTCAGGGAGTTATCGTTCGAATTTATCGCGAAACTTTCGCCAAAAGGATATATGTTTCAAAGGATAAAATTTTTGGCAGAGAGCGATAAACTTGTTTGTCGGAAGGGAGAAAATTTGTAACGGCCCGTTTCTACACGACGCTGCATTTTTGCAGAAACCCGCCGCAAATGACCCGCAATGCAGCTCGCGCGTGGGCCGCGAAGTGTCCCAATTGCAAAGACCGAGATGACGCTATGCAACGTGCACGTGTGCGAGAGATATGATCTGTATTAGGGACCCTCTCTAAAATAAGAGTATGAACATGACGCGATTTTGTCAAAATTACTATCTCTTTAATATTGGTCTAATATTAACCTAGTATCGGCTGCGTTTAGCAGAAAAAGCAGCTTTCCAACTGTTGTAGTAAATCTGATTGGTATATGCTCTTGATCTTAGCTAGATCAAAGAGATCTTCATGTCCAGATTCTTATTAGAAGGTTCTAATCTGTATATTACTACGGAGTACTTAGGATGTTCGTAGCTTAGAGAGAGTGTTATTTCCGGGATTCCTTAATTTGATAGGTGTTTTTGATATATTTTTTACCAAGAAAAAGAATAGGCGCTTTCCTATTAGTGACATAAATTGACACAAGTTGATACAAGCATTATTCTGTTTTGTCCAACATTCAGGAATAATAAAAGATAGAATAATACTTCTATGAGCTTGTATCCAACTTGTGTCGCTAATAGGAAATCACCCAATGTGATACGCTATACGATCTGTAGTTTTCGAGATATCTATGTTTTCGAAATTAGTTTTTTTTAATATATTGAAATTTCAAACTTTGTGCTATAAAAATTTTTCAATAATTTTTTTTGTAACAAATCTATTTTTCATTTAATCAGACATGGATTTGGGTTAGATTAGAATTTTTTCAGGGAGAGAAGGCCTTCTTCTGTCCACTTTTTCACTTTATAACTCATACGTATACTTATAGTACATATACATATATAACATTACTTATTACATATATAAACATAAATTATTCCGTCAAATGTCAACATTATAAATAAATAATAATAATAATTAAATAATAATCTTTGAACATAATAATCTTCACCTTATTACATCAAATTACTATACGTATTTTATTATCTGAATTAATCACAAATATACTGTATTCTCTTTAAAACAATAAAGTTACAATTAAATTACAAGTATAAACACAATAAAAAATTATAATTTGAAATTTTTGATTTAGTTGAGAAACCATTGTTACAACGTGGACTCATATTGACATTTTTAACTTTTTTTTTACTTAAAATAATTCAAGAACACAGTAGTCAAGCTATAAACATCCTATTGTGGGATACCTTGTATGTTACACTTATTAATATAAGCGAAACACATATTAATTATGCATACACATAAACAGAAACTCGCTCGTTTCTGATAGCTTAGAATTAATCGTTTTCTAGACGATTCTGGACTTTAAATCTTTTCACGATAAAAATAATTTTTATCGAAAATAAGGTTTTCTTATTTTTTTATATTTCTGGGCATTTGATTTCTCTTAATACGGTATTTATATTTTTAGCCTAAAAATTAAACATTTTTCATCTTTTCGTATATGAGTATCTGTTTATTGATAGAAGGGTTAAAATCGGAGAATAAGGATGAATATCGCACATATATATGTACATTCTATTTTTAACATTTTTAGTAGAAAAATTTCATAACATCTTATAAAAATTCGTAAATTAGCATGTTTGATGATACGCCGCGACATTTATGATTAAAGGGGATAGCGCGAACTATCGAGAAATGAAAGATTTAATTCGCGGGACACGATGCGTTATGTCCATTCTTCTCTCTGTCTCTCTTTCACTGTTTCTCTTTGATTTACGTTCTGTTTGATCGAGCGGCTGTCCGTTCTCGCGGTGGATAACGCACGATAGACGGCGATAGATCAATTCTGCACTCGAGTGTCGTCCCACGTTTATATACAATGTTGTTTACAAATTGTAATTTTATTTCGCGTACGCATATTAACACAGAGAAGTTTGCGTGGATTGATTTACATGTGCTTCAAATTCATCAAATTTCTAACCGAATTCTCTCTTTATCCGGTGACGTAAGCTCATATCGTTACGTCATATCTGCGAGACACATCGATTTTATTTGATATAACATTAATTTCAATTATATATATATATATATATATAAATATATATATATATATATATATATATAAATTCCATTATTATTATTAATTATCAATTTATTAATATTTCATTATTATTATTATTGATTTACTCTTTAATAATTTGTTTAAACTTATGAATATGAAATTAAATTATTTATGTACAATTATATTATTTTTAATTATATATATAATTAGGAGTATATTAAATATTAATATATTTCAAGTTTAATTTGAAATAAATAAATTATCTTTAACAAATTATCTTAACAAATTATCTTTCGATAATATTTATCGATAAATATTTATTATTTTTCATTTTAATTAAATAAACAATAATTTTATACTGTTATTTATCTACAATCTGTCTTTCCAAATTCAACTTTAATGAAAATAATTTAGACAATCAAATGAAAAATCCTTTTCTTGAAAAATACTTAAACTTTATATAAATTTATATAAATACCCCTTAAACAATTTTACAATTAGATCAATATTATATTTATTTATTTCTTTATTTACTATATCAAAATTTTATTTTATAAAATTTCTACAAAAAATTAACTTATCAAATTAATTTATTGATTTAAAAATTAATATACTCGTATAACTCCGCAAAAGTTAAATTTCATTAAAATCTTCGAGTAATCTTCCTTGTCATTAATGAGAAGAAATACCAACATGCAAAATATTTTCCAAATATTTTAAATCGAAAAGAAAGAGAGATTTATACGCAAAGAGTTGTCGTTATTAAATTGTAAGCTCAATTATTCGATTTTCGTCACGTATATTACTTTTTTTATTATTCTCAGTGTTCGCTGTTATTTGAATAAAATTATATAGATGATCATCTAGATGAAATATCTTTATACAGATAATAAAAATATATATTATCTGCAACTTAGATGAAAAGAGTGTCATCTTTATTAAATTATCTAGAATCTAGAAAAATGTTCAGATAATATAAAAATACTTTAAAAAATATTTTTATTATGTAGCAGAACTTAAGCAGTAACCGATAAAAACTTATAAATGAAAATATAAATAAAAATATAAATAAAAGTATAAATATATTTTTATATTTCTTATATAATTTACATTTTTTTATAACTGTGTTTACATAACCGGTCTTAAATAATATTATCTGGAAGTTATCTAGATGAATCGCCATAATTTTATCTTATTGTTAGATATACATATATAAAACAAAATTATCTTCTTATCTAAGATAAATTTACATATTTTTATCTCATCTTTATCTAGTTAATTTTTAAATCATCTAAGCATAACACTGACTATTCTATTCATGCCCATTAGTGGCAAATATTGAAGCTTGGCATTTTACATGGAGTTTGGATGGAATGAAACTGCGAGGATCGCATTACGCGATCTAGCCCCAACCGAATTGTTCTCGGGTTGAAGTAACCTAACCACACGGTAATGAACTCCGTGCGAGATTATTTCACCGGGACGGATTAAAGGTATTATTGATTTTCCCGCAAACCGGGCGACGGGTTGGGTTCGGGGTTTTCATGAAATGTAACACTGTGTGTGGCCTAGTGATAGGTGGAGAGTTTTTCCTACCAAGCACTCTGCGTAATTAAATAGTGGCCGTGCCGTGAAAGATCGCGCACTCATTTGGGAGTTCCATTTTCACGGTTCATACACGAAATTATATGACTCGAATAATATTAATTGCATTTATATGCATATGCTGATATTAAGCACATTTTAATTTAATGATGGATTAATTAAATAGCAGTATTCGCAAAATATTTATTTTTTATTTGCGTGAAAAAGAGATAGTCTGCTAAATAAAAATTAATAAAACTAGCTTAAATAGAGCGTTATAAATTAGAATAATTTTATATTTAAATGATAAATTTTTTATGGCTTTAAATCAACAGAATTCAAAGAGTGACTTTGGCTTATCATGTATTATAAAAGAAAAATAATAATAAGCAATAATTAATATCATTCTTTATTTTAAGAAAAAAATATTGTTCTCATTGTAATGAATAATGTTAATGACATTCATATATTATATGTATATATAGTATATATATATATATATATATATATATATGTATGTATATATATATAAAATATATGAATGTAATAATAATAAATTAATTGAACAGCAGTGTTCGCTAAATATTTTATCTGTATGAAAAAGATAGTATTTGTTAAAAAAATTTAACAATTGATTTAAATTAAATGTAATAAAATATAATTTTACATTTAAATGATAAATGTTTTATTTGATTTTAAAGCCAGCAGAATTCGAACGTGAAAAGTGATAAATTTTGCTTAGTACGTTTTATAAATTAAAAATTATTAACTATTCATCTTTTTTCAAGAAAAAATATATATTTATTGTTCTCATTTACTTAGGATTTAAATATACGAATATAAATCTATAATATGAAAATATGAATATACCTACCATAAAACCTTTTAATGGCAGATTCCTGGGATCATTTGGAGACGATTTTTCCTCAGCGAAAATGTTGAGGCACCAATAATTTTCGAGTTATAAATAAAAGGATTAAAAATAAAGAGTTCTCTTCAAACTAAGTCTTGTGGAAATAAAATATTACCAAAACTGCATTCTTCGGGTAGAGCTTGCTTTGTAGAATTTTAAATATATAAATATGTATCTCATCAATAAAATTAACGATGTTCATGTTTATTTAATTATCAAAATCTCGCGAGAAATTAAATGCAATATTTACCTATATGTAAAATGCTAGAGTTAATACGTGGTTATGTGCAACGTCTCGAGCGACCGCGTGAAAATCCGCAGAATCGGTTGAATCACGATTCTTGACTCTCGCTCTGAGCTAATAAAAGTCGCAACTTGGGCGATACGGGGTCCTGATATTCTTTCGACGAACTTGCAAACATTCGCCGAGGCGCTAAGTTTCGTAGTTTGGAAAAGTCGTGGCGAGTTAACCTCGCGACTACCAGCGTTCCTCGGTCTATATAAATCGGAATGTGTGCGGGTGGTAAAAAAAAAGAAAAGAAAGAGAAAGAGATTTCGTTAGAAACGCGCGTTTCGTGAAACACCGGTTTCTCGTAAAAATTTTATGCGTCGCTGAAAAATAATAACGACCATCGCGCGCAAATAATTTTATCGCAAAGTTTTTTTCCGCGGACGGAGAGGTTTTCTCTCTTTCTCTCTCTCCGCCGGAAGTGGAAATATTCGGAGCGCTTCGCACTCTGTTCGCGTAAGTAAAGTTAGCGCACAGAAAATGAGATATTTTTTGCGCGAAAAACATTTATGGATGCTTGCATGTCGAGAGACACACGAGCATCTCTCCGCGAGATCATTTGCGATCCTCCTCAGTAACAAACTCGTAATGCCTGTTCTACACCTAAGGATAATCCTATTTGTGTCTCATCCGACTGTTTTATCCCGTCACACTGCACAATTTTAGTGCTGTTATATTGGTATCACAGACTTTTATAAAATCAATAATAATGTCAATATCAAACATAAAAAAACTAAATTTTTTCGGTTGGTACGATTAAAAACCATTAAAAACCAAATTTCAGTATGGGATTTGATCCTCTATATTACTCACTCAGATAAGTCACAAGTAAAATTTGTTAGATGTAGAATAGGCATAATGTAATTTTTCGCGCTTGTTTTCGTTTTAAGATATAAAAAAAAAAATTTCTTTCTTTCTTCTCCTGCGCTTTTTTCGCAATTTTAATTTCGCATTTGTCGGTTATCTGTTGATGCTTATTCTGTGTATTATTTGCATCTCCGAATTGGTATCGTCGCGATTACATATTGATGCACTCGTTGCGCTTATCACGCTTGCACAGCTGGTCCAGTTCCGTTGCAATTTGCTCTAATTAATGATCTGCTGTTTCAATAGCTAGCTTAGACATTTATTTTCAGACAAACTGAACGGAGAAAACACAATAAGTTGCTTTTCAATATTTGTTTCTCGCACTGATTACACATGTATGTATATTGCACCAAAAATAAAAATAAAAATACTGGTAAACAAATTATGTAGAAATATTCTTCTCTCTCCTATATTCTATTAAAAATGAAGATAATGTTGGTCCAAGCGATATAAATTAAAAAATATACATCAAATATATTTTTATTATTTTATGACAAATGAGATTTGCAATTTAAATTGTGAAGAAAACAGTGCACATCTCTCGAATAAAAAGTTGCAAAAATAATAAATATTATAATAAATATATAAAAATAATAAAGACAGTATGTTTACTGTTGTTATTTTATGTTTTATTTTATATCTGAAAAATGATATAAATTATATTATATTAATGGAAAAAGTATTTTAATTAAAACAAAACTCTTTAAATTTGCTGAAAAATAAGGGGATGTAATAAAACGTTCATAGACTTGAATGTTAATTTTCAATAATAAATTCGTATATTTCTAATAAATTACTGTTATTGATTCTTTTATCATTCTTATTTTTTTTGTATTTTAATTGTATTATTAGAACTTTAGAAGGATTTTACATTTTTATTATTTTTCTTATTTTAAAAGTAAATAAATTACAGTAGTTTAAAAATAATATATTAGCTAACAATTGCGGGGGATCATAAATCGGCCGATTTATGACTCGCACATGTTGGCTACGATATTTTGTGTGACCGGTGTGTGGAAAGAGAGTCCTTTCTAAAATCCCATCATGTGCGGAAAGGGCGACTTTGCGCGCACCGGTTGCATAAAAATTATTTTTTAAATCAGACAAAGCGTTTTTTTATAGATTTTTAGATGCGAAAAACAATGTTAGCCAATTTTCACCACCACGTCAAATTTCCGAAATAATTGAGGTTTAATAATGCAAAAAAAAGCTTTTTTGCGATATTTGAAATTTTTTTGTGAAAAAGATTATCTGAAATCTACATCAGATGTCATAAATGTATTGTTCATCTTTTATAAAATGCATTTTTTTTATTTCGATATCTTATTTTTTAGTCATGTTAGAAAGGCTTTAAGAATGTATGGATCGGAGATAAAAATATTCCAGGCAGAAATTGTATAACAAAGGAGAAAAAATATGCCAGGCAAAAATTGTATAACAAAGGAGGATAAATAAAGAATATATATAGTTTTAATTTTTCATAATATGACTAAAAAGTAAGATATTGTAATAAAAAATGCATTTTGTAGATGGTAAACAGTACATTCATGATATTTGATCAGACTTTCCAGATAACGTTAATCTTTTTGATAAAAAATCTCAAATATCGCAAAATTATTTTAAAAATCTAAAATTTGGTTTGGCGACGTCGTTTTCAGCATCCAAAAATCTATAAGAAACACCTTTGTTCGGTTGAAAATAATGTTTGGCTCTAAACTATAATAGTGTGTTATCAATCAAGGGGAAGAAATAATTTATCTCCCTTTAATTTGTACATATATACAAATATTTGAATCCAAGCGGGAGAGGAATCTTTACGGATTATTCGTCTCCTCGGAAGGAATCCGGCTGCAGGATCGATATATTTCACGAGCCGAATCCGTTCACCGCGCTTTCTGCATGGTTGCCCTCGAACAGATGATTGGCCTTTCTAGCTGATGATGACTCCGAACCGGGCGGTATTCTCTCGCTTTACACGTCACTCCCGTGCGTGTGAACGGCCCCGCGAGCATATACGCGTGCGTGTTCCAACAGATGATTCCGTAGGTGCTCGAGCACACGAAACTTCTTCACCGATACTGCTCTTCGCGAAAACGTTAGCTCATCTCTCACGGGTCATCGCGTTCCCAATTTTTACGGGTAATAAAACCTACATTTTTTTTCAGCTCAAAAATATGCTTAATATATAATCAAATTGCATTATGTATAAGTCACATTGTATATCTATATTTACAAAAATGACAGAACAGAAGCGAGCTTAAATGTCATCTGACACATTTTGATACATATAAATCTGCTATAAATGTAATAATGCACAGTAAATATATATTATAATAAAATAAACACTGCTGAAATAAACGTCAAGAATTCGAGTTATATTATGTTATATTCAAATTTCAAAGTGTTCTTTCTTATTCATGCTTCATTATTTATTCTTTCATACAAATGTATTCATATAATATTTTAATTTATTTTATAATATATTATTTTGTGAAAGTGTATATTTAAATCGTTACAAATTTCTTTTGGAAAAATGATTTCTGTTCGATTTATATATTATATTATTCTTTACTTTTTAGATATAAAATATGACAACTGTTTTTATTATTTTCACGAAGATTTATAATGTAATATAATATAACATTTATAATAAATATTTATAACAATGGTCAACAAAACGAAACTTTTTTTTAGTTACCAAGGATGAACGAATTTAGGGTATTTTGGAGATATTAAATTCAAAAATAACAAATTTTATCGAATTGGCTTTAGTTTTTAATGGATACTCAAATTACCATTTTACTTAAATACGATCTGTATTTGCTGACTATGCAGTAGAGTTTGGTTTATCTTTATTCTTTAACATTGTTTTTATTTTTAACGTGATTAAAATCACGTATTTAGGTACAGATCGTATTTAAGTAAAATGGTAATTTGAGTATCTATTAAAAACTAAAGCCAATTCGACAAAATTTGTTATTTTTGGATTTAATATCTCCAAAATATCCTAAATTGATATACATACATAAAAGAAAATCGTACAACCAGCATTTTTTCATTAATAATTGTGATTATCTGAATCAACTTACTTTGTTTTTCTGTTATTTTATATAAAACTACACCGTCATTAGATATGTCATATACATATATACTTTTGTATGATTTGAAACAGTTTCCATATGATTTGGGGAGGCTACACCTGACCATATTTCATGGGGTAGTCATTATCTTAAAAATTAGAGCCACTCTAGGAAATATCATATTCGGAATCACAGCATCAGAAAATTACTCTAAAATCAATCTATTATAATTGGCAATAAACTCAATGTTGACCCAGTGTAATAGATAATAATAACATAATATAAATACGTTTATATACCTTAATATTATTTATAATATTTATATAAAATAACATTTATGTAGAATAATAGTTTTATGTGGAATAAAAAAAAGATATTTGTTCCAAACATTCTCGAATTCCCGAAATCACCTCTTTAAAAATTCCTTAGATCCGTCCCTGCCGATTTTCTCCCTCCACCCCGTGGTTTCCCCGCGCCACCCTTCACCGCCGTCGGCAGCGTTTGAGGAATCTCATTACAAAAGTTGCGCGCACAACCGGTTTCTAACCAGTGCAACCGGCCACGATGCCACAGAGATGCGCGCGGAGGATGTGAACCTCTCATTCGGCACGTCCTTACCTGCCAGGATGTGCGAACTTCCGGTAATGGCGAATGGATAGAGATAGAGAGAGAGAGAGAAGAGCGTGCACGTAGACTTTTCACGGGAATTTTCAGGACAACGATCAGGGCGACGGCACACATATGGCGAACACTGAAACAACGTTCGTCGATTCACGTATTGGGCTCTACGGTCGAATGACAATATTGGGTGATTTAAATCGTTCCGTGGTTCGCGCGATTGGATTTTTCGGCATGATTTTTCCTTTATCGGTAGAAAAAGAAAAAATTCGTAGAATCAATGACTAGAGTTACATTTATGTTAAATTTTTATATCGTCAAATTATCAATTATTCTATTTTACTATAAAAATGGCCATTTTGTAAAACTTGCTCACTTTTTGGCATTCCCTGTTATGAAATAAAAAGGTATCAAAAGGATTCTCCCAGACAACAAAACGTCTAAAATCGGGACATAATGGAATCATTAAGATGTCTTTCAAACATCATATTAAAAATATGTGTTTAAGACATTGACGTCGAAGATATATTTGAGATGTCTTATGTCCCGATTTTAGATGTGATGTGATTTGGGCTGTTTCCTCTTGTTAGGGAAACCCTTCAAAAATTATCTATTTCCTAATTTGAACAAAATGGGATATAAAATAATATAATTCTTTTATAGCACACAAACAAAGAAAGACCATAAAGGAAGCATAGACATTATACATATAGATTGAACATGAGACACGAAATCTGGATCTAACCAATTCCTGAACAATTAAATTCGGTTGTGTTGCACATTATTTACTTGTGAACACACTCATCTTAAATCGCTTAAGTTTTTACTTTCAAATCACTTATCTAACTTCATTCATTTTTCTAATTGTAAAAACTAAAATCATTCAGTGACAAACACTACTGAATTGTAAATTATACAGAGCAATCCCAAATTATTGGATACTCTGTCAATAGAGAGATTCCTACGATTATTTGGAGATGATTTTTCCTCAGCAAAAATATCGAGGGAGGCCATCATTTTTTGCATGTTCTCAATTTTTGCCATCATGTATCTTTGTAACTAAGTCTTAAATTAAAATTCTACTAAAATAAACTCTACCGGAAATTAATTGAAGAGTGTGATTTTGTTAATATTTTATTTTCACAAGGCTCTTAGTTTGTGAAAAACTATTTATTTTCAACCGCTTATAACTTGAAAATTATTGGTGCCTCGACATTTTTGCTAAGGAAAATCATCTCCAAATAATCTGAGGAATTTTTCTATTAACAGGGTGTCCGATAATTTTGGGACCTTGTATAACTATATACACTGTTACAATATGATCATATAACGCTAACTAACAAGGGGAGTGCACGGCCTTCTCCTCGCCGATTTTAACGAAAATTTTTTTATGTGTAGTACTTAATTAGAAACAAATTCTGTTAAAGCGAGAGAATGCGCTTCTCAAGTGTTCGTTTAAAAAAAAATTATTATTGTAAATTATTATTGTAAATAATTATTGTAAATAATTAATAATTATTATTAAAAATTATTATTGTAAATTTATTTATGTGTTCAATTAATAGTAATATATTTCTCGTATAATATTAAATTCTTTATATTATATTTTTGACAGAAAGCTTTCGAATTTTCTTTAAATATATGGAACAACATGTTAAAAATTAAATGCCAATAATTAAAAAAACTTTATATTTATTTATTAATGTTAAAAAATATTCCTAGAAACAAAAAAAATAAATTACACAAAAAAAAATAGTAATGGCTTAAGACATGCTGGCAAATCTTTAACATTTTTTTTAGACAAACGCTTGAGAAGCGCATTCTCTTGCTTTAACAGAATTTGTTTCTAATTAAGTACTACACATAAAAAAAATTTCGTTAAAATCGGTGATGGGAAGGCCGTGCACTCTCCTTGTAAACGGTCCACATAAAAAGAAAACATTCCAACCATTTGTTATTAACAAAGAGTATAATTTTAATTTTAAAGGATGTTCTAGAAACATTTAAGAATATCTATTAAAAGGGAGACTTTATAGTCCTAGAGGCTTATACAGTCTTACTTTGCCAATACAATTTTTAGGGTATCACAATCTTCATCGCACTAGAAAACAAAATTTTGCCGAAATTTGTAAAAAGAATCGTCGAGCACTCTCTTATCCAAGAATTGATAATATGTTTAAATATCTCTGTTTGAGAGAAACAATCTTCAATTTAATAGCCAGAGAGAAGCTGACACAGGACGTCCGGTATTTCAACACTGTACGTTAATTTTTCACAAAGAAAAAAATGCGCGCGAGATACGATTTAGTAAAAAAGTATAATTCCCTCGAGATGTCCCACATCTCGAGTCGATGTAATCGCAGCCGGAGACTCGTCATGTTAGGAGAACTAGTGCCACAAGTGTGTGTATGTGCGAAAGGCAGTCGTTAAAGCAGTTTTGCCCTGTCGTCGGCCGGCACTTGAATAGAACCACGGCACACATTCTCGCGACCCACGCGACTTCTTTATAAAAATTCTCCGAAGAACTTTAAGATAACTTCTTTCCTCGATATTTCTCAAGTCGTTGCGTCGCGGAAATGGAAGTCAGCTCGTTATTTGTCCCGCATAGATTATATTAATTCCTAAACAGGGTTCCCTCTTTGCGAATAAAATGGCGCTTGGTACCAACCAATGATCTTGAATAATAGATGTAAATCTTACGTGTATATATACTAATTATATAAATCTGTTTAATAATTATATAGATAATGATCTTTCGATATGTAATCAACAATATGATGAGCATTTGAATTAAATTGAAATTGTCAATAATTCTGTATTGCATTCTAAAATTAATTTATGTTAAATTGAGTTTCCTATTGAAACAATAAATAAATCAAATTGTTGTCCATACTCTTCGTATATATGAATAACAAGGAGTATAAACAAGAGATATGTAAATATAACAATATCAACGTTACTAATTACTATGTATATTATTACTGTATCTCTGACACAAATTAATTAAATGTATTCAATTTAATTAATTAATCTAAAGCTAAATGTTTCTGCGACATGTCGATTGCAATATGTATTATCCGTGATTATCTTTTCATACACGATTAGAAAGAGAGAGAAAAGTAAAAAATTTAAAAAGGTAATATTTTTATATACGATTAATATATCATAACAAATAAATTTTTTCATTATTTTTTATATTTGAAACATATGTAATAAAATTTCTTTATTATTTAGAAATAACGTAAAAGTCCTAAGTAAAATATTTTTGTACTACAGTATAAAAACCTAACTTAGGCAGTACGAAAAAATTTTAACCTAATCTAAATTCACTTCTAATTAATATAAAATTAGATTTATCATTAATTAATGAAAGGCTCGTATGAATTAAACAAAATTAAACAATCATATATAGTAGGCCAACTAAACGAGCAAATAAATAAGATGTAAAAATTTTTTTATTAATAGTTAAATCATTAAATTAACATTCCGTTACAGAATTGATATAAATTGTAAACGTTTCGACTGCACTACAGTCTTTATCAATACATAAAAATTAAATATTAAAATATAAAGTTAGATGTTAAAAATACAAAGTTAGTTAAATATTAAAATATAAAATTGAAACGATTCTTCGCTGTTGACCAATAGATATGCAAGGCGATTGGTCTGAGATGCCAAGTTATGCGACATTTGAGCATGCTACGGATATAATACGCGAATTAAATCAATGTCAGAAAATATTAAAAAATCTTTCAACTTACATTATCGTTTTAACAAGTCCTTTTCCCCCAAATTTCAAGTGTGTGTTGCGAAGTCTGAATACCAAATGTCAAAATAGAGAGCGTGATGTATTTATTTATTACCAATGTTTTTTCTAAATTATGATTCAGCAAATTTTTTAAGTATGTCAAAATAACTACTGTCTAACAATTCGGTGTCTGTATTTAAATTAATTCCATTTTTCTGTTCTTTAATGTGGATCATTTCAGATATTAGTCTTTTTTGGTAATTCTTTTCATGATCCATAATTTTAATATTGTCCCAGTCAAATGTATGTTGTTCGTTTAAAATGTGTTCCGTGATAACCGAATGTCTAGCAGAGTCTAATTTAATATTATTTTTATGTTCTTTAAGTCGTAGATTTATCATATTAAAAGATTTCATGAAAAAAATCTCTAAAAAAGTAATCTCTTATCACACAAATTTTTGAAATCTCAATATACATATTTAAAAAAATCAAAATTTTGAAACATTTTGATATCTCAAAAACTATTGATCAAAGTGCATAGTAGTTTGCGACATTTTTTTTCTCGATAAAAAGTTTATCAAATTGAGGAATTCCTAAAATATCTCTCTCTCTCTCACATATCGATAAGATGTATAAGAAATTGCGGTTACGTTTGAAAAGACAAAGAACAAATTTCGGATATGTGAGGCGAACGAGCTGCCGCTGACGTCGAGAAGCACGAGCCAAGAAAAGTCTTATGAGGAGCGAGAGATAATGACATTCGCAGAGGGATGTGCGATACGAAACGGAAACGGAACACGTCGCGCTGGTAGTAGTGTACGCGCGCGCGCTACTACACACCTTTTTATCGGAATCGTGCTAACATCAAAGACCCTACTCTGATCCTTGTGTAAGTGCACAAAGGTGCACATACGACGATCTCCGCATTCCCTGGTATCCGGAATAGTTCGCAGTGCGGGTCGAATGCAAAGCAACTACTCTCTCTCTCTCTCTCTCTCTCTCTCTCTCTCCTTCTCATCTTTATCTCTCTTTAGCTCTTTCTCTCTTCCCCCGTCCTTTCGTCCCGGAATTATGTTAATGTTAAGTAAGCATGATCGCACAAAGTCCGTGAAAACGGCAATGCAATCGGACCGATCCAAATCTCGATAGAACTACTGTATCCGTCATGTCTATCATCGTAAAATGAGTTCCTAAAAGTGTGTAAGAATGGTGAACCAGTTTCTAGAAAACATTTTACGATATCGGTTTCAATTTATTGGTTTGGATAAATTAATAAATATGCAGATATCTCTCAATTATTCATCGATCAACTGGTTGCGTAGATAAAAATTGATAAACAAAATCAAATTTAATCCATTTATATCCTATTATTACGTGCCCCAATCTCGTTCTTCACCCTGTTAATAATATCTTTATTAATACTCTGTTAATATCTGTATAACGTATACAGATATTTTTGTATTATCTCAGTTTGTGATACCATAAATTAATGTTGCCTATAGATATAATAATAGAACGAATGAGGGAAGGCAAAGTCATGATAGTAAAAAAATTAAAAAGATCGCTGTACAAAACGATCATCCTACAACGACTACTCTAGTGCAACTTTGATAAAGAATGCACCAAAGTTATGAGTTGCGGAAGAGGAGAAAAAGGAGAGATGTGCTTAACAAGCGGCTACTCGGGGAACAATTTTAAGAATTAAACTTCTCCCGGAGACTCTCTCTCTCTCTCTCTCTCTCTTTTTCTCCATCACTAGCAGGTCCCCGCAATTTTCCGGGGGAAAGAAAGCGGGAGAGCTCTTTATAATCTCATCTCTCACCAGTATAACGCGAACGCGCGTTACACTGCCGACGCTAAAATTATTAAAACGAACTTCCTGATTTTAACTTTGCTAGAATGAGAAGGAAGGGGAGAGAGAGAAAGAGGACTGGGACCATCGTTACTTTCAAAGTCCGATGAGAACTTTAACAGGTGGGCGATACGCGCCCTTGGCGCGCCTTAGTCAGCTTTTACACAAGTACCCCTTAAGCTAGACTTTTATCGATGTACAGTAAATAGTAGCTAGTTATTAATTGAACATATCGTTTGCTTCGCAAACTTGTTGCACGCATAAAAATATCGCCGTCTCCAAAGTTTGAACAACATCGAACTTGATAAGTAAATAAAATCACGATTACCAGTTATAAGCAATAATAGTTACACTTGTTCACTAAAAAAAATTATATTCTCGAAATATGTTGTAAAAACTTTCTTAACAGATAGAACTTTCTTAAGAGTTTCTAAAGCAGACCTCTAAAACTTGTAAGAATAATATGTTCTTTGTTAATAACAACTGGTTGTATGTTTCTTTATGCGGACCATTTATTTGGCGTTATATGGTCATATATTGTTGTAGTAACTCATATGGTTATATACTGTTGAATTCAGTGCACTGTTTGTCACTGACTGATTTTAATTTATTAGAGGAATAATGGATGATGTTAATAACTGGCTCGAAGAAAAAGACTTGACATTCATGAGGTAGTAACATAACTTAATTTAATCGTCCAGGCCTTATGCTCGCTCATCTACATGTAGATCAATCACAAATATTCTAAAAATAAGTGAAAAATTCCTAAAATGAGAACACAAGTTTTTTAGTATCATAATTCTAAAGCGCAAAGAATAATTAGATAAGATCTATCTAACGACACTCATATCATTGATGGATGTCGATAGCCAGATTCTCCTTTATATGTACATATATTCTCATGTTATCTAAACTGTAATTACCAATTGCCAATTGGAATCATTTGCGATTCATTTTGAAGCATTATTTACTAATAAACTTACTCTAAAGCATTATTTACTTTGAAATAAAATCATCTAGAAGAAAAAATATTTTTTCCTTTTTCTCTCTCTCTGTTTTTTTCAATTCGAACAGCAACAGTGTTCAGCGGACTGTATGTGCAACTCGGATGAGATGCGGCCGATGGAATCGTAGCGGCAGCGACGTTAAAAGCTTTCAATTATCAACGGTTAACTGAGCCGGCGGACTTTATACCGATCGTTACGCCGATTACGCTCGACGATAATACTTTTTATCATACGCGAGCGAGCGAGCGTGCATATAGCCGTCGTCGTGCGGTATAATTTGGCGAAAGCATAAATGCGGTATTAATGGCGCGCGCACGAAGAACGAAGAAATAGCGACCACGCGGTGGTTTATCCCGCTCGCATTACTATATAATGCTGACGTCTCGCTCTCTCGAGTAGGTGGTGGCTCGTAAAACTCATGACCAGCAACAACAACGACGACTACGATGAGAACGACGACGACGAAATATCTACCATTCGACAACACGCGTAATTCCTATTTTTAGGTTAGGTACGCATCCCATCGCGATTTGCATTCTTTTTGTTGCTTCTCAACTGCAAACCTGTTTATCCGCTGCGATTCGTTCGCTCGAACATAAATTTCGTCTCGCCTGGATGCTCGTTTGACAAAAAATATCGATGATTAAATCACATACAGGATTATTCAAAATTATTCATCTGTGATTTCAAATGACGGGGATAATGTGTGTGTATGTGTTATTTTTGGAATCCCCCAATTTGATTAGATGTGTTTTATAGATTTTTTTACCGAGAAAAAGAATGTCACAAACAACTCAATAGTTTTTGATGTTTCAAGATTAAATATCGAGATTTCAAAATTTTTGGCAATTATTTTTATAACAATTTTTTATCAAAATTTTTAATATAACAAATCTCATTTTAATTTAAAATTGAGGAATGGGTTTGAATTAGGCAGTCTTTGGTATAATCTAAATAAAATTATATAAATGCGATTATCTGAAGTTTTTTTTATCCTTATTTAGATAATAAAAATATATAATATATTATTACAATTAGATAAAAAGATGTTATTTTTATTAATTGGATTGTAATGCACTGTGATTAGCGGCATTCTTTTTCTAATAAAAAAATTCTACGAAAATGATTTATCAAATTGAGGGGGATTGCAGAAATAACATTCTTGTGTTCTTCTTAATTAAAGGTGAGATAATAATCATATTCCTCCCCCTCCCATACTCACTCTGCCTATATTTTGTCACTGACGCAGCTATACTATACTTAACAGTATTTTTGAGTTCATCCAAGGTTGTGTGCAACGGTGACACGTACACAGCATCCTTAACGTACTCCCAAAAGAAAAAGTGACGTAAGATCTGGCGGAAGATCCGGTGACTTAGAGAGCCAGTTGTAGATCACCAAATGGGGTATTACTTTTTTGGGGAAGGATATGTTATTAAGGATGCTGTGTACGTGCCACCATTGTCCACAATTCTGAATGAGTTAAAAAATCGCATTGTTACATTTGGAGTTAATGACGATGAATGTGCTAGAGTATGGGAGAAATTTGACGATTGTCTCCCAGACAATACCATGTCCAAAATTAGCACATAAGACATCTTTAAGGTGTCTTTAAGATGTCTTTTAGGTATTATGTCATAAGATTTCTTAAAGATGTCTATGCGTCTATTTTAAACTTGGTGCTGTCTGGGCTGGATGTTACTCGTGTATCTAAAGGAAGTTACATCGAGCACTTATAAGATGAGAAACAAAACTTGAACAATTTTATATCTATATATATATATATATCACTAATTACTATATATTTATAAACTTAAAAAATATAGTTATTTGAAATTGTCGGATGAATCATTTTGAATAACCTTGTAACTTTTGACGCCACTTCGCTTCGAAGTCATTTCAATCTCAGATATTCCCGGGTCAGTTTAAAGTATTTTTTCTGTTCACGAGGACATGTCGAGAGTAGAGTCGTCAGATTTGTCAGCAGCTTTTCTCAAAGTTCAAAAAAGTTTCAGTGGAAACTGTGCGCCGACTTAAATCTCCTCTCACCGTATCGTCCTCGGTATTATCGGCACTCATCGCGCGGGATAATGAGCGATGTTAATTACTAACAGAATGGAGGCCGCACGCCATGTGTAGGTACATCGGAAAGGTGTGTAACGCGCGTCTGAAACGAATGTTAGTAATGAACGTCGGGACAAGCTGTAACATCGATTCGCTTTCTAATCATTACATAACCCGATATTAGAAGCCTGATGCAGCCTGATGCAGTCACGGTATAGTTGCTGTCCGACATGCATGCATAAACATATATGACGCGTTTTCGCAATTGCAGTCCATTATGGCAGAAATGAGAATGCTTTTTACAGGATATTCCAAAATTACCGAACCCTCTGTTAAGATGGGACATTCTTAATATTATTTGGAAATGATTTTTCATCAACGAAAATGTCGAGAGAAATCATCATTTTTTGTGTGTTCCCAATTTTTACCATCGCGTATTTTTGTAACTAAACCTTAAATTAAAATTCTATTAAAGTAAGCTCTATCTGAAATTAAATGAAGAAAGTGGTTTCTGTTAATATTTTATTTCCACAAGCTTAGTTTGCGAAAAATTGTTTATATTCAATCGCTTGTAAATTGAAAATTATTGGTGCCTAGACATTTTCACTGAAGAAATATCGTTTTTGTCATTAACGAGTTGGCCGCTAATTTTGATACACCTGGTATATATACATATATTTTTTAAATTATAATTAAATCAAATAAATTAAAATGCATCATGCGGATTATGAATATAATAAATTTGTCTCGCGTATAAGATTCATAATTAAATCAAGGCATTTTATATATAATACAACAGCAAAATAAAATGATATAACGAAGAGACATATATGTATATATGATAAATAAATAAAACATATTTTAATTTATTTGCGAATGTAATGAATTTAATTTGCGCGCGATGTTTGCAAATTAAATTGAAATTAATCAAGAAAATTTGAATTGCCAAGTGTATGCAGGCAGCTTATGCTCTTGCATTTCTTTTCTTTTTTTCCTTTTCTCTTCTCTAGAGAGAAAAGCACCACTAGCAAATCTTGGGGGGGGGGGGTAAATCTCCCCCCTTACAAATTAAAAAAAATTAGTTTTGCTGACTCCGTTTAAAAAATGTAAGTAAAAGAAAAAATGCAGGCATATCAACTTCAAAAATATTTAAATAATAAAGAATAATTAAATAAATATATAAAAAATAAAAAATTTTTTAATTAAAAAAAATGTTTAAATAAAAAACAAAAAAAAAGGTAAAAATGGGATCAGAAGTTTCATCACGTCCTTGTCGTTGATCCCGGAGTAAAAGCTAAGCATGAAACAAAAAATATTAATTAAATAATTTTGTAGAACCCTTCCCTCCCCATTATCAACGTCAAGATCTGCTAGTGAGAAGAACGATTCGTTTCCTGCAGCGCTCATACTCATATTTTCATTCGATTTATCGCGAGGGGGAGAATGATCTCGTAGCTCGATCATTTCTGCCGGTCGGCCAATTTACGTCTCTATTAACGCCTTCCGGCTAAATAACGAGCCGAAGTGAGATACACGCGCGCGCGTATATTAACGTGTTATAGAAATATATTTCTGTAACACATCGTCCAAAATATTTCGCATATATTCCGTGATAATTATTATTCGCGTGAAAACCGATAGCGCGCGAATTATCTATATATCGCGTTTACATTATATTCCCGATCGCCCAACTAATTACGGGCGAGAAGCGACCATTAATTTCCAATCGTCGAGTGCCGTCACTGTCGAGAAATTAGCAGCGTCGTTAATTGATCATGCGGAAACGCGTTATCTCCGCGTTAATTATTAAATTGCGTCGTTAATCACAGAGATTACACTCTTGGCATTTGTGTTATTTTATAGAGATGCAAACACTGGGCAAATAAGTTGGAAATTTTAAGATTTTCTCTTAATAGTTGTACATACATATAGGGAAAAGTATGCTAAATCGTACCGCCCGAGATAAATATATTAAAATTGCAATATAATTTTTAATATTTATTTAGAACTATGGTTCTTTGTCAACGATATACGTTAAACATTAATACAAAATCATTATTTTACATCGTAAATTAAAAAATAAGAAAAGGTAATATTTGGTAAATTTTCCATGCTGGATTGCCATAAATTTTTTAACTGTATCTCTAATAATAAAATTAAAAAAGTGTAACAAAAATATAGTTTTATTTTCTACAAAAATTCTCAGTCTGCGATAAAATATATCTATGAGAATGTCATATTTATAATCATAAATTCTCTTAAAAAATACTTCTGTATTACACAAAAATATAAATAAATATTATTTCAATAATTATAAAACTTGAAATAATATTTTCTTTAGTTGTCCTGATTTTATCTAAATATAAAAAAAACCGAATGCCTAAGTAAAAAAATTAATTTAGTAAATCGTATAATATAGGAAAAAATGGTACATTTCGTTACTTTCTCCATGAATAAAAAAAATATTAAAACATTTTGAACACTTCCATATACAGGATTAAATAATATTATAAGAAATGCTTTAATAATAAGTTTAATTGCTTATTTCTTTCTCAATGTGATAACATAGGCAATTTTTTAACATAAATTGACTTTATTTTCCATTTTTATACTGATATTAAGCAATTTTACAACTTCTTGTTCCATAAAAACATATGGTGGCCATCATGAAAAAAATCTTACAGCCATGCAGCAATTTTTTGTCAAATTCAGGGTATTCAAAAGTAGAAAAAAGGTGAAGAACAAATTTTTGTTATTGTACTATACAATTGTTTTTAAGTCAAAATGAAGAAAGAAAATCTCGGTAATTTTTATGTTATTTTCATTCATTTGTAACCAGTCTATATGTTTTTGCAAAAATTTAGGCAATTATTCCGTTCGATAGAGCAAAGTTTCAGCATCAATAATCGTTTCTTAAAATTGTACTACAATGATTTTTAACAAAGTTATGAACGATTAAAGTCAACATGCTCATTTTTCATTCAATCGGCGATAACTCAGTAATAAAAACTCGTAGAAATATTTAAAAAAAACGATTTTGTTAAGAAAATTTCAAGTTTTACACCAGAGAGTTGAAAAATTTCTTAAATTTTTTTTACACACATAGCAGGTCCACAAAGTAGAAAACTTCTAATTTTGTCCAATTTGTAATTTTTTTAATGTAAAAATTATCAAGCTAACAGACACTTAAAAAAACAAGCTTCCAAAAGTAGAGATTTTAAGCTTTAAAACTCTTTTTTGAAATTTAAATCTCGTTCATTTTTAACAAAGTTACAGCTGATTGAATTTTGTCTATTTTTAAAGAAAATTTAAGTGCTCCTCTAATTGTGTTGACTAATGCATATATGTATATAAAAAACCGTGATAATTGAAACATTCGAGCTATTACAGGCGAAAATGATTTTCCATGATCCACATTATTCAACCGCGTACGCGAAGCTATATATATGCTGAATTTCTATAATCTACGTTGCATAACTGCGATATTCTATCGAATCGCACGAACAGCCCCGGGCACTTCCGTATACGCGCTTCCGTATTAACTCACCCTCATTAATATTCCTTGTAATTATTGCAGCAAATTACTGCCGCATGATATTGTCGCGAAGCGCGCCCCGAAATTTCAATATTATCGAAATTCCGCGCGGCGATTCTCTCTCTCTCTCTCTCTCTCTCACCCCCGTTAAATGTAGCGCCGCTGGGGGTGAAAATACACGCGCACGGCTGAAATATCAGGTGAATTTTACCATCGGCGAATGAAGTGGGAGAGGGAGGGGACAGGTGTAGAGGGTCACGCGAAATATAATTTCGTATACATACGCGAAGAGAGAGTATGTATTCTGTTACGTTGTTACCGGGGAGACGCGTCGAATATAAACCGGCTCCCCTTGTTGAAAAACTGACTCAC
This sequence comes from Nylanderia fulva, assembly GCF_048542155.1. NCBI lineage: Eukaryota > Metazoa > Arthropoda > Insecta > Hymenoptera > Formicidae > Nylanderia > Nylanderia fulva. The sequence continues at coordinate 392,686 of NW_028190894.1, forward strand.
CGTCTCTTAGTTAAATTGCCGCGAATACGGGGAGACGAAGAGGGCGGTTTTCCCGCGTCGCCCTCGTTTGTCTCGCGGCTACGGATTAAGAGATTTTCGCGCAAAATGCATCTTGTTGCACGCGCGAGGGCAGCAATTTATTCCCGCACAAATAATTTCCTCCGTTGTGTATGTTTAATTGTCATCAGACGGGATATACAACGGTACATTTTATAACAGATTATTCGTACGGGTGTGTATATGTGCGTGATAAAATAAAATAAATTTTAGAAATATTATATATATATATATTTTGCACTTTCTTTTCTATTATTAAATATCTCGAAATGATGAGGTTTTAGATTTTTGGAAAAATATGCCAAACAAAAAATTGTACAGTTTCGAGTAGACAAAAAACAATATTGTGACCTGTAATTTCCTTTGGCAATTTTCGAGGTCATTTAGAGATCAACCTAGTATTTTAAATGAAACCACTCTAATTTTTTTTTATATAAATTCTCGTAATATTCGACATGAAAAGTTATAAACAGCATGACCAAAAAATATTTAGTTTATGAGATATTTTATATATTAATTCGATATATAATTTTACATAAAGTTATGAATTATCTTGTAAAAATATTCATTTTTCAATGGTCTCATTTCAATACTTTATGGCATAAAATAAGGCATAAAATGAGGGAATCAATTGCACAGTGAGCCGGGAGACATGAAAAAGTGGTCAAAATTAATCAAATAATTAATCTCTTTCAAACATGTATTCTACAATATAAGTTTTTAGGATTGTTGATTCTGAATCTGACGTCAAAATTAAATTTAAAATGGCGGATACAATATGGCAGCAGAAACTATCTTTCTAGATCAAGTATGCATAAAAGTCGGTATTATAAGGAATTTTTGAGATGACTGATTCCAAGATGTCAAAAACTGTAAATTTAAATTGATGAACCCAATATGTAACCTTTTTGAATCGATAATTGGCACTTAAATTATAGTCAACAATTTAGGTAATAAATATAATGGTAATAACAATTTTGGCTAATACTTAAATCTCACGATTTTTAACAGCACGCCTTGCAATACATTCAGTCACGAATTTCTTCAAAAAAGATGAATTCGGGCAAAAGTGAACCGACTTTTCTTTAAGTGTACAATCTGGAAAATCCAATAACACCTTGATTTTTCCGATCGGATGAATTGCCGCAAGTTGCCACGATTCGGAAAAATGCAACAGTTCGAATATCCGATAATATATTTCTTTCATGTTTCGGAATTCTATTTCTTCCTTTATTTAAAGTACGATCGTTTTTTTTTCATTAATAGTCAATGTACAGTAGTGCAATAGCGTGAAGAAATATTTACAATTTAGTAAAAATTTAGTAAATTTAGTTTAAGTAAATACATTATGAATAATTATTTAATTAAATAAATAATTATACAATATATATATATATATATATATATATATATTCATATTGACATTGAACTCAAATAATTGTCAAATGAATGACATCTATTTAATGTTTATAAAATTTTTAAAATACGTTATTTGAGTTGTCTACATAAAAATAGAATATGCATTTGATCTGATTTTTAAGATCGATTTTTGGCCACTTTTTCGGGTCTCCCGGCCCACTTTGAATTGGTGTAAAGAAAATAATTATTTTTAAGAAAAAATATAATTGTTAGTTCCTAAAATTACATACTCTTATTGTGAGCTATTTATATTAAAAAAGTAAAACTCTTCTCTCGACCGTACTGGCAAATATTATTTATTAAATCACAACGTTTCGACCCTTCTTTGAGTCCTTATCAAGTGATCTAGATATACATAGAGAAGAAATACAGTACAGAGATTAATACAATAAAAAAAATTACTTTACTTAACAATATTACAAAATAATAAAAAGAAGCGAAACATACTTGTGAAAATAAAAATAAAATTATAATTTTAAGATGTCAAGAACGAACATAGTGTCGGTTTGCCAACACGTCAAGACTCTTAGACAAGTTATGAGAGACTAAACGACCTTTATTATTTTGTCGTAGATATTACTTAAATTGTCGGTATCCTTTTGTAAGTTAATAGCGTTATTATTTTTCTTAATAAAAAACATTTCAGCGATTTCTCTTTTTCTTACGTGTTTTTCACTTTGCAAAATAACCGGCGAAGTCCAGTCAAAATCGTGATCGAATTCAATTTTATGTTTGCTGATAACTGATAAATTACTCGAATGCATTTTAATGTTGCTGAAATGTTCCTTTACACGTGTACATAGATGTCTCTTTGTTTGTCCGATGTATGACACGTTGCAATCATTACAATTAATTTCGTAAACTACTTCTGTCTTTGTATCTGTAGGCAGTCTATCCTTGCCAAGTGTAATTAAATGATTCGGTTTTTTAGGAATATTATGAACAACATTAAATCCGATATTTTTAAAAATTCGATTGATATCGCCTAAGCTATTAACATAAGATAGTGAAATGAAAGGAGATTTATCAACAATATTTTGCTCATTACTCGATTCATTCATGTTTCTGTGTTTTAAAAAATTAATCCTTTTATTAACCCAACGATCAATTACATGTTTAGGAAAGCAGTTATTAAATAAAATCTGTTTCACGATATTAATATTCTCGTCGTGAAACTGGTCATTAGATAAGAGAATCGCGTGATCTACAAGATTAAAAATTGTGTTCATTTTATATTTAAAAGGGTGATTGGAAAAGAAATTCATATATCTGTTCGAACACGTGTTCTTCCTGTACCAATTTGTTACAAGCTTTCCATTTGACCGAGAGATCGTTGTATTCAAAAAATTAATACATTCGTCTGATTTCGTCTCATATGTAAAGGTTAAACGGTGGTGATAATTATTAAAGGTATTAATTATTTCGTGGATTTTGGTCTTTGGAATAATAGCGAAAATATCGTCAACATATCTATAATAAGTCAGAACATTGAAACTAAGTTGACTTAAACAATGTGTTTCGAGATCATCCATCACCATGTCTGCCAAGATGGGTGAGAGAGGAGATCCCATGGGACTACCAAAGATTTGTTCGTAATATTGTTCGTTTAAGCTAAACTAGTAGAATCTAGAATAAATTCAACGGCATATAAGAACTGACTGGACTTCGCCGGTTATTTTGCACAGTGAAAAACACGTAAGAAAAAGAGAAATCGCTGAAATGTTTTTTATTAAGAAAAATAATAACGCTATTAACTTACAAAAGAATACCGACAATTTAAGTAATATCTACGACAAAATAATAAAGGTCGTTTAATCTCTCATAACTCGTCTAAGAGTCTTGACGTGTTGGCAAACCGACACTATGTTCGTTCTTGAGATCTTAAAATTATAATTTTATTTTTATTTTCACAAGTATGTTTCGCTTCTTTTTATTATTTTGTAATATTGTTAAGTAAAGTAATTTTTTTTATTGTATTAATCTCTGTACTGTATTTCTTCTCTATGTATATCTAGATCACTTGATAAGGACTCAAGGAAGGGTCGAAACGTTGTAATTATTTAAAATAATATTTACCAGTACGGTCGAGAGAAGAGTTTTACTTTTTTAAATTCTGTCTGGCGATTCTCAAATATCTACGTTTATATCTATTTATATTAATCTGATTTCTTGACAAATAGATTCTTGTAATGAGATTTTTTACCCATCGACCATACTTTATCTTTATTGCGACGAGACAAACGTCAAACTGGACGATAAAAAATCATTCTTGTTCTTCTATCGAATGGCTTTATTTGTTTGAAAGCCGGCCTGTTGTGTTGCCACAACAATTGCGAACGAGTTCACAGGAGAGATACATACAGAAAGAGAAAGAGAGCGAAAGAGTGAAGGTTCGACGACCCTCCACGCTTTATCGTGAGTCAAACCAACGAATATAAGCGCAATGACGTGAGTGCGCGTATACGTGCGTGCGTGCGTGCGCGAAACGCACCCGTCTTCCGGTCACCGGAAAATGTCATGAGGAATATTATTACACACCGCGACGGTTTACATCGTCCGCCCTTTCTCATAAATGCCAGCTCCTAAACGCATTTCCTACCCAAGATAATCCCTTTGTCCTGATTACTTCGGCGGAAGCCTTTGATCTGCGAGATGAACCACGTGACGCAACAAAATGCGAGACGATAACGACGGAGGATCTGGATGATAATGCCGCGATTATCACGCGCGAATAAAGCCACATAATGGATTTGGCTGGAGAAACGTCACGAATAATTGACGTCGTAAGAATCGCTCGATGTTCAAGAATTTTTTCCAAGAAAAATACATTCAAATCTTCTATGCTACGTTTTATTCAGCGTATTTGTGTTTCCTTTTTTAGAAAATTTGATTTGATAAAAAAAATATATTAAGTAAATGCAGCACATTAAATTAAAATATAATCCTCAAATACGATACTAGATAAAAGAGAAAATACACTTCCACAATAATGATTTCAATCTGTTTTAGCCTTTATACGTTTATTTATGTATGTCTAGTGTTTTTATTTCCCCACAAAACTTTCAGACAAATTTGTAGACTGGCTCTAGAGAAGAGGGACTTATTTTTTGCAGCAAAGCTCTGTTAATCCAGAGATGACCGAGCTTTACGAGATCAAGAGTTTATTTTTATCTCGCAAACCAATCGATTTGTATTCTCCCTCCGAAGCAGACATTTCGTCATTGCCAAAGAGATAGAGAAGTATGTACCTTGGTCAAATAAAAATAAAAAAAACACACACATACAATACTAGAGGGATTTATCCTATTTCTAAATAAAATAAAAAAAGGAAGACAATAAAGTAGACGAAATAAGATTGTGCTGGAGTTTACCGCTGAAATGTTTTTCGGAAGAGACAGCTTGCATTGGAAGCGTTTCTTCCCAACGTAAACTTGGTCGAGATGTAATGGAATCTCATCGTTCTACTCGTGACATAAAAGCGTGCAGGCACTTTGGTAATCCACTCCAGAAGAAAGAGAGAGAGAGAGAGAGAAAGAAAAAGCGCGAGGGAACCAGGAGAAAGAGACGTAAAAAGAATGAATCGATGCAAGGAATTACCATACTCTTAAGACGTTTACGTCTTACCGTTCTTGTTCGCCGGTATTCACTACACACTCGGTAATCCAATATTCATGAAAGTCGAAGGTATAATTTAGCTTTTATATTAAAATAACGGCAAGATATTGTCGTCATCGCCGGTCAATCGTCATCCACTAAGGCTGAATTGTCAACTAATCTGTGGATAGACAATTTTATTAACACTCAATATGTCTGTAATTAGGTATTCGATCTTCTGTGACGTCCATATATGCCGCATATCTCGGTAACACTAGACATATATATATATATATATATATATATATATATGCACACAGTAATTTACGCTAATTACATAGGGAGATAGGTAGGGCTGATCAAATTCAACGTGTATTTAAAATCCAAATTGAATCCAATAATCAAGTTTTATTTCCTAAAGATTCGAGAAATAAAATATATATTATATAATATTTCATCACATATATGTATATATTATATTTCCGAAGTAATCGAATCTAGAACAGAGTTATATTCGAATTTTAGAGATAAAGTACCTGCAAGGTTCGAAATAGTACTTATAAATACCTTCTCTCAATTTGGTAGATGTGTTTCATACGAGGGGGTAACCACTTAATGTAATCGTGGGACAGTGTCCCCGAAATCATTATGAAATCCTTATGAAATCCCGTGTAATCGTTTGCAATCAGATGTAATTGATAAAGTCAAATGAAATCATGCGGAATCATTAGAAATCATAATGAAATCATATGTAGTCAGCAGAAATCATTTTGAATTTTCGTGTAATCATTGGAATCATGTGTAATCATTATGAAATCTGTGATGAAATTATGTGTGGCACGAGCACTTTCCGTAGTAAATTGCGATCAAATTCAAGATAAAATGCTATTTATAATTTTATGTGTCACATAAAATCCTAAATGATTACATGTGCAATCACGAAAATGCATTGTGTAATCAGATGAAATCATTACTTTTATGAAATGATTTCATATGTAATGAAAAAAAATCCATTTGCAATCAGATGAAATCATTTGTAATCAGATGAAATCATTTATAATCAGATGAAATCGTTTGTAATTAAATAAAATCATGAAATCAAATGAAATCATGTAATCTGTGGGACAACATTTTAGCTAGTGGTTACCCCCTCGGTTTCATAGATTCTTTACCGAGAAAAAGAATGTCGCAAACTACAATGCTTTACAATACATATATAATTTTTGAAACATCGCTTTTTAAAAGACACAATAACAGCAATATTTTCGTCACAATGGATGGTATTATATGTACGTACATATAAAAAATTGATGGAATAATCTAGTGTTATGTGTGTATATGTACATACATATTATAAAACATAGTCGGAAGAGGGATATAATTATCCTGAATAAAGCCTAACTTAACCTAACCTAACCTAACCCCTAATCCCTTTCTTATTAGATGAAAATTAATTTGTTGTATTAAAAAATTTAATCAACAATCTTTATGAAAATAACATTTTGTCGAAATTTTTAAAATCTTAATATTGTGGTTTGCTGCATTTTTCTTTTGATAAAAAATCTTATGAAAATAACCTAACAAAATTGCAGGGGCCCGAAAATAATTATCTTATCCTTACTGTTCATGTTTCTCTGAAATAATAAAAAAAAGTTCGAACCTATTTCATCCAAGGTCTATTTAAAAGTACTGTTTTTTTCTTTAATTATAGAGTTCGAAACCATATGGAAATAAATTCGATCTACTTGTAAGACAATTTAATTCCATCGCTAGAGATAGAACAATATGTCTCCCATCTTAATTAATAGCGTGTTTGCGCCACTCACAGGATATAGTTAACGTCACGCGTACTTTGTATCGTTATGAGATCTTAATGAGCAGCGACAGATGACGACGGATGACGACGGATGACGACGGCGATAGAGACGACACTGGACACGACATGACGACAGTACTGAAAAAAGCGCGAGCGCAGCGCGCGAGAGAGAGAGGAGAGAGGAGAGAGAGAGAGAGAGCGAGGAGAGAGAGGAGGAGAAGAGGCGAGGAGCGAGAGAGAGAGGAGAGAGAGAGAGGAGCAGAGAGGAGAGAGAGAGAGAGCGAGAGAGAGAGGAGAGAGGGAGAGAGAGAGAGAGAGAGAGAGAGAGGACGAGAGCGAGAGGAGCGAGGAGCAGAGGAGAGACGAGAGAGGAGCGAGAGAGAGAGAGAGACGCGAGAGAGAGGAGAGAGAAGAGAGAGAGAGAGAGAGAGGAGAGAGAGAGGAGAGAGAGAGCGAGAGAGAGAGAGAGAAAAAGAGAGAGAAAACGGAGAGAGAGAGAGTGAGACGACAGAGAAAAGAGAGAAGAGCGAGAGAGGAGAGAGAGAGAGCGAGAGAGCAGACTGCTAGTGAGAGATGAGAGAGAGAGAGAGAGAGAGAGCTGAGAGCGCTCTATAGAGCGACGATCTCTAGCGCGCGAGCTAGCAGAGAGCTACGAGCAGAGCGAGAGCTGCCATAAGAAAGAAAGTACCGAACCGCACGCCCAGCATCACCTCTCCCGAAAGGAAAAATACTACAGGCCCTCCCTTCCCTCCATCCCTCGCCACCCTCCCCTCCCGCTCCCACCCTTCCTCCCTCCCTCCCTCCCTCCCTCCCTCCCTCTCTCTCTCTCTCTCTCTCTCTTTTCGCCTTTAACTCCACGATTCGCGAGATCCGACCGACCTTTTATTACTCAAATGCGCGCCTTTTCGTTCATAAATAGGTCAGGTCTCGGGATATGGTAGGGCTTGGGAATGCGCGACGCGCTCGGACGCACAAGCAAAGTAAGTGCACTCACGCTGTTCTTGCATCCGCGTCCTCAATTGTTGATACTCAGGACCGGCTGCCGACGGGATTCACAAAGGAATTTTCCCCCTCTCTTTCTCTCGTCCTTCCACATCAGCAGGTGAGATAAGACGGAGGAGAGGAGAGAAATCTCACCGTGCAATTCTCTCTCGAAAGAATGGACGTTTGATGCACGATGATGCACCTCAGCGACACTAGCTGTCTCTGGTAATGGCCGGAAACGATCGAAACGTTTCCGCGTTCTAAGCTCGTTTTTGCTCGTTCATGAATCCTTTTTACGGCAATCACGCGATGAAATAATATATTGAGAAGATGCGATGCTGTCAATATGTATAATGTACTTTACAACAATTTTTAAAATTTGAACTTAATTTTGCTCAGATTTTGCTCATTCTTAAAAAATTTAACTATGTTTTCACTAATTGATTGGTCTTATTATTCTGTGCATAAAAGTATTAAATAAGATTACCGAAAACTGAATGTTTCACAAAATATTTTACATTTTATGTCAAAAATTTGCAAACTTCAAGCCTTATAACTCAAGAAGTACTTAATGAAAAAATATTTTATTATAGTGTTTTGAAAAGCTCTTGAGATAAGCTACAAGAATATGCAATAAAAAATGGGTTTTCATTTGAAAATTTCAAGTTAATCTTTAGGTGATGACTCTCTTCAAGGTCATAATAATACTACTACGTAATGCATCACTTAAACTTATAACTTTTGTGGGAAACATTTTTTTTCTATCTTGCATATTTTTTAAGTTATTCAGGGATTCCGATCTTTTCTGAACACGCTGTATATGTAAAAAAATCTGAACATTTTAGAAAATCACAATATCAAACTTGCTTCAAAAATGTTAAAACACAAAACTAAGATTTTTTAGAAATTTTTTTACTAATCTTATATTATTGTACTTATAGAGAAGAGCTCCAATATTATTGTTCCATATATGGTAATTATTTCGTTGTACCACGAAAAAATTGCTTGAAGCACACTATCGAAGCCATCAAACTCCCTCGTCCTTATGCCTATATAATTGCATTTGCGTTACGCAAATTGCCGTTTGATTGACCCTACTGTTTTCCGGGATGTCACGTTAGGACCCTTTAACACAAATTGTTCGTCTTCCCTTTTCGTTTTCCAAACCCTACAATATATATCTCTCGGCGCAATCCCCCTGCGAATGCTCTATTCACAACGCGCAGATGGGCGCGGAATTATTTTCAAACGGCGCGTAAACAATAATCGATTAATATCTACGGCCCAGTTGGCATTCGAACTGGGAGACAAACTCGAAACGAGAATGGAAATGGCAATTATTACGACAAATAATACAATTGCAGTAAAATAAAAGAAAAAAACAAGCTAAAAACACAAAAAAGAGTACAAGCCAAAAAAACTTTTTTTTTTTCAAAAAATTTCGCAGGCTTTCGAATATTTCGGAAAATAACATCCCAACATACCGTTTCGCGCAGATACGCGTTTTTCGAACAGTTATCCCGTTTTTTATTTAATTTTGAGATTTCACATGTTCGCAGTTATGTTTCTGTCATATTTCTCGTAATATCGCCAATCAGTTGGCCGGCACGTTGTATTATTTTCTATGGATTTGCAGAAGGTTAACGATGGGATTATCTTTTACAAGCAGGTTGGAATTTGTTTTTACATAATTCAAACTCTTTATATGATCATATCGAAAAGAAAACAGTATTTTCAGGATTTGAACACGTATATTCAAATTCGAACGAGATAAATTCGAACTCTCTACAAAAATATCTTAAAAAATAAAAAGAACTTTTAAATACATTTGATCCTTAATCTTGATCAAGTATATAAATCTAACCTTCTTATGAGTAAATATGGAAACAAGTGAATGTATGTGCGTATGGGGATGTGTAACAAATATAAATTGATTTTTTATCTTAGGTTAGAGTTCGAGTAATTAATATAACTCTAACCTAACCTAACATAACCCTAACCCTTTTTTTGGTGAGGTAAAAATGTATATCCGAATAGTATAGGACTCACCCTATCTAAAACGGGAATATTCACACTCATCTTTGAATCTAATGGGAACCAAAGAATACTCGGTTTAACTTCTAAGCTCTTCGTATACGTCTAACGCCGTCAAAGTTGTCCTTTGAATCTGATCTAACTTAACCTAATCTACTGGTAAAAGATTCGATTCTTTGCGATAAAAATCTACTTGTAAGTATTATGTCGAACCTAGCAGGAACTCAATCTAAAATTCAAATATAAGTATATACAGGGTGTCTGACATAAAGTGTCACATCGAAAATATACAAGTAGATCTCGTTATTTGGAGACGATTTTTCCTCAACAAAAATGTTGAGAGAAGTCACCATTTTTTGCATGTTCCCAATTTTTGCCATCATGTATCTTTATAACTAAACCTTAAATTAAACTTTTATTAAAGTAAACTATTTGAAATTAATTGGAGAATGTGATTTTAATATTTTATTTCTACAAGGCTTAATTTGCGAAAAAAACCTGTATTTTCAATCACTTATAACTCGAAAATGATTAATGCCTCAATATTTTTGCTGAGGAAAAATTGTCTCCAAATAACCTACTTGTATATTTTCGGTGTGACACTATGTCAGACACCCTGTATAATTTGTTTTACAATAGATTCACTGATTTTGCAAATACAATATTATCTCTTATGAGTATTATTTAAATCTTAGAAAATAAAACTTGATTATTGTATTCGATTTCGATTTTTACATACATATTCAACTTAATTCTATTCCTACAGAAGATGCGGGCCACATTGTCATTCGAGTTATCGAGAGAAATGCTTGTTTCAGAGTAGTTCTCTCGTTGGCATCAGTCGCGCGTTGCTCGACCTTGGCCAATTTGCATTGGTAAATTCGCGCCGCGGGCTAACAAAGCGCTTTTCGCCCAGGACAATACGCGTATGCGTATACCTTGTATATGTATACTGTATCTATCGTGCGGGATCTCTCTACAGTAAAGGCGGTGAACCGACGTCGTAAAATTTATGTCTCGCAGTCGAGCGAGTAGCCGCTCGAGTGATTCGAAACGTCTTCTCGACGAATCCCCATTACGAGCTATTAACCTAAGTGATAACGAGAAAACAGTTCAGTTGTCTGTCAATCCCGATGAGAGAACTCATAGGTGTTAAACCTACATGTCTAAATTGATCACAATTAATCGTTGGATTATCACGACGCGACGAGAAGGTGCCCCTCTTCTTTATTTGATATACTATAGAGTGAGATGTGTACAAAGTGCGGACACGTGAAAAACTTTAATTAAGAAAGATTATACAGATTAATTGATACTACAAATATAGTGTTATGTTAAAAGATTTTTAAACGGTATGTAATATTTTTGGTTATTTTTAATAAACAATGAGTACTGCATAGGTAGAGATATTCATATATTTTTATTTAAATATTACATCAAATCGTTTTATAAAAATACGTATACACATACAACATCGTGAATATTTAATAAAATATTTTTGCTCCATTAGATTCTGCAAATCTCTTTGAACTTTTATCTTTGATGTTTTTTTTTTCCTCCGCGTAAGCGGAGGAAAAAAAACATAGAGCTGCGCTTTTAATTTCCTCACAAAATATGTATATTCGAAAAAAACATCTACGTTATTAGAAAATATTCATACAATTTTAACAATAAGAATATAACAACAAGCTATTTACGCAAAACTTTCTGTTCCCAAATACATAATACTTGTACAAAGTAATATATACAGTCTGGCTAATCGAACGCGTAAAGCTAATGGATGTTCCGATAATCGAACCCTCGGCTAATGGCTGTTCGAATAATCGAGATTCTGCCGTAGACCCATGTTAAAGTACTCCATATCCTGTTCTCCGCTGATTTACTTAAGCCATTGACTTTGCCCACTATTACGACCTACATACTGAAACGCAGTAATTTCGACTACAAGCTCTTCTACGTTACACACGGCATATACATAGCGCCGCAACACGGTATTAACGATAAAATAACGATTACTCGAATGAGATGTTTGTCTCAGATCGTGCGTGACATTTTCTCGATACTTTGCATATTAAACGACGTCATTAAAACTATGAATAGAATATTCAAGGTTTTGCAAAAGACACAAACAAGTATAATATTCATAGGCACAATTTGCATTTAATTAATTAAAATTGAATTGTAAATCTAATTAAATCTATCATCACAACCACAAGGTGATCTGCGACAATAAAATGTACAAAAAGTAGTTGTTTTTAAATTGTATCTTATTTAAATCTGAAACACAAGTTCTTTATTAAGAGAAAAAAATGTCAAGCTTTGAATTAATTTAGAGAAGATAAAGATCACAGATTACACAATACTTCCTACAGCACACATTATAACCTTCATAAAAAACTAATATAGATATAAATTTAACGTATAAGACGGGCAACAAGAGCCAAATCGCGGATGACAATGCGTTATCCTAACGAAACTAAAATAATTTTTCGTTAGAATTAAATACCGGTACACAAGGCACCAAATTTTTACTTGGACACGGCCAAGATTTTAAATATGAAATAATCTCATATTTTGAGATTTAATTTCAATACCCCTTTAACCCCCCTACGGAAAATAAATAAATGAATGCAAGAGAAAAATATAGATCCGAAAATCGCTGAATCGGGAATCGAACCCGAGACCTTTCGCTTGCCGGGCGACTGCTCTTCCAGCTGAGCTATTCAGATCTTTTCGATTCTATACTTTTCTCTGTTATATATATTAATGTTGGTAAACAAACGCATTTTTTAAGCCAGCGTGTATCAAATATAAGAGTTTTAACAAGGCTCTGTAATATAAATATAAATTTAACGTATAAGACGGGCAACAAGAGCCAAATCGCGGATGACAATGCGTTATCCTAACGAAACTAAAATAATTTTTCGTTAGAATTAAATACCGGTGCACAAGGCACCAAATTTTTACTTGGACACGGCCAAGATTTTAAATATGAAATAATCTCATATTTTGAGATTTAATTTTAATACCCCTTTAACCCCCCTACGGAAAATAAATAAATGAATGCAAGAGAAAAATATAGATCCGAAAATCGCTGAATCGGGAATCGAATAGCTCAGCTGGAAGAGCAGTCGCCCGGCAAGCGAAAGGTCTCGGGTTCGATTCCCGATTCAGCGATTTTCGGATCTATATTTTTTTCTTGCATTCATTTATTTATTTTCCGTAGGGGGGTTAAAGGGGTATTGAAATTAAATCTCAAAATATGAGATTATTTCATATTTAAAATCTTGGCCGTGTCCAAGTAAAAATTTGGTGCCTTGTGCACCGGTATTTAATTCTAACGAAAAATTATTTTAGTTTCGTTAGGATAACGCATTGTCATCCGCGATTTGGCTCTTGTTGCCCGTCTTATACGTTAAATTTATATTTATATTACAGAGCCTTGTTAAAACTCTTATAACTAATATAGATATTTAAAAATAAATATTTGAATTATATATTTTTATATAGTATTAAGTATCTTACAATTAAATTCGAATTTGTTTCCATAGTTTAAACTTTCTTAAATTACTTTGAAAACGAAACAAAATTTTTAAGTAAAATCTAATCTGGACGCGAGATAATATTGAAGTCTCTATACAAGTATCTCAAGAAATAAAAGCGGTAGTTCCAAGTGCATTCGAACCTTAATTAAGTATGTATGAATTTATCATGAGTACTTAATGAAATAATAATAATATATGTATATGTATATACACTAGTCAAAACAATTAGAGGAACACTCAAATTTTCTTAAAAAATAGGCAAAATTTCATCAGCTGTAACTTCGTTAAAAATAAACAAAATTCAAATTTTGAAAAAGGATTTTAAAGCTTGAAATCTTCTACTTTCGAAAATTCACTACTTTTTTTAAATTTCTATTAATTTGGTAATTTTTAATGTAGAAAACTACGAACTAAACAAAATTAGAAATTTTCTTTTCACTTTGCGGACTTGCTACGTATGTAAAAAAAATTTATGAAATTTTTCAACTCTCTAGTGTGAAAGTTTGAAGTTTTCTTAACAAAATTATTTTTTAAAAATCTTTCTACGAGTTATTATTACTGACAATAAGTTATCGCCAATTGAATGAAAAATGAGCATGTTGACTTTAATCGTTTATAACTCTGTTAAAGATTGTCGTACCGCAATTTTAAAAAACGATTATTAATGCTGAAACTTTGCTCTATCAAATGGAATAATTGCCAAAATTTTTATAAAAACATATAAACTGGTTACAAATAAATAAAAATAACGTAAAAATTACTGAAATTTTCTTTCTTCATTTTGACCTAAAAAAATAATTATATAGTACAACAACAAAAATTTGTTCTTAACGGTTATTTATTTAATTTCCAGTACACTGACACTACATTGTCAGTACCTATCTATTTATAAAAAAATTTTAATGATCCTCTAATTGTTTTAACTAGTGTATATGTTATATGTGTATATATGTGAGAAGAGCAAATGTAGATGAATAGATATTTGGATCGATTACTTCGCAAATTTACAGTATATAAGATATTATTTCTTATAAGTATTATTATTTTCAAAATAAAATTAGATTATTGGATTTGAATTTTTAAGTACATATTGATCCTAATCCTATCTGTAATTAGTAAGTATCTCTTGTTAAAGATTCCAATTGGTCCTTTTTCTGTATTATCTATATTAACTTTGATTTATTATTTGAACTTTATATGCTATTTATTTTTTATTACTTATTCATATATTGTTAAAAATTCATTTTGTTACTATTGTTTGATATTCACGAATATCGATTTTATCGTTACGTCGCGATCACCCAGGGCTCTCATAAAATCACCGCTTCGCGAAGATCTCGTGGCGGTGATTAAATTTCATTCGGGTGCTAACTTTTACGCGTCGCAAAATTGCAAATGCGTTCTGGGAGTCTCATGGACCGTCACGATGCAACGCGCGGTTAAAGTCGGTTTAATTGCGTCCCAGGAGATTTATCGCGGAAGTAGCGTCTTCCATTCGTTCGGGTTTCCTCGAATTTCCTCTCTCGATCCTTCCTTTTCGCCGAGACGCGATTCGACTGCGAATTTCCGCGTTTAGAAACGAGGGGCGGTTGAAAGGTTAACCCTGACATTGTCAAGGGGATGGGAGACATATTTTATTCCCTTACCTATTATCCCGATATAACAAACTTCCTCATTCCTTGAAAATACACTGGAGTGTTCAATAATACGCATGTATTTGTCGAATAAATTTTTTTTCAAATATATGTATATTATTAGCGCACAAGATAGAGTGAATTGGTAAAGTTAAATGTAGTAATATATTCGACCGTAATATTTACAAATATTTCGTCAACGGGAGAAAAGCAAGAACAATTGATTTTATCGGGGAAGAAGACGAGTGGGCGAGTTTTATTGAGACAAGTGTAAATTTTACGAACGTGGTAACAGGATAGACGTTTTCTTTCAACTTGTCATTAAATTGATTGACCTGCTTTGTGAGACTTTGTGGGTGTATCTTGTCTCGACATCTACATCGTTGAAAATTTCATCGTTATTATTCTGACGATGGATCGGATCACGAGCACGCGCGTTGGCAATTATTACCCCAGAGACTGAATCGTTTGCGATGATGCCTATTAATTTTTGTGAAAAAAAAACCCATATGAAAAATTACAACACTTTCGAAAATACGTATTTTTATGTGTGATTCTCTCGAATTCTATCTTATTCATTATAGGATGATTCCGGATGATTCTAAATAAATTTTAGGGAATGATTCTTTGGAGAAAATAAAAGGGAAGGTTTTTTACATAAATATATACTTGAATGTCACTTTCTGAAGAGTTACACTTCTTTGATCAAAAATGTAAAAATTAGGTTTTTTTTCAAATTTTGGACAAATTAAAAAAATAAATTTGGTGGACATTTTGTTTGCACAGTTTTTTTTATTTTAAAATTTAAAAGAAGTTAAATTTTAAAATAAAAAAACTGTGCAAACAAAATGTCCACCAAATTAATTTTTTAAATTTGTCCAAAATTTGAAAAAAAAACCTAATTTTTACATTTTTAATGATAAAGAAGAATAACTCGAAAATAGCATCATGCTATGTATAATAGTATATTTTATATTTTTTCTTGAAAATTATAGATTTTACGAAAAAAATAAAAATATATGAATATATATATATATATATATATATATATATAAAATACAGGAGGATTAAAACAATATTAATAAATACTTTTTTACTGTGAAAAAAATTCACCAAATTTTATTTTTTGAACTTGTCCATTTTTCTCCCGACTGCTGCCAACCGTAGGTTGGCGAAAAGAGAGGAAGTATGCGTTTCATCGAGCCCGGATCGGTCGTGACCTTAATTCTCGATAACTACTGCATAGTTTTATATCAACTTTGGAACATAAGTTTCTTATTAATCAAGGAAGGTTTAAAGCGTATTATTATCGTTATTTATTCTATTAATAAAAAGTGAAAAATGAGTATTATTTCGTCAATACGGTCTCTCATTGGCTGCTGTGTGAACCTAAGAGGAAAAATGATTCACCAATGAGATTCGTTGTAGTATCCGGATAGGGAATGTTGGTGACATTGGTATATACATCTCGAAGTAATAATGACGGGACTGATAGGATAGGTTAGCTGTCACCTGTTGCGTGTTATTGTCAACAACAATATTAAGTGAAGTGTATTATTATGGATATATCTCAAGAAGATATAAATAAAGGAGTAAGTTTCTTCTTTTATATTTATTGTTTTTTTCTTTATTTAGGATATTGTTAATTATTATTTATTTATTGTTTCTTTATTTATATGTAGGAAGAAGATACTCGCTTGGAGATATCTGAAGAAGAAAACATTATTAATAATAGAAAACGAGTAAGTCTTGTTATTAATAATTAATAAAAATATATAATATAATTAATAATATAATTAATCTGTTGTAGTCATAACATGGTTATATGAATTTATATTTGTCTGCGTAGCCACTTATTTGCTATTAAATTTGCTACGTAGCCACATTGCTATAAATATCCACATATATAATTGTATAAATGTATATAGTTATTTTTTCTCTTATTTGTATATTATATAATAATTATATAATTAATTAAAAATATGTATACAAATATATTTATAGTTATACAAAGATATTAGCGCACCAATAATTATGGCAATGCAGACAAATATATTAACTTACATAGCCAATTATCTACTACAAAAGATTATTCACATATGTAATAATAATTAAGGCTATACAAATATATAAACTTACTTGTGATTACATAATGTATAAACTTATATAACCATAAGAAAGTTAATATATTTGTCGAAGCCATAATTATAATTGCGTACAAGTTTACGTATTTGATATAAGATATTGTTGTCATCTGTCTTTGTCATCTGTCTCTCTCTATCTATCAATCTATCTATCTAGCTATTTTTTTTTATTTATCTCTCTATTTATATTATATTATATTAATTAAAAAAATTGTAGCAGAAAAATATTTGGAAAGAATATAGAACATTGCAGTCACATGGTGAGTGTATGTGTCTTTATTATTATTATTATTATATTATATACATTGTAATATATATATTACATAATAAAAACTTTTACATGTGTAGGATGAAGAAGCAGAGAGACAAAAGAATGAAGAAACAGCATAAGAACAGCAATAAATTAGAAAATAAATAAAAAAAAAAATAATAAAAAAATTAGAAAATAAAAAATAAAAAATAAAAAACAATTAAAAAAAAAATAAAAAATAAAAAACAATTAGAAAATAAATAATAAAAATAAATTAGAAAAAAAAATTAGAAAATAAAAAATAAATTAGAAAATAAAAAAATTAGAAAATAATAAAATTTTTTACAAAAAAAAAACTCCCGACTGCTGCCAACAAAGTTTTAATGTTTAAATTAGAAAATAAATAAAAAAAAAATAATAAAAAAATTAGAAAATAAAAAATAAAAAACAATTAGAAATAAATAAAAAATAAAAAACAAAATTAAAGTAAAAAACAAAACAAAAATTAAAAATAATAAAAAAACAAAAAAATTATAAGTATAAAAAATAAGCTTGTAAAAGTTGGAAATAATCACACATAAATAAAGTCTGTTGTTTATTATATAATTTTTCTTATTTAAATTTATTGTTATCATACATATTTAGCGCTATATAATTTACAAAAATTTCAGATTTTTGAATTCAAAAATTTTTTTTAATTATAATTATTATTAATTCTACAATTTACAAGAGCAGTCGGGAGACGCCGCGCTAAATTTGAGACATATACGCACGCGCACGTTTTATGTAATAAATAGACACAAACACAAATATCGATACTCAACGGACGTACTCACACACTCATACACATGTACGCGCACGAAGTCACGCGCGCACGTACGCACATATGTACGCACTCATGCGAGCAAACACGCGCATACGAACATATGAATACCCGCATTCATACACATACTGACATGCACTCACATACGCACACACGCATATGTATACTGACGCTGCGGAACACACACTTAGCGCGGCGTCTCCCGACTGCTCTTGTAAATTGTAGAATTAATAATAATTATAATTAAAAAAAATTTTTGAATTCAAAAATCTGAAATTTTTGTAAATTATATAGCGCTAAATATGTATGATAACAATAAATTTAAATAAGAAAAATTATATAATAAACAACAGACTTTATTTATGTGTGATTATTTCCAACTTTTACAAGCTTATTTTTTATACTTATAATTTTTTTGTTTTTTTATTATTTTTAATTTTTGTTTTGTTTTTTACTTTAATTTTGTTTTTTATTTTTTATTTATTTCTAATTGTTTTTTATTTTTTATTTTTTATTTTCTAATTTTTTTATTATTTTTTTTTTTATTTATTTTCTAATTTAAACATTAAAACTTTGTTGGCAGCAGTCGGGAGTTTTTTTTTTGTAAAAAATTTTTACTTCCCTCTTTGGAGAGATATAGAAATATACATTCACATAAAAGACCCCTCTTAATTATGGGCAGAAAAATCATTTCCTAAAATTTTTCGCCCTTATTTAGAATCACTCTGTATATGGTTTACCTACGTGTTATTTCAAACCGTTCCACGTAATTCAGGGAGGGCTCATTAAAATCGCGGAGAAGAGAGAGAGAGAGCTCTCCAAGATGAATAAAAATCGCCGGAATTCTCGGTTGCGAACGCGAACCAAGTTGCACGTTGTTGAATACGTCGGATAATTCGCGCGTCGCGCATAATTCATCGACGATGAAATACACGTCGGAGAGGCATATCTTTTCTTCTTCCCTCCTTTCTCCCTCTTTCTCGATAAAAAAAGAAGAGGAAGAAGTAGCGGGCAACTTCTCAGGGGTGGTTGACACTCGAGATGCTCCATTTCTTGGCTAGGTTTTCTACGTCGACGAGCCTCGTTAAACTCCCATTGGGCCCGTTCTGGCTTCCGGAACGGCGCAGAAGTAACGCAGTTCGCATGTAGTACGATCACTTTCTCTCTCTCTTTTTCCTTCTTTCTATTACTTTGTTTTTTTTTCTCGCTCTCGGTAGGCGACGCATCTCACATGTAAGCATGTTTTTCAGTCGTTACGATCCACTTCGGACCTGGCAAAGTTGCAGCCGCGTTGCTCGTAAGGACAGCTCTTTCTCTCGCGTACGAGCTGCGACTACCCCTCATTTTGCATTTCGCTGTTTTACTGCGTGAAAGTTGACACATTAGTCAGAAGCATTTGGACACCGGCAATTATTTATGATATGATACATTAGTCAGAGAACCCGACCGGGGCTCCGGGAATTATTCGTCGTACGACATAATTTTGTGCAATTAGAGTTGCTACTTTTCCCAGCCATTAATCTGTCTAGTGAGATCCGTATTTTTTATATATGCGTCTTTAGTAACAACATTTTGATAATACTTATCAAAATGTTGGGGTTAAAGAAATTAGTTTTGTTGACTCCGTTCAAAAAATGTAAGTAAAAAAAGCAAAAGCACACCTAGAAAAAATAAATAAGTATATAAAAAATAAAAAGTAGGTAATAAATAAAATATTTGTTAAAATTAAAAAAACAAATAAAGTACAAATAGAATCAGAAGTTTCATCACGTCCTCGTTGATCCTGAATAAAAGCTAAGCATGAAACAAAAAATATTAATTAAGTAATTTTTGTAGAAACCCGCCCCATTAGCGACATCAGGATCCGCTAGTACTTCCTGGATATTTGAGAAATACATTTAATTGTTAAAAAAAGAAGAAAATAGGCTCGAGTGTCAAGAAAAAGGTTTATTATATCATAATAAAAAAGAATTATATAAAAAACAGACATTAAAATAATTTTCGAGAATAATAGATTTGTATTCTTCGCCAGAGAGAATTTAAAAAATAATAAGGAAATTAATGATTAGTTCGACCATACTAGCTCTTATTAATAATTCGTCTTTACTGGCTCTTATTATTAATTCGTCTTTATTAGATATAAAGTACACTACGTTTCGACCTTAAATTTAGGTCCTTTTCAAGTGTTAAAACAATTCTAATAAGCCACATTAAGATATCATAATTCATATCTCTATATGTTAAGCGCTATGAACTTTAACATGTCGCTAAGACATTCTGTCAACTACATATCTAATAAAGACGAATTATTAATAAGAGCCAGTATGGTCGAACTAATCATTAATTTCCTTATTATTTTCGAGAATGTTCTCTGATTGCTTGATTAATCGATTGCTAAACTACAGCGACGAGAATAATCGGTTGCTAAGCAACATTAGATGGCCAATACTCCACCATGTTACAACATACACATTACCCTATCGTAATTTAATATCGCTAGTTTTCTTGTTGATTAAAACTTCGATAATGGCCACGGTGTCAACGATACTCACTCTCATCGCGGCAGCCAACTCCGATATTCGCCAAAGTTTCGATACTGATGTAATATCGCGACATTAAACTACATTTCACTCCCTCCCTTTAGTTAACTGTGTTCCGATTGAATTTACGTTCGTACAAATTCGCATGCACGCACGCTTATAATACGCGTATATATCGATTCACCAAGTAAATACCTTTGAAATTATTTCACATGAGAATAGCTGTTAAATCAAGGTTTGAGAAGAATTATTTTCGGAATCTTCCAATTTAATAGGTGTTGTTCGATAGATGTTTTACCGTGAAAAAGAATGTCTCAAACTACGATATGTTGCGATCAATAATTTTCGCGATATCGATGTTTCAAAATTTTTATATTTTTTAAACACAATTTTATATATTGAGATTTCAAAATTTTTTGCAAAAAGGCATTTTCATAGAAATTTTTTATTAAATTTTTTTATATAAAACATCTAATTTCAATTTAGAAATAAGTTTGGGTTAGATTAGGTTTAGGTTATGGAATTTCTCGTTAGGTTAGGTTAGAATTTTTCGAAGTGAGGGGAAAACTTTTCCTTCACCCATGCTTTCATTTTATATACATTTCACATATACGTATATATTAAATTTTATTACATCAAATAATATTCTTTTTTAAATGCACATATATCATCAATTGCTGCGGCGAAACTATTTTGCTGTTATTGTGAATTTTGAAAATTGATATCTCGAAACCTAAAAATCGTAGCGCATTATATAATTTGGCGGCATTCTTCTTCGATAAAAAATCCTATGAAAATAATATGTCAAATTGATTGGTCCCAGCAATAACATTCTTGCCCAGGTATTATTACTCGTTTGCGACTAAACATTCCCGTCGTTTATTCATATTTCAATGAACAAAATGTAAATAATTTGATACCCGCGCGTTTAGATATATTTATCGCTTTTACTTTGCGATTTCGCGTAAATGCGTTCAATATCGGCATTGGAAAAATGGGGGAGAGCAAGAGAAGAAAACGGAAAGAGAAAATACATTTCGACTCGTGCATAAAACTCATAGCTGGAAATTGTGTTTTATATCAATATTATGTCAGCACGCATCGTATAATAATGTATATTCCCCGAGTGCTGTAATGAATATTGGAATTTCCGCGAATGTATCGGCACGATCATGCAACGCATATATTTTGCTTTTTTCCGCGTATTACGGAAACATTATTTTTCCTCACGCGCCGTCCACGAATATTTCTTACAATTTTCCGCATACATAACTCTGGACGACTCTATATCGGCGACTATAGTTGTTATCGCGAAACACAGTGTTTTGTGTTTTCCTCGCAAAAACACAGTGAAAAAAATACAAAAAATGCGTTCTTATTACGTCATAATTTACACAAAATGTTTATGTAAAAGTTACATTTTCTGCATCTGACAATAAGCACGATTGTGGATACCTTGAGCAATATATTGAATAATTGATATCTTGATTAGCGATGGGATTAAGTATCTTACATTTAGATTCGAATTTGCATGATTTCCAACTCTCTATGATTACTTTGAAAAACATTATTTTTAAGTAGATGCAAATCTGGACAAGATTGATTCAAACACTCTATAAAAACCTCTAAAAACAAGAGCAGTATTTCCAATATTTGAATCTGAATCAAGTGTGTTCAAATCTTTTATGAGTACTTAGTATCTTCTCAGACAGCACCAAGTCCAAAATTGGCACATAAGATATACCATTAAGAAACCTTTAAGACAATTTTAAAAAATCTTATGATATGATATTCAAAAGACTTAAAGATATCTTGAAGATATATTATGCGCCAATTTTGGACTTGGTGCTGTCTGGGTTTATTGAATACTCTTAGGGTTACAAAATTATATATTTATTTATATATTTCTTAAATATAGTTAACTAACATCTCTTATAAACTATATAATTATAACACTGAATTCTACATCTTAATATAGTATACCTTATATTTTTAAAAACATGATTACTTACTTGGAAGTACCACTCTTGTATTTTCAGGTAGCACATGTCCAAAATTGGTGCATAAGGTATCATTAAGAAATCTTTAAATATCTTTAAGATATTTTTAAGAAATCTCACGATATGATATCCCAAAGACATTTTAAAAACATCTTAAAGATGTCTTATGCACCAATTTTATATATGGTGCTGTCTGGGTTGCTTAGAAAAAGCTCGAATCTATCTTGTTGGGTTAAAATCTATTTAAAAATGTTTTTTTTTTCGATATAATCCTAAAAAATTTGAAACCAAGCAAAGAAATTTGAACCTACTTGACGATTAATTCCATCACTAATTATTGGATTTAACTCGGATTTATTGAAGTTGACTCTCTTCCTAACCTCAATCATTCATTGTGAAAAATGCACACAGTGTATGTACATATTGTACACACATGCATACGTACATACAGCGTGAGAAAAAAATAGCGACTGACATTATGCTAGCCGTACAGGAGAACATCAAATACACATATCAAGTATATCTAGTGCAAAGTTTGCGAGAGGTTTGCGATGCTTGAAATGTGACGCCGCCACGCGTCACTCATTGGCCAACTGGCGCAAATTGGTATCGACGCGTCCCGGTAATTTCCCCAGGGGCGTTAACCTATGACTTACGAGGTGGTAATACTACATGAAATCCTGACGAAGAGAATCCCGCCGTTCTTCCGTCACGTACGATAATTTACATCTTCCACGTGTCGTCGTCTCTGCTATAATGCATGCACTGGCGAAAGAGAAAGAGAAATATATGTACACATAAAAGTAAAAAAGTAACTAAAGAATGTACATTGTCATGTTTGAACACAGTTGAAAAATGTATGTTAAAAACAGATATAACATATTCCAAACGGTCCTCAGAAACTTTTGTGTTAATTTAACAGAATATGGATATGTTAAATGGAGACACGAATACTGTGTTAATATGTTAACACAAAATAAATGTAAACCTTCAAACAATTTAAAATAAATTTTGCATGAAATTAACATACTTTTAATGTAAACTAAAAATATGTTGATTTTAGATTTTATTATCCCCACTTATATCATAAAATAAAAAAATCATTTTTTCTATAAATTTTAACAGATAAACTTTGTCACTAATAAAACAGAACATATTTATTGTGTAAAATTAAAAATAGATGTATGTTGTGTTATTTTTACATCTTTTTCAATTGTCTTAATAATTTATTACCATTTAAGTTCAATTAACACAACAGCAATATGTCAAATTAAACACAAAAATTTTAACAGGAACTTTTTAACAAGAAAACACAAATTTCTCTTACTGTGAAATTTTTACATCTGCGACTCTAAAAAATTTTATTTTTCTTTTCTTACAATATTTTTATGATTCCGCGGAACATTTAGATTAAAGAAAGAGAACTTCGATTTAGAAGTTTTATATATTACAAGATCCGTTTTGTTGTGTATACTAAAATAGAATAAAACAGTGCTAATAATAGTGTTCTTTTGATTCTTCTAATCCTTTTCTTATTTTCCTTACCAAACTTATCTCCCAGTAATTATTTTATGAAAATAATACTATCTCTCTCGAGCGCAAAGCATCTCTCTCTCTCTCTCAGTTCGTCAGTGGAAATAATTATTTAACAATGTATGCCACTGGAAATTAATTTCTTATGTCGCAAGGCGCGGATGAAAATTATCGTGGTGCAACATGGTGTGACATGTGCGCCATGCAGACGTATAAACGTTGCACCCCTTGTGAAAGGGTCCTGTTGCCGTTCTCTGCTCTAGCTCCCGGCAGTCGTGTTCTGCTTACTCACAGATTTACCACCCGAGATGGCATATCCACTTATCGGATTGTCTACCTTGTAACAGCCCGGCAATACCATCGCTCAAAGCAATGTTACGTCCGAATCTGTAATATTCACTTACGGAACATATCTAAATGTGTTTCCGTTTGGCACCTCCGTCCCTCTTAAATCGATAACACTTCCATGTCGACTATAGCTGATAGTCGCGTATAAAAAAGTGTGAGATTCATCTCCAGTGGTCACCTTCAAAGACCTATGGCCCGTGTTTGCACATATTTTTTGGCCCGACTGCTTCTTACGTCTTTATCCCGAAAGCATTTCGAATATTCATATAAAGAAACAAATTCTTTGGATATTGATCGAAAAAATTTCTAACGTGTATAACATTTGTTGATTTAACCGATTACATAGACTTAAAACTAGCGATGAAGGGAGAAATGTTATCGATTAAATGTCTTACAAGTAGGTTCGAATGTATTTGCATGGTTTTGAATTTTCTATGATTACTTGAAAAAACAGAACTTTCAGTAGAATCTGAACGAGGTTTAAATTCTCTATAAATACCTTTATAAGTAAATTAAAATTTAAAAAAGTAGTATTTAATACTGATTTGATAATACTCGTGAGTTTTTAAATTGTATCTCTAACAATAAAATTAAAAAATTGTAATAAAAATTGTTTTATTTTCTATAAAGTTCTATTAAAGTTCTCAGCCTGCAAAAAATATATCTATAAGATTATTATATTTATAATTCTTATTATTATTATATTTATAATCATAAATTCTGTTCAAAACTTTAACAAAAAACATTCGAACTTAAATCAAGTATGTTAGAATCTTTTATGAGTATTTATGAGAATTCACATTGTATATATTTATATAATATATATGTATATCTGTATGTGTAGTAAGTATCGTAAATAGATTTTCTATCTTATTATTATAGATTGAGTAATAATACTTGTAAATGATTTGATTTATTATAAATAGAAAGTACTTTTAAGTATTATTTCGAGCATAAGTACTCAATCTAAAATTCAAATATAACTATTCCATATTCGATTACTTCACAAATACAATATATATGAAATATTATTTCTTATGAATATTATTCGAATGCTAGAAAATAAAATAAAACCTGATTATTAGATTCGGATTTTTACGTGCGTATTGAATTTGATTCAATTTTTAAGTCAAAACTCAAAAACTAATGTGAAAAATGTTATCTGTCTATTTCTATCTATACAAATATTATTATCACACTATTATTAATTTATTCTCAAAATAGTCTGTTTATAAAGAACATTTATGATTTTTTTCGAATTACTGATACGTGACAAAATCGATTAAATACTGAATTTTGAAGTAGAAAATGCTATTTCTATCGAAATGTCAATCTTCAGCGTAAAATGTGAAAGTTCGAGCGATTACATCACACCGGATTTGTGTGCACGATGCCATTTGTGCGCATAAACGTCAGGAAAATTTGGAGCGATACGCAGAGATGAAAGAGCAAAAATCGTCCGGCCGAATGATACGACGAAATATGCCGATCGTATTCCATTTCGTTGAACGGGGAACGTTTTTGTATAATATTTGCAACATGGTCCCACGTCGAAAATTTTACGGCGATGAAAATAGCACTCGTGTATTATTACGGCCATTACTCGATGTAATATATGAGTGGCCGCATCATCTCGCCTCGAAAGCATTTCAATAAAATTGTTTCAACATATTATAGAGTTGTTGTATAAAAGCACCTGTAAAATTTCAATTGAATAACATCGATTTTTAATTTTTGATTCTTTTTAATTTTATATACTAAAAATTGTACTACCTAAAGTAAATATTAAAATTGCAATAAAACTATCAAAGAAATAACAAAATTTTTTATTCATTTGAAACTATACTTTTTTGTCAACGATACATGCTAAACATTAATAAATTTATTATTGTTTTATATCATAAATTAAAAATTAAAAAATAGTATTTAATACGATTTACAATACCGGTTTACTAAATTGCACTCATTAGTTTTTAAATCGTACCTTTAACAATAAACTTAAAAAATTATAATAAAAATGAAGTTTTATTTTTTACAAAAGTTCTCAACCTGCAAGAAAATGTATCTATGAGATTTTATTATATTTATAATCATAAATTCTGTTTAAAAATTTAACAAAAATATTTTCTGTATTACTGTAAAATTATAAATATAAGTATTATCTCAATATAATTATAATATTTGATAATATTTTCTTCAGTTGTCCATCTAAATATAAAAAAAAAACTAATAAATAAATAAAAAAATAAAACTATTGGACATTTTGTATAAGTCGTTAGTAGAAAATTATATAAACTTTAATTTTTTGACGAAACTAACAATTATTTATATCTTTAAAAATACGACGTTTCGACCATATGGTTGTAGTTCTATTTCAAGTAAATTGCGATAATGTTAATAATGCGAACGCTTTTTTTGTATGTGACAATCCGTCAATAAATCAAAAAAGAAAAGAAGAGAACATCATGTCACTAAAAAGAATCGTCAGAAAAATGTCTGTTAATGCAGTAGAGATACGATTTAATGAACGGTACGATTTAACATGCTTTCCCCTATGTTGTATGTTGTATAGAGTATTACCGATTTTCACCTTACACGTTATCTTGATTGACACTCGATTATATAAGTACAATAAATATAAACGCGAGATTTGATTAAATTTTATAATTATAGTAATTTTGCCATTTAAATTGAAATCTCTATTGCTTCACAGGATATTCCTGACCTGATATAAATATTCGACGTTTTCGAATATTGATCGACATAATTTCTATATGGCGGCTCATTATTAACTTAATTTACTCAATGAAATCTCTCAGTGACTCGATAACTCTCATATCGACTAATTGCGGCGTAGAACGTAATTTAGCAAACAGATTCTGCGAATCTTGTTATTATCCAATAATTCTCTGCGCATTACTTCTACTATTAACTCTTGCTTCAAGAACGCAATCGTCCGCGTGGAAACGCTAAGGCGTAAAAGTGTTTGCGTAAGCATTGATGGCAATGAGTTTTAAGTGAGTTTCGCCTTGCTTGCGCGATCATAATTGATGCTACTGACCCTGACGCCTCTAGTTCCACGGCTGTTCATCATTGACAAGTCAGATTCATTTTATCAGCCATTTATCCTATTTAAAATATATAATTATCAAGAGTTTCGATTACAAGTAGAAACTATTTGCGCATTTTTTATCTGCTATTTGTATGCTTTTTTATATTTTATATTTGCGGAATTTGCGTCATATTTGTCTACAAGTTACAATCTATACAGTGTCCCGTTTTAACTTTCACATTGAGATTTCTTATTGAAGCCTTGGTTTTCGAGAACTTTCACTGCGAAAGTTAAAATTAGGATACCCTGAATTCACAATATACTTCTAGAAAAATATCAATAAAACTAGTGACTTTAAGAATAAGGATTATCTTATATTCAGTGAAAGAAAGACTCCTTTGGGGTTATGGGTATGGGAAGGGACTTCTTTTTACTATTTAGCTATGATTGTCTCTTTCGTTCATCCATTTACCTTGCCATTTTTTTACTACAGCGTCTCTCTCTCTCTCTCTCTTCCCCTCTCTCTCTTTCTCTACTCTGTCAAAGTAAAAAGAAGCTCATCCAGGGATTGGTCCATCCCATCCTTGATCCCGAAAGCCAGACAAATCGATCGGGCATGGATCAATGCTCCCTGTGATAATTTATACCGGACTCCACGTCCTTCCAATGCATGTTATATCCTCTCCCTTCACGTGACAAGGAGACGCGTCGTCGATATTTTATAGTGTTGTTGGTACACACCATGTATTCTCGTCGATATCGAGAAAGAGAGATAGTGACGTGCCGGCCATTTCGTTCGACTCTTACTGGCCGTGTGACATCCACGAGAAAATATATCGTCCTGTTACCGGAAACGCACGGTAATATCCACGTGGACGTCGTTCGCCTAAGTAACGATCCTACGTGACGATACTAGTCGCGTTCTACCAAAACGTTTACTTGAGTTTCTTCTCGATATCGCATCGAAATAACAGGCAAATCTAAAAGAGATGTTCAAAACATTCTAAGGGAATGCTGATTAGGTTTGTTTTATCAACAAATATTTTTATTTAATTCTTTATTGGCTTTACAGAATGAAAAATCTTTTGCTAGAATTAAGTATTTATAATAACGAATCTGGGCTACTATATATGTGTATTTAAAAAGAAACTAAGAAAGTTGCATATTAGTTGCATAATTAGTTTTCTTATCGTTTAAGTTAAGTTGACCCAATTCAAAACACCGATATAAAAATTGTAATTATTTTAGTTTTCTGTTTTCTTAAATATACATACACATATGTAGTAGCCCAGATTTGTTATTATGAATAACTAAATTCTAGTAAAAGATTTTTTATTCTATATAGAGTTAAATAAAAATATTTGTCGATAAAACAGACCTAGTCAGCATCTCCTTAAGAAAATCTCTCAGCGAACAACAAATTCCGACAAAATAGTAGCGTCCTTATTTTGGAATTAAAAATATCAGTAATTACCGACTGATATTTAAAAAATAATTACTGATATTTTGAATTCTACATAAATTATTCATATTAAGGGGATGCCGGATGCCTGTTTTATCGATCGGATAATTATAGATTTTTCTGCATCGAAATCTTTTTATTGGTTTAATAAAATAATAAATGCTTTTCCACAATTAAAACACGTACAGAAACAAAGTAAGAACCTACCAAATTTTATGTTAAAAATGAGAAAAAATTTTAAAACTAAAATTTCTTTATCAACTTCTGTCGTTATTTCAAAATAATAATTGTTTAATATAAAAGTTCTGCTGTTTGTACGTACAAAATAAGATAGGTTTTGACTAGAAATTGAATGAAGAAGTATTAGTAAACTTTTAGATATAAGTTTAGAAGCCTAATAAATAAGAAAGCAGTGCAGAAAATTTTTATGCATATGTGTTGTATACGTGCATATGTTTCGATATGTGTGGTACTAACTTATCATGTGTATATGTATATACGTACATATGTTTAGATATGTGTGGTGCTAACCTATCGGAGTTCGGTCGTCACTCCGGCATCCTCTTAAACATGTATTAGAATTAGAAACCATGTATACATGACACACATGGAGTCACTTTTTGCTACGTTTAATACTATTATAGGTTTGAACATAAATATGTATTGCTGTTTTTTGCTCTATTATACTTACAACGCACGCACACATACGTACCAGTCGTAATACAAACTATACTTTTATATTAGACTTCCAATCTAAATTTAGAGGATAATATGCTTTCTTCAGTGTATCTCAATCCCAGGGATCTTGTATATTCATACAAAATCTATATTTTTTATATAAAGCGCATCATATGATAAGTTGACAACTCGTATGTCATTTGAGACGTCATATAGAGACAAAAATAAATAAGGAAAACTATGATTTCGTAATTATTTTTTGTTTTTCATGTGAAATCGAACTTGAAGACAGCCATTAATATAAAAATTGTTGAACCATTTCAAAGATTCCCGGATGATTTCGTTTAATATCACATTAATTATGTGTTAACGTAACATCTATTCGTTATCAATAGGTTGCAAATACAGTAAACATTTTAAATGTTCCCATAGATAAAAATCTGGGTGATTGCAATGGCAACATTTTTGGACATTTCTTATTAGCTAAGTGTTTATTTAATAATAACGTTAACATAAACTTTATTTTACTATAACTTCGTAAACATTTACTTTTTATGAATATATATAAATTTTTTTCATTATTTTGACGTAAGACATCCTAAAAGTGTTCAAATATTTTGCAAATAGGTATTCTGCAAATATCTGAATCTAAGTATTCATATAAGATTGGAACAAAATGATCCATGTTCGAATGTGTTTGGTATTACTTATATCTTGTGTTTCTTGAGGTACGTATAAAGAGTTCAAATCTATTTCATCCAGATTTGAGCCCATTTAAAAATACTATTTTTTTGTTTTTAATTATAAAAAAATCTACTTGTCAGAAAATTAATTTAATCTTCTTGCTGATCAAGGACATTAGGGAATGAAAATTCAAGAAAAACGGGAAAACACAATATTGATTGAGAATTTTGCGATAAGAAGAGCCATTAATTTCATTCGCAGTTACTTTATAACGTTGTTATATTACATACTTCATTAATACGGAATTAAAACATAAAACATGCTGATATATCGCTACGTACTCATTTCTACCTTCTTCGTCATTAAGAAGCAATTAAACAATGAATATTAACTCGCTAATTTAATAGATCAGAGACGCCGCTTAAATTATTCGGGAACAAGCTATTAAATCTTGCAGCTGTGGGATAAGCACTACGATACACGTAGTCCATTGTGCAAACGATCTCGTCTGCTAATTGTAACGGGCAGACTAGTTGAATTGGCATGGCGGCGGTTCGCGCACTGCATCCCGCATGTACACTTGCCGAGGATGCGAGCTTGCTCTCGTCTAGGCGCTTCGAGGCAGCAACACGCGGCAAATCGGATTATGATATAAGAGATGGCGGCGGCGACGACGACGACGACGACGATGATGGTGATGCCATAACAGGAACGGGCGACGCGCGCGAGAATCGAGTTACATTCGTCGTTACCGGACGCATTTAGCATTTATATACGAGGCGTGCGTCACACTCACGCGTCGTCGAAAACGCGATGCAAATCGCGCCGATTAAAATCGCGTCACGCGCGCGCTCTTGCGCCGCTGGCATCCTCGTCCACGTGCGTCTCACGTTTTCGCATTATGTGACGCGACGACAAGCACACGAGAGTTGACGAGAGTTCGACGACCTTGGGCTTGGCTAGACATTTTTTTAAAATTTGACATTAATGGTATAATCCCCGTGATTATTCAAGTAATTTAACATTACTATATGCCTTAGCAAATTTGTTCCTTTATTTATTTAAATGTTTATATGTATATTTCTATACATATAATATGTAATATATAATATTATGTAAGTGTAGAGTATCCCAGATCTACAGGAACACTTGTTAATGACAAATTTCTGGACTCTAATTTGAAAACGATTTTTCCTTAGTAAAAATATCGAGGCATCAATAATTTTCTCGAGTTATAAGTGATTGAGAATAAAGAGTTTTTCGCAAACGAAGTCTAATAAAAATAAATATTAATAAAACCACATTCTTGTGAATTAATTTCAAATCAAGTTTACTACTATTAAAGGTTACTTTAATAGAATTTTAATTTAAGGCTTAGTTATGAAAAGATACATGATGGCAAAAATTGGGAACATGCAACAAATGATAGCCTCCCTCGACATTTTCGCTAACTGAGAAAAAATTTCTCCAAATCTCAGGAATCTGCCATTAACGGATGATCCAGCAGGTCGGGGACATCCTGCATAATATATATGTATAATATCCAGAATGTTTAAAATATGGAAGTCAATTTCTCGGGAAAAATAAAAAAAAAGTTGGTATAAACATAAATTCAGAAATGCTTTTGGGTTTATAATTGATCTTGGAATAACGTTACTTTTTATGTTAAAATTTTGTATTGCTTTACTTTCGAGTTTTTTTATCAAAATTAAAAGAAGAAATGGTTTTTATAAGTTTTGCAACATAATTAACATAATAAAGTCAATAATAAAAGCTGCGAGCTGTTTTATTATCACCTAGAATATATCACATGGAGATATAACAGCTTAGCATCCCTTAATTTATTTGCTCATTGACTTTATTATATTATAATATGTTAATTATGTTACAAAACTTATACAAATCATCTTTTTTTTAAATTTCTGAACCTTAAACAGGCTTCTATTTTAAAAAGAACATAAAAAATGTTTTTCTCTCGTTCCTTCTTCCTTTACATTATTAACTTCTAATTATGCTACGCAACTATTTGCTATTTGCAACAAAGTAATTCTCGCGACGCTATTTCTCGCGAGTTTTGCATTTGTACTGTTTATTATGACGTAGAGAAAGGCGCGTTTACACGGTCGCAATCTCGCCTGGGTAGGTGGCTAGATACGTAAGGTAGGGTACTTGTTAAAATCCAATTTAGGCGGATTTGAACGTCAGTCGTTCGCTTTTGTTGAATCAGTAGGGCGCGTGCAAAGTTGTGCTTGGGTGCTTGCTTGCGTGCGTGGTCCGGATGGAATACAGCATAAGCCAGAACATTTCTCGCGCGCGAAGACGCCACGAAAGACGTTCTCAAGAATCCTGTTCTCGACCTTCCATGTACCTT
The DNA here is from genome assembly GCF_048542155.1 of Nylanderia fulva. Classification (NCBI taxonomy): domain Eukaryota; kingdom Metazoa; phylum Arthropoda; class Insecta; order Hymenoptera; family Formicidae; genus Nylanderia; species Nylanderia fulva. The sequence continues at coordinate 425,654 of NW_028190894.1, forward strand.
AGAGTGCATCTCCTCTTCCTTCTTCTCTCTCTCTCTCTCTCTCTCTCTCTCTCTCTCTCTCTCTCTCTCTCTCTTTCTCTTTCTCTCTCTTTGGGACACCCGAGACGCCTGGATCTCCGGAATATCACGACTGCTTGTCACGTCCGTTTTCAGCACGAAGCGCGAGCAAAAGCCGACGTTACCCTCGTGAAATCACGATCACTGTTGACAGTCGTCAAAATGACACTTGGCTAGGGATAGGACGGTTATGTAGACTTGCCGTCTTCCGTGCAGCTTTTCCTCCTAACTCACCAGTTCTTGTTCGTGGTCCCGTCAAGTGAATCCTTAGCGGAGAGTACCTCGACCGAGCACCTCGCAATTTCGACAACGTGCGAGAAAACATAAGCTCCCGAGTCGATATTTTTGCCACATTTCACAAGTGAATTATAAATGATCTTCCGATCTCGTTGACCTGATTGCATTAATGCTGCTACTGCGTTTCGTTCATGAAATCATCTACGTTTTATGATGAAGTGTGTGTGTCAGACTGCAAAATTTTAACCTAACCTAGACTGCAAATTGGCATTATTATACTAACTTCAGATTAGATTAGGTTAGAGACCCTATAATAAGAGTCTAGTCATAAAACAATCTGGGTAAAATTTTGCAAGAGAGAAAGATATATATGTATATTTAATATTTACTATCCTTTTCTTTCCTACCTAATCTCTTCTAACGCGCTGCTGACATATTCATCGTTCATAATTACGGCAGCAAATAATTCTCGTCTTTGTGAGGTAAGATGTTTAACATAAAAAAATTATAAGATTTAGTTCTAAAAACATTCATTTTTTATTTATGTTACTGAAGTATTATGTTTATGCGCTAATAGTAAGGTTAATATGATTCAAATATGAGCGGGAATTGCCTAGATCTAGAGGACTAATCAAAATTAGATATTATATGTCTTGACTCTTATTATAGGGTCTCTAGGTTAGGTTAGGTTATCCGAGTAGAATTTTTTAAAACTTTACTGTTACGAGTTAAATAAAAAATAGTCTCTATTAAATATTTACACAAATCACACGATGGATTCTCCAAGTTATCGTAACATCTTGTTTACGCAGAACCCTTTTCCAATTATTTAGATAACATATTTAGAAAATTTAAGAACTTTTGATACTTCATAAAAAAGGACAAGGTCCTGAGAAAGCAGAATGGGGAATCCTTATTATGCACTTTGCGAATAAAAAGGAGGGATTGTAAATGCATAAGACGGTGCGACGAGAGAATATAATCCCGGTGAAAAAATACATTTTTAAAATAATCGTTCCCCGATCGCTTTAAAGCCGTCGATCCGAAAAAACGACACGCAGATCTCTCTCAATTATTCATCTCCCGCGAGAGCCGACGGGGATAGCCACCATTCTCTTCAGGATCTCTCTACTCTATCTTCTTCTCTTTCTCTCTTTTTTCTCTTTTATTTTCGCCAGTGCCGCGTTGCTCGATTCGTGAAATTAGTCTGCGTCAATAATTGTCCTCTCTCTCTTCCCGGATTTCGATCAGGACGCCACTTCCATTGGAACTCCCCTCCTCCTCTTCGCATTCCGTCGTTCCGGAAATTATTTTATCTTCTCTGCAGAGCCTGCTCGTCCTCTGAACCCCCTTTCCCTTCTCTTTCCTCATCTCGCTAGACCGAACTTTCATTTTCCTCCGATTTCCGATCGACAGTTTCTCTACAGGGTGGCCTACGGTTACCGGAAGATATTTTAATGACAAATACTTGAACAAATTTGCAGTCGGTTTTACTCAAGGGAAACTTCGATGGTGATTGGCCTAATTATGAAGGTACTTAAAAAGTTGAACAATCGCAGTTTAAATTTAGTGTTACTGAAATTACGTTTAAGACACATTCTCTAATTACTCTCTCTATTTAAATTATATAAAATAATATACAAAAAAATACGCAAGTTAGATTAATAAAATAAATAATTACATTAAATTTCATTTATAATATCTGATTACAAAATATGAATGTATACTATTATATTATTAGATTTTATAATGTAAGTAAATATATTTATACTGTAAAAAGTATTTTTTTAATTGTTTATAATTTATTTTAAACCCATTTTTTAAATCTAAAATTAAAGAATGTAAGTGATTTAAATTTATTATATAAGTTAATCACAAAATCTAGATTTTAATTATAATTTAGAAGTGATTTCGCAATAGGACTTTATTCTTTTTTATGTAATAGGTTATTTTATTTATATAATACAGTTTTTATTTAATATAAGGTTGTTTTTGTAAATATGTAAATTGCGAATATATTTTATTGCTATTTAACTTGAAAAATTGTAAAATTTTTATATAAATATTGTAAAAATTTTAATAAAAATGGTCCGTTAAATGTTAGAGAAATTGCTTATCGAAATATTCACCAATATTGGAACACCGTATATATCCAATGTTCACGCTTTTTGGTCTCTCTTTTTACGTATCGGCGTGTAGACAATTGATCATTGTTTCCGTGGCTTTGGGAGAAGCTTTTCATGAGAATATGTGAAAGGAATTCTTTATTGGCGCATATTGTGCCGACATTTCGGATGCTAATAAAAAGGCTCAATGAGGACTAATTGCTTAACGATTGTGAATGAGAAAGATAAAAATCAATCAATCAAATGTTACGTATTAAAAAAAATTGTGTTAAATTTAACACATTTCACATGTCCCAATTTATCCACTCTAATTTTAATGTTAATTTAACAGAAAACAAATATGTAATTAAATAACACACGTAATATGTGAAAAAATAACACAAAAATGTAACACTTGGATGTTATCTGGAAATAAAGTTTATGTTAAATAAACATACTTATAAAGTTAAATTTAATTAAAATAAAATGTTATTTTTACATTTTTTAAAGTAATTGTTTAAAGATTTTAATGAAATTAAAATGTAAAATTTACACAGTCGGTGTGTTAAGAATTCTATATTTCAACATTAAAAAAATGTTAACGTAACATTTTTTAAATGTCAGCGTTACATTTTTTAAATGTTAACGTTACATTTTTTAAATGTTAACGTTACATTTTTTAAATGTTAACGCAACATTTTTTAAATGTCAGCGTTACATTTTTTAAATGTTAACGTTACATTTTTTTAATGTTAACGTTACATTTCCTAAATGTTAACGTTTTTTAAATGTTTATTGCTATTATTAGTATTATACCGTACTGCAGTATATTATACTAATATATAATATTATTTATTGTTATATAACATAAAATAACATATTTTTCCACAAAGTATTTTATTTATTATAGAAATATTACATTTATTATAGAAATATTACATTTATTATAGAAATATTATATAGAAATATTACGGATACATTTGACAAAATTGCACATTCTATTTATCTGAAGAAACAGATTACAATTGTATATAATATAAAAATTACAAATTACAAAAAATACTCTGTTACAATAACCGTATCATTTTCTGATGTTTTATACATTTCCCAAGCTTTGGTAAATGGAAAATTGACCAGTTTCATTATAAAGAAGGAAGAATTATTTTTTATGATGTATCCCAAATAGTATTCCAACTTTCATATAAAACATATATTATAGAATTTAAAGAAAAATATAATTTTGTTTTACCAAAATTCGGAAACTTTTCAGAAAAAGATGTACAAATAAATTTATTTAATTTTAAATTTGTACCTCTAAATTGTACGTTTTTTCCAACGTAAATTAATGTATTTAATGTAATATTTAAATGCTCTGCAATTATTGCTCCATAGTCTGTAGATTTCAAATGTTCCTTTTTAAAATTTTGAAGGATTGGCTGTTCCTCAATAAAATTACACTTATTTTTCGACTCATAGTTGATATATTTTTGATGACGTAACGATAAAGTAAACGCAATATCTTTAAAATTTTTTAATTTATGAGCTAAATCTTTAAAATAACCATTTTTAGCTTCAAATCGCATAGTCCAGTAAGCTCTTGGAAGACCCATTTTTTCTATTATAGTAGGATAATGCGTAATTATATGATCTTTTGGAGTTAATAGAACGGAAAATTCTTTTATTACAAGTTCGTGATGTTCTTTTATCGTTATTTGTAAATCATGTAACATATTAAGCGTAATTTTTGGTGATAAAAACAATCTTTAACATTTTTATGAGTAATAAAATTATTTTCCATTTATTAAAATTTTCTCCCAGTTTTGGAACTATATCTTCTAGAATTAAAGGCAAAAATATTGTTAAACAAAGAGTTTGTGCTGCACGTTGTCCAATTGAATTTGAATTTTTACTAAAATGTATAATGCTTGGAAGATTTTTTTTATTACAAAAGCCATAATCAAACGCTTGTACTTTTTCATTTAAATCATTTAAAGTTATTAGTCCACATTTATTACAAAAATCTGAATAATTTTAGATCTCTGTGGCAAATGCCCTCCAAAAAATCATGCATTACATCAATGTTGAGATTTTCGGAAACTTTAAAATAAGCTATATTTAACAAAGCAGTTTTATGTTTTATTCCAAAAAAATTAAATGTATCGCTATTGGCATAGTTTCGTTGATGTGATAAATGACAAAAACTTTCTGTTGTTCGTAATAAATTTAAATCTTCAACACATGTTTTTTGGGCATGTTCTTTATGCATTGTACAAATTTTACAATAGTGATGAGAATTGAAAGATTCATTCATGCCAAGCAACATAGTTCCAGCTAAATTATCGCAAGATAAAGATATTAATGTACCTTTCACATAAGTATTCAGAGCTTTAATAAATATTCCTTGCTTTTCTAGAATTTTTATGTCATATACAATGACCTCTAAGACAGGATTTATACCAAATTTTTTAATATTAGCATTATAACTTAAAGCTACTAAAAAAATATTTTGCAACATTGAATTAATATGAATAGGAAAATTATTAATTGTAAAATAAAACGCTCCAATTTTATGAATTCCAGCTTTGCTTCCTAAAGGACTACATACCTCAAATTCATCAAAATAAAGTTGAATCTGAATTGCGTTCTTATTTATTTGGAAAAAAGGATTAGTTTTATAAACTGTACCATCAATGAAATTAGTGTAAGCATTATTATTTTCAAAAATATTATTTGTAAAGAATTGTTGAGCAGCTTTATTATTTAATATAAATTGAAGAGTTTCTAATATAGGTATATATGTAAAAGTACGTGTAACTGGAACTTGTCTATAGCATTGTGCTCTACTGTCGTATTTTTTTTTTTTTATTCCAACACCATGAGCTTTCTGGATAGGCTGTACAAAATTTTTTGGCAAATTTTTATTTTGTTTATATACAGTCATGTGATTGTCAAATGCATATCTAAAGTCGTGAGCAAGATTTTGACGTTCATCTAAATGTGAAAGTGATATAATATCGTCAATGAGTGGAAAAATTACATTTGATGTTGATTCTAAAATACTTGTTATAATAAGATCAGATAAACCTAAAGAATATAAGTGTGTTACGTAATTAGACATATTTTCCTGCATTAGTTGCTTTTTCTCAGTCTCTGACTTATTTGATGTTACAGTTTTATTTTCAATCAAATCACAATTATCATTAATATCAACTTCTTCAAAAATCTCAACATTTTCAGCATTTGATTTTTCATAAGCGTTACTTTTGGAAAGTATATTTTCTTTTTGGGGAATACATTTTTTCAAATGTTTTGTAAAGCCACAATATGTTCTAAAAACGGCAAGGCAATTTGTACAACTCGTACAACATTTTAAAATAAGATTAGAGCTCTCAAACAGCATATGTACATTACGTAAGTGACGACATATATCTTTGATTTGTAATGTTTTATATTCACATAAGTAACACTGAAGAGACATTTTTAATAATAATTACGTTGGAAAAAGTGTACAAAGGAAAAATGAAATTTATAATAAATATAATTATATTATAATCTTATTTTTTAAATAAACAAAAAATTATATATATATCTTTTTTTAATATTTGCATTTTCACTTATAAAAATAAAAAAGAACTAACTTTTGCATGAATATCAATGTTCAATATTTTAATACTTATATATTATATCTATAATCTCTTAAATAATATGAGAAATGTTATATTATGTTTAATTATAATAATTTGTTTGAATAGTACCTTTAATTTAACAATAATTTGATTTTGTTACCTCAAGTTTCGTGTGTACTTCAATCACTTTACTCGTACATTTACTTGGAATCGTGTAGAAATAGTGTTGCAGAAAAATCCAAAAATTTTTAAGATCGTTCTCAAATTCTACATGAAAAGCATAGTGAGCCTTGAAAAGGTAATCAATTGATTTAATAATATCGTTCGTTGGTAATAAAATAAATTTCCTGTCCATTTTAAGAAAATATTGTTCAGGTGCTATTTTATTAGGACCAACAACAATAATTCTTGGTTGATTTACGTTTTCATTTGAACGCAAGGGTGTCCCATTCTAAAAAGTAAAACAATTAATGTTATATTGCGATTATTGTAAATAAAATTAATAATTGTAAAAAAAATAATTTTAATCTTTTACCTGTACAAAAACAATCAATTTTCTAATTATATTATTTGTTTTATCTCTTGTAGCTAATTTTTTTCCTCTTGCTGTTGGTGGTAATAATAGTGCCAAGGCAATAAATGAGTTAGTAATAAGATTCCATTCTTAAAAATAAAATATTAAAACACGTTAAAAATCAATATTAATAATATTAATATGTAATTTCCATATAAAAAAATTAACGTACCAAGAGGAATTTTATTTTTTTTAGTTTCAAAAACTGACAAAATAGCATCGATATATTGTGGATATATCTTACAAAATCTATCTGGATCAATTTCAGAAAAAAGTAGATTAAATTCTACACCAATCTAAATAAAAAAAATTATTAAAAATCTAGTTTTAAAAATAAAAGGAATACGCAGAAAAAATTTCTATAGGATATTGCTATTTGTAAATCAAACAAGTTTTATATACACTTCAGCTTGGCAAGAATATAGTTATAATATAAAATAATTATGTATATATAAAATAAACTAAGAAAAATGAGTAATTAACCATAACATTGTAAAATTGAGCTTTTGAGTTAAAAAGGTGCAAGATAACTTTTATTATATTTTTACAATTAAGTAATGGTGCTTACCAGTTCAGGCATATCCAAAAATCTTGGAAATACGTTAAAAAAATTCTCATTTAAATATAAATATCGACGAACTTTAAAAGTTTTTTTAGTTTTCTCTATAATCTGGTCTTTCTGTTCTAATGTTGCATGTTTCATAAAATTGATTGAATCTTTAATGATGTCCGATTCATCAACAGACTCAGTTGTTATATTATTATCAATATTTTCTTTTTGTTTGTTATCCACAATTACTTTTGAGATGCTTCCCTTTCGTTGTACATTTGATAAACGTGAAGCAATATATCCAGTCCCAGTTTTAGGATTATAAAAGTGTTCCTATAAAATTATATTAATAAACAATTATGCATAATGCAAAAGTATAAAATATTCTCTTTGATATGTATACAGATATATATATAAATATATAATATATAAATAAATAAATAATATATAAATAAATAAATAAATAATATATAAATAAATAAAATACAATATTATTTGTATATGTTTTTAATAGTACTCTCATGTTAAACAGTTTACAAAAACTAAAAATTGCTTTCTACAAATATTAATTTATAAATTATATGAATTTGGTAAAATATATAAATGCAATCTTGTTTTATATATATATATCTATATATATATAATAAAAATTGATGTTATGACAGTTGAAATATAAAAACTTACATAGCCAAGATCACCTTCACAGTTTTTTAAATTTGGGAAGAGTTCAATAATTGCTTGTGCATAATTACACTTTTCCCAAGAATAGATTTGTCTATTTACTTTTTTTTATATTCTAATAAACTTTGCACAACAATTTTTATTAAAAGCTTTCTGTACTTTTCTGATAAATATTTATTTTTTTCATAATTGTCAAGTATTTCTTGTCCGCACGCAAAATTTTTTATTATTTCATGCAACTTCTAAAAGAACAGAAATACAACAAACTTTTTATTTTTAATTTTCTATTTTATAATTTATAAAAAAAGGAAAATTTAACATACCTCTTTTGATATAACTTCATTACTTTCAGAAACGGTAGCATCTAATTTATATTTTTTGGAAGACGATGCATTTCCTTCATACTCACTATTTGAGAACTCTGATAGAACGGATCTTCTAATAGAACATGTATCTACATCTGAACTTGTAGATGGTTGATTTACTTCTTTAGGGATATGCGACAATGCTATATAAAAAAAATTGTAATGTTCTTTAAGAATAAACAAAATATAAAAGAAATTAGAAAATGTAATAAAATATGTATACTATTCATACTTACAAATATCAATATTTGTCGTTGTTTTAATTTTTATAATAACGCCTCGTGGATTTATTCTAACAAATTCTGATAAAATGTCTGGTTGAAGTTTAGCATCATTTTCATCCGTAAAGATAAACTCTGTATTCTTTAATGATGGAAAAATGTTTTCAGCTGTAAACATATATTACAATGAAATATACATTGCAATTAAATAAAAATGATAAAACTTTAATATATATTAATGAAAATATGTTAAAAAATGACCTTTTTCAATAAAATGTTCGTAGGTACATGGTTCTTCGATTTTGGCCCATACTTTAACGCCTTCGTGTTGCAAAACACAAAACAAATAACTTGGGTTAATTTCATTCATGAATGCCATAATGAAAACAAATAAAGGCTGTAAAAATAATGAGAATTATGATTAATGTGAGATATATTACAAAATTATTCTATATTAATATGAAATATAAAAACTCTACAGTTACGGTTAGTTATACACATTGAATAGAGAAGATTATGCAAATATTTATTAATATATTAACATTAAAACAACATTTGATACATAAAAAACAGTAAAACTGAAAGTAATTGACTAATCACTTTTCTCATTTGCTATCATACATTTCACGTTTATAATTTTTGTTAAATCGACTTGTTAGATTATAAAGATTATAATTAATCAATTTATTTATAAGATTGCAAACATGTTAAGATATGCTAACCGATTGCTATTGATCAATATATCTATTTATCAATCTATTTAACGGAAAAGTATCAAACTCATTTACTATATTCTATATCATATTTCCATTAATATATTCACAATGCCTGCAAGACATAACCTTTATTATATTATTTGAAATAATAATTTTCTTACCCCATATGTGCACCTTAGTGTTAGTTTCACTTATCTTATATATCACTGAAAGGATCACTCACTTATTTGCGATACTCATACGCAAAGTACGCAGTGGCCACACAATAGCACGTGCTTCAGCACGTATATCAAGAGACTGTCGCATTCAGTAACCGCCAGAAAACAAAAGACGATATTTCTTTATGATAAATAACATAAAAGATATGTCGATTTAACAGATAAAAACTGTAATAGAGAGAAAAGTAACATAAGTTATCTGTTTATAAGTTACAACAAACATTTAAAAAATGTTACGTTAACATTTTTTTAATGTTAAAATATAGAATTCTTAACAGACCGGTAATGTAAATTCAACATTTGAATTTCATTAAAACCTTTAAATTATTTCAAAAAATGTAAAAATTACATTTTATTTTAATTAAATTTAACTTTATAAGTATGTTAATTTAACATATAAAATATATCATCAAGAATTCGTACATTTTTATTTAATTGTGTTGTTTTAACACTTAAAAACAGTAAATATTAACTCAACACAGAAATGTCAAAATAACACAACGACAATATGTTACATTAACATAAGAGTATGTTAAAAATTTCTACACGAGATAATTTCAACAAAAATACAAAATGTTTTTTACCGTGTACATTGTGTATGTGTGTATACAATACTTGATCAAATTTTGCAAACATATACCTATTTTTTGATCGATTTAAAATTATATTATGAGTGAAGAAAAAACATCCTTTATGCTTTTTCTATATTTTTTTAATTGATAAATTAATTTCAATTTCGTAAAATATATTTATGTCTGCACAGCTTTTCCTTTCCGTTCATTGTACAACTTTAAGCATATCGGACAGTTCTCGTATTTCTCCCCGCCGCGATTATTATATTACCCGCCACCGCCGTAATTGCACGCTTTTACTCTCACTTCCATCAATTTCCTGCTTCACGTCTGCGGTTATTAAGCTTGCGAAGGGAAAAGGGTGAGAAACGAGCATAAATCTTGCAGTTTTCCAGTAAAGCGACGTTAATTAGAAAGATGCACAAAACCGGTCAGCAAGATCACTATCAGACACAACTATGTGTATGTGTATTAGGAGAATAAATAATCAATCCCGTCCACAAACATTTTAAGCTTGAATTAGGAATAAACATATTTCAATTTAAACAGCAAATAAAAGCCATACAAAAAAATAATCTTCGTTGAAACTTAATTATTCGTGCACAAAGCATCGATTTTTTTTGGTCTAATATCAAACAGTAAATAAATATCAATTCTAAATTTTTGATAAATTGTCTTCTCTCTTTAAAACTATATTTTATATTCGAAAATCTTTACCTCTTTGTCTCTCTTAAAGAATTGTAGACGAGAAAAATATTGAGACAAAATCACTGAATTGACAATTAAAAATAAATATTTTGTATTTGAAATAAATACTATTAATATACCTACTATTAAATACTATTAATATATATTACTATTAAATACTATTAATATACCTACTCTTAAAATATTATTGATATACAATACTATTAAAATACTATTAAAATACTATTATTAAATTGTATTAATTTTTGCAAAAAGGTTGATTCACTGTTACAACGTCTTGACAGCGTATATCTTTCATCATTGAGCGATTCGATACTTTTGATATCGTGCTACTCTCATAGAATGTCTCGCTGTAACACGATGCTTGAAATTCAACGTTCAACGGATGTTGTTGCAGAGTTAGACTATCATTGCAGGCAAAAAACGAATCAAGCCTTCAGAAATTTTTATATAAAATATGTAGACTAATTTAATATTTTAGAAAATTATTGATGCAATTACAATGCGTAATTAGAAATAGGATTAAGTTCAATATATACTTAAAAATAGAAAAGTCAAATCCAAAATAATCAAGTTTCATTTCTTAGAGGATTTAAATAATATATATATATATATATATATATATATATATATATATATATATAATTTAAATCCTCTAAGAAATGAAACTTGATTATTGGATTTGACTTTTCTATTTTTAAGTATATATTGAACTTAATCCTATATATATATATATATGTATATATATATATATATATATATATATTCATAAAAAATAATATTTCAACATATATATTATATTTGTGAAGTAATCGAATCTAGAACAATAATAAGTACTTTCTATCGCAAAGAATCGAGTCTTTTACTAGTAGATTAGGCTAGGTTTGATTTGGTTAAATTAAGTTAAATTATATTTAAACTCTAAGATTAAGGCCAGATTTACAATAGGTGCAGTAAGCTCTAAGCCTTAAGAAATTCATCAATTACAGAATGAGGGGAATAATAATTATTTAAAAAAAGTATATCATATGCAATAATGCAGCTGCGTACTTTTTTTAAAAGCAACTATTTGTTTTCTTTGTACCAATTAATTGATCTCATTATTCCGCGCATAAAAGTATTAAGGTAAGATTACCAACAACTTAATATTTTACAAGATATTTTAAGATATTTTATGTCAAAAAATTGTTAACTTCAAACCTTTATAACTTAAAAAGTACTCCATGAAAAAATACTTTATTTAAGGATTTTGGAAAGCTCTTGAAATAACTTACAAGAATACATGCAATAAAAAATAGATAGTTCCATTTAAAAAATTAAAGGTGACCTTTACGTGACCTTTAAATAACTATTCAAGGTCAAATTAATGGCTCGATCTTATATCTCTCTCAAAAACCATACAACTTTTGTTTCAAACATTTTTCTCTACAATCGCTCCCTGCAAAGTTATGAGAGGTGATATATTAAAATGGGACACTCAATATGACTAGTATATAACTAATCAAAAATGAATGATTGACAAGGTTATAGTAAAATGTTATTGTTGTAAATGTATATTGTTAACGTTATTATTAAATAATTTATAAGGAAGCATTTAACTGATAAGAAATACTCAAAATGGCCGCCATTTGATTGAAAAGATCCAGATTTTCATTATGAGGACATTTAAAATTAATATATTCGCAACCTATTAATTAACGAAGAGATGCTAATGAATTAATGCATTATAAATTATACGAAAATTGTCCAGAAATTTTTGAAATGACATGACAATCCAAAATAAGGATTCCGCTATTCAATGATCGATGGACTATCCTCAATCAAATGACAGTTTGAGCATTTCTTATAAGTTAATTATTTATTTATAATTATTTAATAATAATGTTAACAAAAACTTTTTTATTATAATTTTGCAATAACTTAGTTGTTATGGATTTATATAAATTTTTTTCTTTATTTTGACATAAGAAATATACAAAGTTTGTCCATATATTTCTTAAAGACCCTGTATATCTCATAAATATTCATAAAAGATTCTGATATACTTGATCCAGGTTTGAATATACTTGGAAATACTGCTCTTGGTTTTTAAGATACTTAGAAAGTTCGAACCTGTCTTGTCCAATATTTTCTAGACTACTTGAAAGTACTGTTTTTTTAAAGTAAACACTCATGGAAAGTTTGAAATTAAATACAAACTAATTTGGATCTACTTGTAAAATATTTAATCTATCGCTATGCGTGATCTGATGTGCAATTATTGAAAATTACTGTATCAAAATTACTGTGATGAGGATCAGAGTATATTTTCGAAACATTGATATTATGCACATTGAATTTTTTCGTTTTTATCTTTACCATTTACCTTGTTAAAAGAAATAAGATTGTACAGAAATATTTGTTTGAATATAAAGCACATAAAATCTTCATAAAATTTACTGCATTAAAGGGATCTTTCACGATTGTCTGTTTTATCGATTAATTATTATTTTCGTACTTCTAGTCTTTCGTCGCATTAATTTGACAGAATTAAAAATGCTTTTTTACGATTATACTAATACATACATCAATGATTTCAGGAAAGGTTGATTTCACATGAAAAACGAGAAATAATTACAAAATCACAGTTTTCCTTATCTACTTTTGTCTCTATGACATCTCGAATGACAAACGAGCTATCAACTTATTATATTATGTGTTCTATATAAAAAAATACATTTTGTATGAATATATAAACAAAAGGTCTCTGGGATTAAGATACACGAAAGAAAGCACTATTATCCTCCAAATCTAGATTAGAAGTTTAGTATAAAAAGTAGTTTGTAAAAATATAGTTTGTATTATGATTCGTACGTATGTGCGTGCGTTGCAGGTATAATAGAGCGAAAAACAGCAATACATATTTACGTTCAAACCTATAATAGTATTAAACGTAGCAAAAAGTGACTCCATATGTGCAATGTATATATGAATTTTTAATACAAATTTGATCTGGATAATTTATAATATGAAATTCAAAATATCAACAATTATTCTTAAAAAATCAGTAAATAATTGCTAATATTTTTAATTCCAAAATGAGGACGCTATATATTTTGTCGGAGTTCATCATTTGCTAAGGATCTTAAAAAGGACTGAGAGATTTCAAATTCTTTTGAAAAATATACCGCGCTATATGCCTTATATTTTTATCTCAATCGCTCTGACCTCACTGCGAGTTCATCGGCAATCGTTTCTACTTCCTTTGAAGGAACTCGTCGCGCGCGAAGAAACGAGAAAATTCCTGGCAAAGGTTGCCTACAGCCAGCGAACCATTTTCTCTCACAAGCTGCTAATTACGAAGGCATGCGTGAAAGGCCTTTGAGAGGGTGACACGAGACGCGCTTCGGCAATCCGGATTACAGAAGAACTATAACCCCTATTGTCTTTCAAGCTCGTTAGAGAAATAACTCGACAAACGTTCCGGTTCCAGGGCTAACGTCGCGGGTTCTCTTGTCGCGTTTCCTTTTTCTGCGCTGAATTCCCGCGTTCTTACATCGTTCCAGCGACGACGACGCTTTTTTCCGCCTGGAATGGGCAGGAATCTTAATTGGAAATTTAAACGGACTTGTGGAGAGGAGTTGATTCTTCCGCCATCATCGGCAATGTCGAAGAGCAAAAAATTGCACTTCAAATACCGATAGCAGAATTAATGTACGGAATTTTTTTCGATGGACTAGATTTTTATATTATTATAGAGAAAGATAATATGCAAAATAAGCTAATCTTATTTATAAATTTTCATTTATTTATAAAAAATGCAAATAAATAAAATTGCAAATTTATAACTATAATGAACACATCTTTTAAGCAGTGTATGCAGAAACTTAAATAAACATTTTATTTTCAGAGAAAGCACATGAACTTTTTGTAGAATACTTGTAAAATAAAAAAAAACAACTAAAAAATTAGTAAGGCTCTCAATGTAAAACACAAATTTTAATTTTACCGGGTTAGTAGAGCCAGACCGCAGGTGGTCTTAGTTTCAAGGAAAATTAATTTTTCATTGAAACTGATTAGACGTGCGCAGGATACAAATTTTTTTCGGTGTAATGCCAAGTAATAAATAAGTAAACCTTAATTAGAGATTTTTATTTTAATAAATCCTCTATTTGACTTTTCTAAAGAAGCATAGAAAAATATTAATATAAATATAATATTTTTATTATATGTATATAAATAAAAATAAAAATTTAATAATAAATAACATAAAAATAACATAAAAAACCTTTCTATAAAAAGTCATGTATTTAAAAAATATTTAAACTTGTATGCAAATCAAAATTGAAAAAAAACTCATATATACATACTTTTCGTTTTTCTACTATAAAATAACAATTTGTCACTTATACTAATCGATGTGCACCAGCAGAATTGACTACGTAAAAGTTACAATATATTTTGTTTTATACAAAAATCCAAATTTAAATATAAAATCCAAATTATAATATCTAACATAATTATAATTATTATATAATATCTAACATAATTATTTAATTATTATATAATATCTAACATAACTATTATATAATATCTAACAATTATTTTAAAAAATTATTATATTGTATACAATGGAGTTTTATATTCATTTTTCAAGCAATATTTAATAGAATAAATTAATAATTGGTGTAATATAATATCTGCGAAAAATATATTTTGAAATTTATATAGATATATAAATATATATAATATATATAAATTTTTTAAAATATATATTAAAATATATACATATATTATAATTTTAAAGTATATATACTTTTTAATATATAGAAATTCAAAAAATTTGTGTAAAAATATAAAAAAACAATTATTACTTATACTATAAATATATACTATAAATATATAGATATTTATATAAATATAATTCATATAAATATTAAATATAATATTATACATATATAACGAAATGAGAATTTATAATTCTTATTTTCTATCGTTTTGACTTTTACACTGAATTAATAAATAGCGCAAAATATATTTGTTTCGGTAAATAGCTGCTGTCTTGAGAGATGCGTCGGATTCTTAATCATGAAGTTGAACTAATTGGACAGATTGATATAATGGCTAATTATTCGTAGAATGTCGCGTTTCGAGCACAACTCGAGTTGACAGTATATACGGAGCGAATTGTATTACCATCTGTCGCTGCGTAAATACTAAAGCACGCCTGCACAACGTAAACAAATGTCAAGAGTGTGCAGAGTGTGCGGAGTGCTAGCCGATTTGTTGTCGTTCCGAAATATTATTTTATGCCTTGAATAAATGCTTTATAAAATAATTTCATCTCTTGAATATTCTGTTTCTCGTATTTCCAATTTATTTTAATAAATGAATTGATACATAATAATATTCCAATATTTAAATTATTTAAATGATCCAACGGTTCGTATATTATTCCATTCATTGTATACATCAATTGTTTCCCGTTATTTGAATAAATTATATAAAATATTGAAAAATTTAAAGGGCGACGCAAGTTCGAGTCTACAAACACATAATTAAAGGAATACTCTCTTAAAATAAATCAGTGAAAAAACCACTGATTGAATCAATAAAACAGTACATCACTGACAATCAGTCACTATTTCCTGATTTTCAGTGAAACTATCCCCACCATGTTTCTTTGTTTTATATTTTACTGATTTTAGTCAGTGGAAGTATAAGATTTCACTGCAAAATCTGTAGACCGCGAGCCAATAAGAGCTTTTATACGTTTATCCATTACTATAATAGTAAATTTTCGTTATTGTGACTCTGCTGTTCTTAGTGATGGTGATTAGACATAATACGTCGTAGTCGCTGGTATTCTCGCTGCTAAAGTTTCCAACAGTCAGATCACTGATGGAAACAGTGGGTGCAACAAACTGATTCCATCAGCAGTTTTGCACTGATTTGCAGTGCTAGGGTTTTAACTATGATCATGAATAGTCACTGTTGTTCAGTTATTATACACTGATTCACTTTAAGAGAGTAATTGTCCACCATATAAATATTATAAATAAAATCCAAATTATAATATCTATAAATAAATTAATAAATTAAAATTCCTAATTCCTCATTGCTTCAATTTCTACTTCAAATAAATAACAATATATTGGCTCATTATTTATATATATATATATATATATATATATATATATGTATCTCTTTTAAATAAACGCGCAAGCGCGCGAAATTATAGCTACGCACAGTGTAAAAGAAAAATTCTCTTTTAAAGTTACATTTTTAAAGTTAAGCAGCCAGGAGAGAAATTTTTTACACACATCCTCAAAAATGAGTGCGATTGTCTCCGCCTTTTATGAACGTGACTCGATGCAGCAGAGATATATTCCGTTCCACAATAAACATGCATCAGATTGGACGAAAATTCGTCGATTTCAGATTTGGTCTCTACCTTTGCTGCTTATTAAACTTGTCAGTACCTGCAATGAATGGCACTAGGCCTCCGAAGCATTGAACCACTAGTATCTCTCCCTATTTTGCTCGTCTACGCGCAGACCGACGCACGTTTTCTCGCCGAACGGAGCGTAGTCGCGATAAATCGTGATATCATCGCGTCTCACTGCACACAATGGGCATGTATCTGTATCGCATCCGCCACGCGGAGATGCCGACCCGCAATTAATTTTCAACGTGGAATTAATCGCGGCCCCTTATCAAGCCCCAGTCGCGACACTTCGCCGTCCCATTCTTCTCCCTCCTGGAATTTGTCGTCGCTTCTGCGAGTCGTTTACTCGTTCGCTCGCACCTGAATTCTCCGCCCTTCCCGTATATTCGCATCAATTTCTCATCCGATATAAAATTATGCGGGCCGCGAAATATATTCAACCAATCATCGCTGGAATTGGATAATAAACCTCCATGTGATTCACGTCTTGTTGACGCGGTCTCGGAATATAATTGGTCCCACGACGCAGTCGTGTATCAAAGTCTGATCCACCTCGAGATTTCGCTAGGAGAGAGTCAATCGCCCCCTTTTCCCCACGCACCGTCATACCCATAGTCTTCGTCTCTCGATGCACTTTGCCAAGTTTGGACTTACATCATTAGCGATTCGAGGCACATATCTTGTTATCTTGCCGTTGCCAGCCAGTTGTTGCCACCCAAATGCACCTCTGGGTGCGAGAGAGTGCAATTCAGTATTATATATATATATATATATATATATATATTGCGATAATAATACTGTACTCTCTACTTTCTATGTATAATATATTGTTATGCTGTAACAATATAATATTATATGTGTACAATACATCATTATTATTGATTATTTTGTTTGAAATTATTGCTGTTCTCTTAAATTATATAAAAATGTCAGAAAAGAAAGAGAAAGAAAGAGATCTCATACGAAGATAAAAGTTTGACAAGCTATATGTTTTATGCTGTCCTGCAAAGATAGTTGATTAGTACATTAACGATTAAATATCTTAGGAATTAGGGATTAATAAATATCTTACAAATAGATTTGAATTTATTTATATGGTTTTAAATTCTTTATGATAAAATTTAAAAAAAGGTAAATATTGTAGGCCAACTAAACGAGCAATTAAATAAGATCTAAAGATTTATTAATAATTAAATAATTAAATTCTCATTCCGTTAGAGAAACAATACACAGCGTAAACGTTTTGACTGCACTACAGTCTTTTTCAATACATAAAAATCAAATATTAAAATACAAAGTTAAATATTAAAACACAAAGTTAGTTAAATATTAAAATACAAAGTTAAACGATTCTTCGCTGATGACCAATGGATGAGTAAGACGATTGATCTGAGATTCCAAGTTTTGCGACATTTAATCATGCTGTGGATATTTTACGCGAATTAAATTAATATCAGAGAAAATTAAAAATCTTTCAACTTACATTATTGTTTTAACAAGTTCTTCTTCTCGACATTTCAAGTATGTGTTGTGAAGTCTAAATAACAAATGTCAAAATAGAGAGCGTGATGTATTTATTTATTACCAATGTTTTTTCTAAACTATGATTCAGCTAATTTTTTAAGTATGTCAAAATAACTACTGTCTAGCAATTCGGTGTCTTTGTTTAAATTAATTCCATTTTTCTGTTCTTTAATGTGAATCATTTCAGATATTAGCCTTTTATGGTAATTCTTTTCATAATCCATTATCTTGTGTTATCCCAGTCAAATGTATGCTGTTCATTTAGAATGTGTTCCGTGACAACCGAATGTTTAGCAGAGTCTAATTTAATATTATTTTTATGTTCTTTAAGTCTCGTTCCTGTCTTTTTGTCTGTCCGACATATGTGGCGTCACAATCATTGCAATTCAATCTATTGTATAAATAACATTAGAATTCGTGGGACAATCATTTCTGTCCTTTTGAACCCTTATGAAGTCATTCAATTTTTTAATGCAACGATATCCCACTACTACGTCAAGTCTTCTTATTGCTGAAGCGACTTTATCAGAAATTGATTCTATATATGGTATGACAAAATATTTAATGTTCGTATTTGTGTTATTAATATCTATTATATTGTTGTTGTTGTTAGACTTGTTAAATTTCTTTGTTGAAAGATGTTTCAATCTCTTTATGATAATTTAAAAAAAATAGTAATTCGAACCTAAACGAGAACCCTTAAATAAATAAATTCGAACCCTTTAAGGGGATGCTCTAACTATATCTGTTTTATGACAAAATTATTTAACTATTTATTGGTTATACAGAATGCACAATCCTTTATTAGAATTAAAGTATTCCATATATAATAATAATACATATGGGGCTATCATATATATGTATATATATGTATATAAAAAACCCAAAAAGTTAAATATACAATTACAGTTTTCTTATCGGTTAGGTCAACTTGGCCTAATGCAAAAGACCGACAAGAAGACTGTAACTATATTTAACTTTCTCGGTTTTTTAAATATACATATACAGTAGCTATATTTGTTTTATTATGAATACTTTAATTCTAGTAAAGGATTTTCTGTAGAACCAATAAATAGTTAAATGAAAATAATATAAAAGAAACAAAAGAATATATAAAGATAAATAAATAAATAAAAAGAAAGAAACATAGCTCGAAAAACAAGAGCGATCCAATAAATAACTAACCTAATCTAACTTAATCTAACCTATTTATAAAAGATTCAATTCTTTATTATATAAAAGTGTACTTATTTTGAACCTTGCAGGTACATCAATCTAAAAAATTCGTATTTAATTTTTCTAAATTTGATTATTTCACAAGTATAACATTTGAAATGTTTATTTCTGATGAGTATTATTAAAATTCTACAAAATGAAACTTGATTATTATATTCGACTCAGAACTTTTAAGTACATATTAAACTTCCCTTTTATACGGAAAAAAAGGTCAAGAACATAAATTTTATTTGTTATTTCGAGGTGAGGGATCTTATTTTGATAACAAATTAATTTCACTATTAAGACGCTGACGATTTCGCTGCAACAGCGAAACTCCGTTTCTCCGCACATTTAAACACGACGTGACCGTAGAAGATATGGACGTACTTTAAAGTCTCATCCAAAACGAGAGAGAGAAAGTCAACGTCAACGTATAAGTTTTCGCATGCAACGCTCGTTGTCGTTGTGTAAACGCAAGGAACACACAGCGCGATCAATCTCGTGCGGTTCGCCGGCGATCAATCCGCGGTTCGTTTCGCCGGCGAACGAAAACCGACAGCGCGACACAACGGAGCTTGGGCTTTCCGTGTGTTTTCGTTTTGACCCTTCGCTTAAACCGACGCGTCGGTACTTCACGATCGTCCATCAGTCAGGCCAACACCCCAGATTCTTTTACGAGCGCACGGAAGCGGAGATTACACTGCGAATTTTATTTTATTTTTTTATGTTTCTTTTCTTTTTTTTAACGCACGATCCTCGTCGTAAAAGTGCACCAAAATCACGGAACTGTGGGGCACGGCCGGAAGTAATAGCTCTTTAACTACCCGAAATCGGACTCTACATCGGACATTTCTAAAGTTAATATTGTCGGCGTAGGTGGTTAGGAAACTGCGGCATGATTTTTTCCTTGTTGTATAATATGGCACGCAGTTTGGAGTTATAATTTTTTGAAAATCTTAAAATTTCAACAAATTTTTAAAAACTGGAAATACTACAGACGAACAAAGAGAGAACCCCCATCTCATAAAAATCTAACCTAATCTAAGCCAAAAGATATACCCTAACCTAAATCTATTTCTGATTTTAAATTGAAAGGTTTATTTAAGTTTTTTTGTTTTGATCTGAAAAATCATATAATATTATGATTTTTCCAAAAATTTAGTTATACAGTTATTTCGCTTTTTGAATATTGCAATAAAAGAGAAGATTGATATCTTCCAAATAATCAATAGCAATTTTTATCATTCTTGAACTTTTGTTCCAAATAATCCATTTATCAAGAATCCATAGTCAAATCTTCCTACAAAGACGTATATCAAAACTGCGAGTGTATACATTTAAAAAAAATTTGTAACACACTATTTTAACCCTTATGTCAATACATAATTTGTTCCACAATGTATGAGTATCCGAATACCTGCGTATTTTCGACATATTGCACTGTGACAATTACTTTATAGCAATTGTTGGGCATTGAATATACTTTCTTGTTAAATTTTAGAAAGTTTTTAAACTAGATCCTTTGTATTTTCTTTCGGGTGGGGAAAAATTTGGATACATTTTCAACATTTGGGTATCCAAAATTGCTGTCAAAACTTTTCTTCGACTGAAACAAAACACAAAGGGCTTTTGTATTCAGAAATCTCCTAAAATATGACGAGAAAATGTTTGAAAGTATGTTTCAATCCTCTTTTTTCTATCAATGAATTGGTACCATTTTATCAATGAATTGGTACCCAAAGTTACTTTGGTACATTCATTGACAGAAGAGTTAAAAAATAACTTACGACAGAATATAAAAAAATATAAATGGGTTTATCTCGCTCTGTCTATTTGCGTTATATAGTATCATGTCAAATATCAGTGTTAAGTTACATGTTTACGTCATACAATCGCTCTTGTGGTCGTTTACTTTCTACGTTTAGGACACGAGCAGCAGAGCGTTTGTTACTATCTCGGTCCTCGTCTCTTGTAGTGCAAGCGTGGCTTTTAATAAGAGGATTTGCTCGTGATACAAAGGGGTATTGTTCCCAGAGCTATTATCAACTTACAGGACTTCCGAGCGCGCTGCATGGCAATTTGCGCTGCGTATTAAAAATTATTCCGTTAACATTTTGAGCTCACTCTCTCTTGCCCCATGTCAGTAAAAACCGTACAATTAATTTTCATCGGACGCGCAATTTTTGCGCCGGTCTTTAACGAAGATATTTCCATATAATGTGGCGTACGACAAAGAATTAATATTCTCTTTGCTGCAAAATTATTTTAACATGAAATTATTTTACGTGATATCGCTTTTTCGAGAAGAATCAAAATGGTATTGAAGTTAAAAGTATTTTTTAAATAATTCTTTTTTTTAACAATATATTATTTGGATGAAATATATGTATAATAGTTAAATCTTATAAATAATATTATTTAATGTTAAAAATTTGCATTTACATACACAAAAACAATACGTGTGTGTATTTACAAATCTATGTACATAATATTTAACTCTTTCTTCTTTTTCTTTTATAAAGAGTTTTTCAAATATAATTTAATACAATAATAACAAGAATAAAACAGAGATAAGAAAGTAAAGATGATAGCGGCTCAATGCAGTTCAATTAGGACTATAATTCACTGCATTAGGACTAATTAATATTGTAGCATTCTTGCGAGAACGAGCAGAAATTAAAAAAACACTTGCATATAAACGGCTTATATTTTAATACGCGAATCTATTTCGGCTCATAATAATCTGCACAGCAGTAGTAGCTTCGTGCTTTTTTAATTAAGTCGTCTCATCGGGTCGCCTCCTCGCTTGACTTTCTCACTCCGCTTATGAAGTTATTACACAAGGAAAAGCCGAGAGAAAATGCGACGATGACTATCTTTCCGCAGCCTTTTAAAATCCACAGTAAATGTTTAATCAGTTAATATCGGAAAAAGCGCTATGGCATCTGCGGCGCATCGATATTATCGGTATCGATTTCTCTTCCTGTTTTTTTCAAGGGCTTGAACGACAAAGAGACGAGATGAAAAGAGAGAAAGAGAGAGGGAGAAAATGTTTGCAAAACCACGAAGACTACTCCACAGCTTTTGCTGGTCATATTTTATCGCTATATCTAACCTTTCTACCCTTGTCCTCTCTTCTATTACTATACGATCGTTATACTATGTAACAAAAGCAATGGCTCGTATCATTTTATTATTATTACTATTATCTATTAACATATTATTTTTAACTCACTTTATTAATAATATTTCTTTGTTCTAATTACACTCTAGTTTATAACTAAAAATTACTTTAAACCAATGTGTTTTTTTATAGATTTTTTGATATTGAAAACGATATCGCAAATTAAATTTCTAAACACCATCCTGTTTTATAAATAAAACTTTTTTGCGCACCCTTTTTTTATTGGTTGAATGGAATAATAAATGCTTTTCCACGTAGATTAAAGTACATGTAGAAACAAAGTGCGAACCTACCAATTTTATGTTAAGAACAAAAAAATTGTTCAATTTTTAAATTAAGAATTAATCATAAAGTAAACGGCTATAGGAGCCTGGCACTGAAGTCAGGTGCAAATGTGTCGAAAAATAATTAACTTAAGTTACAAACGCGAAATTTATTCATATCCATTACAATACAGTTTTATCTCAACAATAATCGTGGACGTTTCGCATTTTTTTTATAGGACTATCTTCAGCGCTCTCAAAAATATCAAACATAAAAAGAATGAAGTAAAAAAATTTGTTTCCTCGCAATGAACATTGTTTCAATTAACAATTTGATTTTAAATTTAGTTTTTTTTGGGAACTACTTCTTATACGGAGATGCTCTTGTGAAAAAGATTTTTGGGAAAAATTTTTTTTTTTTTAATTAATTTTATCATTATTTATCCTACGTTTTAAAGTGATCTATCATACAACTTTTGTTTAGAACATTTTTTTCGAAAATGCATTTATTTCGAAAAATTCAAGGTAGGCAATTAAAATAAGATATCTTATGTATAAATATATATTAGGGAAATTTACTACCATAAATTGCACTGTGTATATCGACCCTAAACTATAAATTATGTGATTTCATCATCATAGGTGGAATATTTACTATTTCAGCAAAACTCTGTATTTAAATCCCTCCTACTGATGAAATAAATTGCATAATTATAAATTATGATATGGAAAAAAAATGCATTTTAGGGGATGACCAATATACATTCATGGCATCTAATCAGAATTTTAAGATAACGTTAATCCCTTTTCCATAAAAAAATTTCAAATATCAGTTATCACATAGATACATCAAACCTCCCCTGAAAAGGGTTCGATCGAGGGATATATCTTTGCAATATATAAAATTGAACGTACCGAATGGAACAAGTTTCATGAGTCAATTTCATAAGAAAAGAGACATAAAGAAAGAATTCGTTCGCAATTATAATAACTGCGGCAAAAATATGCTGACGATCTCCCGACGAAGAGAGTACTTAAGTCCATTTGCCACCATATAATTCTGTTTCGTTTTTATTAAAGCGAATACGCTCGTCTCAGGCTTTTTTCCTTCATCAAAGCGACGAAATATCACTACGAGGTTAATTTTCGCGATAAAATATACCGCGGTAAGTAACCGCTTAATGCGCATTGCGATTCTTACAGGACGATTTTCTTTTGTGACAATAGTAATTACCGGCGGCGAATTACTTTGGACAATTGTTAGTCTCTAGCTGCGGAACGGAAATCGTTTATCATTTATTCCGAGAGATAAAGTGCAAAATTCATAGTGTAAGCAAACGTAGAATGTAATGCGTAAATGAAAGAAAAACAGTAAGAGAGAATTTAACGCGTAAATTAAAATAAGATAAAAATGTTTGCATTAAAAAAATCGACAAATGGAGAATTCTAAATTTTGTTAATATTAATCTATTGCAATTAATTATACTATTTTATTATTAATATGATATATGATAGCCATACATAATATATGCATAATATAATGTATACGTATAATCTAAAAAGTAAAGAAATAAAAAATAAAATGTATAAAATGTATTTTAATGCATCCATATCTGTATGACTATTATATTATACATATATTATATTTTTGACGGATATAATATAGATAAATAAAATTTAAACGAAAAGTTATTATTAATAAATTAATTAGTTACAAATAATGTTAATAGATACTAATAATAAAATAAATTAGCTGAGTGCATAATATTAATAAAATCTTTAATTCTTTATTTGTCGACTTTTTACGCGAACATTTGATTTTTCCAAAGTATCAAAGCAGTATCCATTTTTGAAAGAATACAACTTTTATGTACTTCACTACATTGGTCTCTTTTTCGCACAAAATCTTTCTAAAACCTAGTTTTCTTGAAACAATCGTGCAACTTCCCCTATTCTCCAGACGACATTGCGTACATGTATAAGAATTTTACGTTATCACGCAAGAAAAAAAATCGGCATACAGTCAAGTGGAAAGTATAGTTTTTCGAATTGCAAAGCGCTCTTGCTTCAGCACGACGATTGCAAACTCGCAAAGTGTTGTAAGAATTCTTCGAAGAATATTAAATAAATCTATTGCACGCTTGCACAAAATTTTTGATATCCGTGATATTGAAAACGGAAATTATACGTTATATATATTACATACCTGAAAAAATAAACTAATTAGTAGTGGTTGTACAAAATAAAAGCATTTTTTAGAGAAATTTGCAAAATTCAAAATATGTACATGATTTTTATTTCCAAAGATATTACGCGTTGTAACAAAAATGTAGACTGCTACTTTTTTGGAAAACAATTTTTTTCGAAAAAAACTTCTTCAAGAGCATTAACATGAGAAGTAATTTCCAGTTTTAATTTTTCAAAACATGGCTAAAAATAAGATATTGAAATTTAAAAAGTGTATTTTATGATTAATATAATTTATATTTGAATTAGACTTCCCAGATAACGTTAACCTTTTTTACACAAAAATCTTAAATATCACAGAAAGCCATTTTTTACACATTAAATCTCAATTATTTGGGAAATCTGACGTGCTAATTTTGGTTCGCAGCATCGTTTTCAGGATTCAAGAATCTATAAAGAACACATTTCTCTGGCTTAAAATAATTTTTGACTGTAAGCTAGTGTAATCGTCAGAGTAAAATTTGTATACAAAAAAAAAGAAGGAGATAAAGAGAGGGAGGCAGGGAGAGTCGCGTCATCGATCGTTTCATCTATCACTATTTCTCTTCACGCTTCTTGTGCTCATTTTACTTGGCGACGAAACAAAAATATCCGGCGCGCATTTGCGCGGAAACGTGCAATTTTACGGGTCGCGGCTCACCCCGTATGTGTCGCGACTCGTCGAACCCTTCTCTATCTCTCTCTCTCTCTCTCTCTCGTGAAACGAAGCGAGGATCGCGAAGCTGAAAATCAGCCAGTATCGACCGTGTCTTTCTCTCCCTTGAACCACATTCCGCGAAGTGTCTCGGGGACGCAATCGCTTTGATGGCTTTCGTAGCTCGTTCGACTCCCGCACACGCAATGCTGCTCCGCCAAGCTCGCACGTACGTTTGAATTATAACCCGCGCGTGCGACGAGTTCGCAATAATCGTGACCGTTTTATCGTATCACTACTATACGGGTCACCCATGTATAGAGGAATGTCCCAGAAGGGTGCAACGCACCTTAGAAACAGCCAAATTTTGCGAATTCGAGGCATTGGAAGAACCATTAATTATACACTCCTTTTTTGCTACCAATTTACGGTGTTATTAGTTAGATGATAAATTAGTGTTGTTGTTGGTTAGATTAGGTTAGGTAACTATTTTATCTTGAATGCATATGTTCTTCGAATTATCCAAATTACTTGAACTTTAAAATCGGGTTAACTCTTCTGTCAATGCAAAATTCATCTTTCCATAAATATGCCAAATTTTGCGAATTAGAGGCATTGGAAGAACCATTAATTATATATTCTGTTTTTTATGCTACACTAGATTTATGGAGTTAGATAATATATTAGTATTGTGTTGTTGGTTAGATCAAGTTAGTGAACTATTTGATCTCGAATGCATATGTTCTTCGAATTATCCAAATTACTTGAACTTTAAAATGGGGTTAACTCTTCTGTCAATGCAAAATTCACCTTTCCATTAATATGCCAAATTTTGCGAATTAGAGGCATTGGAAGAACCATTAATTATATATTCTGTTTTTTATGCTACACTAGATTTATGGAGTTAGATAATATATTAGTATTGTGTTGTTAGTTAGATCAAGTTAGTGAACTATTTGATCTCGAATGCATATGTTCTTCGAATTCCTCAAATTACTCAAACTTTAAAATCGGGTTAACTCTTCTGGTAATGCAAAATTTTTCACCTTTCTATCAATGTATTGGATATACGGATGCCAACTGCATATTTTCGACACATTGCACTGTGACAGTTTCTTTAGTAGCTATTTGGGCATTAAATATTTTTTTCTGTATTCTGTAGTTTGCTAATACAAAGATCCTTTGCATTTTGCTTCAGGCAAAAAAAAGTTTTGACACATTTTTAACATTTGAGTATCCAAAGTTGTTTTGATAAACCCCATTAACCCTTCTATCATCAATGAACGAGTGCGCAGGTATTCAAAGTTGCTAATGGGGTTTTTGAAACATGCCATAGTATCCGTGCAAAAATTCAGTCTCATGTTACATATTCGAGTTTATATATAATATATATGTAGCTCGGGCTACATCCTCAAGATGGAAAGTCCGAGTCGTAAAATTCCGGCCGGCGCTGTTGCAATTTGTACGTCAACCCCGGCACTTAAAAGTTTACCGAAAGAAAACCTTTGGGCACTCGTCCGCCGAACTTTGTAGCGGTATGAGAACGCGTTCTTGAACATACATCCAAGGCCCCTTTTTACGGCACACTCCGTCCATGGAGTGTCAATCGTCCGCTATTCAAGTTTCACGCCAGCCTGGTCTGTGGTTTACGACCGAGATACTGGCGCTCTTTCAAGTATTAAAATTTCCGAAGGGGATTGCCCACCCCTCAGCGCGTTCTCCCTCGCATTCTTCTCCCCTTTCTTTCTCCGGACATCGACGCGAAATTTCTCCCCCGTGACACACCGCTGAGAGAAATAGTTCGACTCGAAGGATCTCGCACGTTAAAACATAATCAGGCGTTACAACCGGATAAGGTGCGATAAAGCTAACTCGTAGGGGGAAGGACGAGAAAACCGAGCGGATAATTACGTAAATACGATAGTGGCAGCATTACTTATGCGTCGGGTGTAAGAGAGATTTATGGCGCATCGTGGCACTGCACGAAGCAAGCACCGTATGTCTGATAAAATTAAAAGTCTCGCCATAGCTTAAACACGCCACAGATTCAATTGAAAATAACTTATCATTCCGAGCGTATTATTTGTAGAGAGATAATTATTTATCATAATAAATGCATTAATGTTCGATCGTAATAAAAAGATAGACAGTATGTTTTGATTCTCTCACACAACAACAACAAGTTTTTGACACAATATATTTGACACAATATCATATTCTTGCATGACTCTTTTTATTCGAAATCAAATTATACTCTATATTATTGTTACAATATATAAAGTCACTTTTGCGTAAGTGTCACACATGCATTTGCATGACATCAATTATATTAATCTTTTACTAAAATTAGCTAATATTAATACTGCACAAATTCAAACCATAAATGTTTTTTCAATAAATTAGCTATAAATATGCGGACATACTGAAAGGATATACCAAACTGCTAGCTTTTATAACCAATTCTTCAATTATGACTAACAATAAAATATCTTGTTTAATTGGAAATCAATTCAATTAAAGATGAATTTTTTTTAAATACTCAATATTGAGTATTCAAGATGCCCTACTTTCTTTCCTGCTTCATTATTTTTTTCAATAATAAATTCTTCGGTAAAAAAATTTCAAGCAAAATTTTTTCTTAATGAGGTATATCTATCTAAAAATGATCTATTTATTGATCTCACACTATAATCCATTTTTAATTTTAGTAGAAACACGCTCGAAGATTTAGAAAAATCTCAAGACAACTTAATCGTACAAGTTTACTATATCATGTATGGGCATGATACTGCTAGACATTCCATGCAAACACCAAACATTTCATCGACCGTTTGCTCTTCCCTTTCGTCGCATCAACTAGCAAAGCAATACGGCTTTGTATCCGACAGTTAGAACTTTTGCATGAACTGTGACTTGTACACAAGGGAAAGGGATCGTGACTTAGGTGTCACATGTTGGATGCAGCGTGTCTTGTGAATCATTGCGACTGCACTAGTCACGAAATGTAAATCATTGATAACTAAGAGATGTCGGCTCTTCTACATTCTACACTAAAAAAATAATATTCTCATTTAAAAAATTACCCACTTACTTTTAGAATACCCTGTTTTAAAATAAACATCAAAAGGATCCTCTTAAAATGAGATATATTTAAAGATTAAGGAGAAAAAGATGTCTCTTAAGATATCAAATATTTCTAATTTATTAAAATGCAGACAAATGGAATTATTTTTACATTAATAAAAAAAAGTACATTTTATAATACCTAGGCAAAGAAGGATCATAAAGAAAGCATTGACATATACATAGAACATGAGGCACTAAGTCTTGAGTTCTGAACGAAAATTAGATTATATTACACGTTATTTATAAATAATCAATTTATGTATAATAAATATAAGTGAAAAAATTATATTTTTATTCTAAAATATTTCCTGTTTATCTTTAAAATACTTTGTTCTAAAATAAAAACTCAAAGGATTCTTTTTTTTGTGAAACTTAAAAATGGGGAAAAAGTTGGTGAAATAGGATATATATTTACATTCATAAAGAAATATGTACATTATTTTACAACACGTAGACAAAGAAAGATTATACAGAAAGCATTGACATAATTATAATAGAACATATGAGAGACATGTGATACAACACTTGGATTCAGAATGATTAAATTAGATTATGTTATTTACTCGTGAACATTTCTCTTAAATCGCTAAAGCTTTCTTTTTTTCAAGTCACTTATTAACTATACCCATTCTTCTAATAAACTAAAAATATTTAGTGAACATTTAAAAATATTTAGTAAACATTGCACTATATACAGATTACAGCACTATACCCAGATAACCAGTGTGAACACAAGTTGCTTTTATGTTGCTAATAAAGATGTTAGCATCTTGCTACGCATCTACATGTATGTCGTCCATTGTGCTGTTGTTTGCTAGCATTTGATGTCGTAAATAAAACATTTGCACGTTTTAAACATTATGCTGGCATTAGAATTAAATAGATGTTGATAATTAATGCTGATATAATGATAGCAACATATTTATATCTGTTAGCAAATTGAAAACATTATATGCTAACTTTTTGTTAACAGTATGCTTATTCAATATGTCCCTTCTTTAGCAGAGCATTTGATTACGACAAAATATTAACGTTATGCTAACTATACTTAACCATTCAAACATATAATTCATATTCTTAGCAAATAACCAACATCAATTGCTAGCATTTTATTTTTATACATTGCTTGAGCATCCTTGGTTATCTGGGATATAAGCATGTACGTTCTGAAACAATATGACAATGACCGTGTTCCAAAATTGACTGTCAGTACTGAAATGCTATAGTATACATAAACTATAGCATTTTAGTACTGACAGTCAATTTTGGAACACGGCCAATATAGGTTTAATGGTGTATAGGCAATTCCCTAGGGGAAGCCTAACCAGCCACTTGTTAGATAAGAAGAAGAAGACATATAGGTTGTATTCCAATATTCACTACCCAGCAAACACAAAATAACAATTACATAACATCAATGTTATATTTTAATAATAAAATATAAATAAAAATAATGAACAAATTCGCTCTGTATTTGAAATAAAAAAATTAAAGTGGTGAATTAAGATCAACTAACAAGCAACATTAAAAAACAAACTAAATTAATATATATATATATATATATATATATATATATATATATATATATAAACGATTTTAATGTTAAAAATTCACAAATTTTAAAATTGTACAAACGTTTCCACTGTACTACAGTCTTCATCAGTGTTAAAATTTATAAATATAATCAACCTAATGATATACAAAATAATTTAAAAACATAAACAATTTATATTACATTATTTTAAAAACAAACAATAAAATTTAAAATACAAGACTTTGGAACTGAGTCATTAGACTAAAAAAAAACTAAACCGAAGGATATAAAATTTCCTGTTTTGTCGTGTGTCATCACCTTATCTTATATAAATTATTGCTAATGTTTTCTGTCACAACTGTTAAAACTGTGTAAGTCCTGAATTGAAGGGATCATCTTTTAATTTCAACGTTTGACGACGTGGAAATCGTCCCTTAGTTCTGACGTTATGTGAATACGGATATCTGTCACTGCGATTTGAAATTTTCCTTTTTGTTCTCAACACAGTTATGATGATCAATGTTATAATTTCCCACTCAATAATATAACTGTTACGTACAAGCCATGTTATATTGCGGTTATATTATTGAGTGGAAAATTATAACATTGATATTATGTAATTGTTACTTTATGTTTGCTGGGTACCTATAGTGTACGTGTACATAACGTAAATTATAGAATTTCAGTATCGGCAGTGAATATAGGAATCTTAGTGCATATAGAAATGGAGGGGGAATGGCATTACTTTTCGGGAAACAAAAGTATCCACAAGGCCTGTTTGAGAAAGAAAAATATATATTCCTATTTGTCCTCTATGCACGTGCGCTAAAACAAAACAGGCGCTTGGATGACAGCTTCAAATTTCTTATTTAAAATAGATAGGTAGTAACAACTGCATAGCAATAATAGTTGCTTGGAAACAAGACATGCGTACAGAAGATAAATAGGAATCTTTCTCGCACAGATGTTGAGGACTACGTTTAGAGCAGTATTCTCTCTCCATATCTATATGCTCTAAGAAAGGAATATAGCTAAATAAACGGTCTGCGTAAAAAAACATACGACTATTTATTATTTTAACAAGGAATATATATTCTTAATCTTAATTAAAAGATGTTTTAGAGCAGTATTCTCCCTCTATATCTACATGCTCTAAGATAGGAACATAGCCAAAATATGCCAAATAAACGGTCTGCAAAAAAAACCTTCTACTATTTGTTATTTTAACAAGGAATATATATTCTTAGTCTTAATTAAAGAATGTTCTTAAAAAATTCTTAAAAATACCTATTAAGAGGAATTTTATAATATTCACACAGTTCTTCTCGAGGATACAATTTTTTTCAATGTAAGAGAGCTAGAAAACACTACTTTTATACTGCTATTCCATAGTCCGTCTCGGTCATAGCGGGAGGACGACCTGGTCAATTAGATTACACGAGGGTGAATAGCAAGATACAGATGTGCAATATGGAGAAGAGTGCTGCGAATGCAAGGATGCACATAGAGCTCCGAGGTAGTTCGTAGAATGTTTTGTATTTTCATGGATAAGTGAGAATAAAGAACCGTGTGCTGATCATAAATATTTACTTGTCCGATCGATCGAATCGTGTCAAGAGAGGTTTATACGCGGCTATTTCCAGATGAGATTAGATCGAGGAGTTTTTTTTTTATAAAAACAACCGTCATGATATAAAAATTTATCACGATTAATCGGATAACAATTAAAACACGAAATGCCAAAATAAACCGATTAAGAAATGTCGAAAATATACATTTCGATATATCTAATATTTAATATCGCGCACAGAACATTCTACATCTCCCGAAATGGATTCCATTTGCCGAACAATTCATGTCATGCAAAATGTAAAAAATAATCTTAAAAATAGAGTCATCATCTTGGATCAACAAAACAGTTCGTGCAAGTTTTGAAGCTACACTTTGCGCTTCTAAATCATTTGTCGCGAAAATAAAAACAATCGCTTTTCCAAAATTAAGAAACGTCTTGGATATGGATTATTTAGACCCGGGGCAGAATAAATTGCAGCGAAGTAGCTCAAAGATACTCTCTTTCTCTCTTCCTCTTACGTGTACACGTCGTGGCGCGGTGTGCACTAGGCGAATAAACTCGACCGAGCGTGTCACATGACGTTTCATGAAAGATGTACGAGCGCATATTGTATTAGGGTACACATCCGCTTAAAATAACGCGTTGCGCCGTCGTCCGCAGTTTTTTCGCAGTATGAGGATGCGATATCCAAAGAAGGGAGAAAGAGAGGAAGATGACATCCGCGAGTCATGCAAATCCCGCATCAAGTGTCGCACGGTGAAAAGTTTGTGAGTAAAGAAAGAGAAAACATCTCGACGGAAAACGATCAATCGCCGCACTTTTACGCGCTTAAATCGATCCATCCGTCCCTCCATTATCACTGCGTGGCCTTAAAAACGAAAAATTTGACTCATGAATCGCTGCTGGCCTCTTTTTCTCACATAGAATACACGAAATTCATAACGTAACTGAACCACACTTTTCTCTTTATTTAGAAGTTATTATGGATTTTTGGATAAATCGGTTATATATACACGTCCTGGAAGCTAAATGACATTTGGAAAGAAAAAAAGAGAATAGTGATGGATTTAAATATCTGACAATTAGCTTCAAATTGTTTCCATGATTTCAAACTATCTACATTACTTTTAAAAAATAGTACTTTTGAGTAGACTTGAACCTGGACGAAATAGATTCAAACTCTATGAATACCTCCAAAAATACGAATACTTTAAATTTTGATCAAGTATGTTTGAACCTTTTATGAATCCGATAGCACCGTGTCCAAAATTGGTGCATAAGACATCATTAAGAAATTTTTAAAATATCTTTAAGAAATCTTATATGATATCCCTATATCTTAAAGATGTCTTACGCACCAATTTTGGATATGGTACTGTCTGAGATGAGTGCTTATAAAATTGTAAGGATCATATTTTTTTTATCATAAAAATTTCGAAATCACAAACAAATCCAAACCTACTTGTAAAATACTTAATCCTATCATTAAGGCCTATGTCTTCAATGTTAGAAATCGGTCCGAGTTCTCGGACTGAGAAATGTGTAGCCAATAAATATGCAGTTTTTACAGAAAGGCAGCAATTTCATTAACTACACATTTCTCGATCCGAGAACTCGGACCAATTTCTAGTACCGTCGATATTGGCCTTTAAGGAGATGCTGGATGTGTGTTTTATCAATCAGATGATTATAGATCTCTCTGCACCGAAAACTTTTTATTAGTTTAATAAAATAATAAATACTTTTCCACAATTATAGTACGCACAGAAACAAAGTGGGAATCTATCGATTTTATGTTAAAAATATAAAAAAAATTAAAAACCTAAAATTTCTTTACCGACTTTTGTTGTTAGATCAAAAAACCAATTGTTTAATATAAAAGTTTTGCTGTTTGTACGTACAAAATAAGATAGGTTCCGACTAAAAATTGAGTGAAGAAGTATTAATAAATTTTTAGATATAAGTTTAGAAGCCTAATAAATAAAAAAACAATGCAGAAAATTTTCACGTATATGTGTATATACGTACATATGTTCAGATATGTGTGGTGCTAACCTATCGGAGTTCGACCGTCACTCCAGCATTTTCTTAATCCCATTCTTAGAAAACCTCTAACCTAACCTAACCTAATCTTAGCCTAACCCCATTCTTAGAAAACCCCTAACCCTAACGGTTTCTTTTCTTAATATGTGTAACATTATACGCAAACGACATTATTCCCATTTTACCGTTTCTCTTTTTAGGAAGAACCTGAAGAAAGAAAATTATTTCCAAAAAATGTACATATACAACTTTGGAAAATTAATGAGGTCGTTAAGCACGCGGCCATATTATTTCGTTCTGTGATGCGACGAGCGTGCCATCGCCGTTAATTCTCGTTTGCGTTTACGACGTGGTCTGGCAGGATGCGTGCGTACACCGATGTCGCGTGCATGCGTGAGCGAATGCATGCATGTGCGTGCTTATCTAAGTTCGTGCGAACGCGACGGGAGCTTTAACGCACTTCCTTGCATCAACATTAAAGTTGCAGCCGAATCGCGGGAAGAAGGAAGCCGGAAGGGAAAGAGAGTTGTCGACGCGACACGAGGTGCAGGATGCAACGAAAGAGAGAGAGAGAGAGAGAGAGAGAGAGAGAAACGACAGAAGAGCCCTCTGGTTGATGCACCAGCCACAACCTGGCTGCTCGGTAGACAGGGGTAACTGCCGAGCTATGTGTATTGCACACAACCCAGTTTGTAAAGCCCACTTTAAATGGAAATAACGTACCTCCTTCTCTCTCTCGCTCTCCCTTGTTCCTCTATCGCGGAAACAGAAGTTTTCACGTTCGAGGTAGTCGCGCCGGCGCCCTGCAGCTGTATCTAAGTTCAGTCGTTGGGGAATCGGCTGCTTTTCTCGTGTGGATCTACTCCTCTGTCCTCGCGATAAACTGCAGCGACTAATTGAGAAAGGGAGCAAATATATCTGTTCACACGAATTCCGTATACAGAGTGTCCGATAATGATTGTACGATCTCTCGTATATCTCTCGTACAAGTAGAACGAGTTAAATCGAACAGGAAAACCTTCTATTATATATTGATTCTATTAATTATAGATTAATCGATATTTTTGAATTAATTTCTCATCAATTATTGCGAAATTTATAAAATGATAGGACTTTTCTATTTAGTTTTACTCGTTCTATCTGCACACAAGAAATCGTGTGATTATATCCTGTACAAACTCAAAACGTGCAACCATGCATATAGTTTTCAATTTTATTATTTGCTTAAAAAACAGACTTGAATAGTAATCAATTGATTTATAATCATTTGATTTATATAATTTTTAAGAGGATTCTTTACGATTGTCTGTTTTATCGACTAATTATTATTATTTTCGTACTTCTAATCTTTTGTTGCATAAATTTGACAGAATTAAAAATGCTTCTCTACGATATTGCAATACATACATCAATGATTCCAGGGAAGTTCGATTTCACATGAAAAACGAGAAATAATTATGAAATCAAATTTCCTTATCTACTTTTGTCTCTATATAACGTCTCGAATGACAAACGAGTTGCCAACTCATCATATTATGTGCTTTATATAAAAAATATACATTTTGTATGAATATAAACACAAGATCCTTGGGATTGAGATACACTGAAGAAAGCACTTATTATCCTTTAAATATAGATTAGAAGTCTAATAAATATAAAAGTATAGTTTGTATTACGATTTGTACGTATGTGTGCGTGCGTTGTAAGTATAATAGAGCGAAAAGTAGCAATACATATATTTACGTTTATACCTATAATAGTATTAAACGTATTAAACATAGCAAAAAGTGGCTCCATGTGTGCCATGTATACATGGATTTCTAATTCTAATACATGTTTGATCTGGATGATTTATAATGTAGAATTCAAAATTCAGTAATTATTTTTCGAAAATCAGTCGGTAATTACTGATATTTTTATTTTCAAAATAAGAGCGCTACATAACTATTTTGTCGGAGTTTGTCGTTTACTATGAGGGATTCTCTTAAAACATAGAGAATATGCACGCTTGTGCATTTTGGTTTTAATTTTTTCTTTCTCGTAATTTATTCCCGTTAGATTTAGTTAGTATTAGAAAAAGGGAGACTCTCGCCGTATCTCTCTTTCTGCGAAACGTTTCCGCCATCTCTGCTTGACGCAATTTTACGTATTTTATGTATTGTAAGTTGTACGTCGGGGTATTATAGTGAATTTCGCGGAAAATGTAATATCGTAGTCGGATGCCGCGACGAGCGAGTCGCGGTAATCCAGCATCCCGTCTCCGTCTAGAATCAAAAGACGTCTGTGCGTCTGTTTGCGAAAAGTTAATTGAAGAGCAATTATAACTACCAAAAAAAAAAGAAAAATTTCACAATCCGAAAACGTCGCGAATAATCGCAAGGACATCATCGCGTAACAATAATGTAAGCCTTTCCCTTCCTCTTCTTCCACACAAACTTTAGTTCTAATAACTTTTTTCTGCCAACTCTTTTACCCTATAATAGCACATCTGAGATTTTCAGCTCTTCGCGATTTCCACATGGTTAGAATATTTTTTTAACTTTTTTTACGCCAATTAAAGTCTTATATATAATTAATACGCGTTGATCTACTTACCGCGATGTTATATAGTTATTCTGAGATGCGAGGCTACCGGCAAACCATGACGGCTACAACCATCAGAATAACGCAATGTGTTAATATCGTTTGCTCACCGCTTTAATTATTTCAACAATTCTAATAACACGCTAATTGTTGCGCGAGTATTTTAGCTGTTAGTTTTTTACAAGATTGCGTGCAATTTTTACCCATTGCAATATTGTGCGCTAAACTGTTTGTTACTGCAATTTTTTCCTTGCGATCAAAAAGTTTCTTCTCTAACGAAGTATGATTAAGTTCGCGCGTCTATGATAAAAGGACGGTAAAAGTGAACCTGCAAAAGAACGTCACGACCTTTTCGCATGGAAAAAGAATCTTTTTAAGTCGCAGTCCAAGTTGTCGTGCGTGCATGAAATATTTGCACAAATAATAATTATTTCCAAACGCGCATTTTGCACAATATCAAAAAAATCTTGCGAAATACCTCTTTCATATATACGTGTTTATAGTATATATTTTAATCGTGTGCAATGTGACCTATTATACATTTTGCAACTTGATCACACTGTAATGGCGAACGCGATGAAAATCGATAAACATCAAGTCGGCGTCTGACTGAAAGGAACGCCGCTTTTTGAAAAGAGCGTTCACGAGGAAAATTATTTTCGCAAGAACTTTTCTGCGAAGAAAGTAATTATAAAATAATGGCCAGTGGCCAAAGTCTTGCTTCGTAATTAGCAGACAGGCACGATGATTAAAAAGTTGCATCTCTTCGCTAAAATACCTCTTCTTTCTTTATAATTTGAATCTCTTTGCGAGATTCTCTTTTTATATTCAATTTGAATCATATCTGATATTAAATGACTCGTATCTTCAGTGTAGAATGAATTTTCACCGGAGAATGGTCATCTTTTGCCACGATACTTTGATCTCCTTTACTAGCTTGCTAGTATGAGTACATGTAAAAATTAATCTCAAGCTAGCCGTCAAGCGGCAGAAAAGTATAATCCGGGTACAAAGGGTTAAACATGTCGCGACGCGAGATGTTTCCGGCAAAAAAAAACGCAGGCCCACATATGCATTAACCGTGTACGTCGCAGGTGCACGCGACGTTAATAAAAATACAGTGCGACTTCTGGAATCCGAAAGAGCTATATGATAATCCGAACAAGTTTCTCTCGAGTCTATATACATTGAGAATTATAAAATGTCGCATTTCTGGCTGCGGTTTGCATTTTAAATTCACTTTTTTCAAGTCTATTTTATCGTATAAAATTGATAAAAATATACAGGATCTAGTTTTTGTTAATTTGTATCTACAAATATCGCTTGATCGCTTTAGAATCAATTTTAATTAATCAGTCGAACATCAAAGAATCAAATTGTCAAAGATAAAGAATTTACTTTGAAAAAAAATAAAGTTTGTAATATACATATATGTATATATAAATGGATAAAAACGATCAAATAAAACATTATGGTTATTATACCTTTACTTGATTTCAACTGATTTTTATTTTAACTGATACGTATTTTGAAAAATCGTTAAAACATATCAGTAAAATGTAAATAAAAATTGAAAACTTTTGCAAACAATGTTGATCTTGCGAAGAATAGATTTACATTTTTTATTTAATCTGAAATATTAGCTGCAACAGATTTGTAATTTAAAGATTATTATGTAAGACATTATTCGCAAGATAAATCGTCATATAAATATGTTTATGTATTGTTTTCTCATTGTTTTCAGGTAAGTTCGCCTACCGATGATCACATGTACTATCCTACATACTTGATGTATGGTAAGTAATCCTTACTTGCATGTGAAGTGTATTGAATTTCAAAGGTTTTTCAAAACTCAGTTCTAAAGGTACAAACCACAGAGATAACTTTTTAGTATAATTTTAAAGGTTTTTATCACAAAGATATTTGTAATGTATAAGAATTAGATACTGAAAATAATGAAAATTTGTCATAAATCTTCCTCAACAATTCCACTAAGGTACTAAAGGGAATATTTTATTCGCGAATCATTTATCCATGTATTCATTGGGAGAATCCTGTTGGCACACATCCCGATAGTATACATCAACCGATGCCCAGTGTAATCAGTATAATTGCCCAATCAGAGAGTCCTGGTGTTCAAATGGTCAATTAATAATATAGGCTATCGGATCCCGTTCGTATTCATTAAAATCCCGCTCGTATTCATAATTTTACTGGACTAAAATATTTTATACTTTTATTTATAAAATATACAAAATTTTTGTCGATAAAAATCAGAATAATTAAAACTTCCGAACAACTTTGCCTTTTTGCTCGGTTCCACAACTTACTTTAACCGGAGTTTAACTGATTAATGGCGAATTTACATTGAATCTGATGTCCAATGTATCCAGTCCTTAAGGGGATGCTGATTAGATCTGTGTTTTATCGACAAATATTATTTTCATTTAATTCTATTAGCTACAAAATAAAAAATCCTTTACTAGAATTAAAGTATCATTCATAATAACAAATCTGAGCTATTATATGTGTATATAAAAAGACAGTTAAAATGAAAGTTAAATAATTATAGTTTTCTTATCGTTTAGATTAAGTTGACCCAATGCAAAAGGTCGATAGAAAAACTGTAATCATTCTATATTGTTTTTTATGTGTATGTACATATATAAAAAAATCTAATCTAATCGCTAAGAAAACTGTAATTATTTAAATTAAGAAGTATAAAAAGGCTTGTAAGAGCTGTGTAAATGGCAATTAAGTTTACTAAGAATCAACGCATATAATAAGAAATTATAAGATACAAGCAAAAAATTAAATAAAACATGGTTAATCGCATATATGGAATTTAACAATTACAATAAAATAAATTAAATAAATAGACTATAGCGGAAAGTTAGAACGAAGTCAGATCGAACGTTTCGACTTGATTTTTCAAGTCGTTTTCAGCGCAAAATATAAATAATTACAAAAAGAATTAACTAAAACATTGTATCAAAACTAATAACCTACAGGAGTCATAATGTGTATAAAAAAATATTTTACAATAACCAAATATTAAATACGTTAGCAATAGACAGTCAATTATGTTTAAAAAGAAGTTATAAGTAAATAATTATTCAAAAAGTAAACGAAAAAGTAAACCGCAAGCGTTATGGGAGTCGTGAAGGTATCTGCTCTGTGCATCATCTCATGAATACTTATTTCACCTTTAATTAACTGATTGAGATGAACTCTGATTATAAAAGACATAATCTTGTGATTTCTGTAACCGATCAAAAACCGTTCTGAAATCCTTGTGTTAAGTTTTCTACATGTTTGGCCTACGTATGTTGCGTTGCATATTAAACAAACTCTCGAAATGTCAAAGTCACAAATTAGTAAACAGGTAAACAGCATAACAGATTTTAATAACCAACGTTACAGTCGTATTCAAACCGTAGTGTCGTGAAGGAGGCGTGCGTTTAAAAATTTTTGTTATCAAGTTTGACATCATTATAATTATGTAAGCATATCTCATATATTTTAAAGATTGTGTTAGTTATCGTTTACAATTAGATTATAAAATTTGATATATATTATATATTATATATTGATATATATTAGATATTATTATATATTATATATATATATATATATATATATATAGTAGCCCAGCTTTGTTATTATGAATACTTTAATTCTAGTAAAGGATTTTTCATTCTGTATAGCCAATAAAGAATTAAGTGAAAATAATATTTGTCGATAACAGACCTAGTCAGCATCCTCTTAAGGGGATTCTAAACGCCGTCCTGTTTTATCGATAAAACATTTTTGCGCACCCTTTTCTTCTTATTGGTTGAATAAAATAATAAATGCTTTTCCACGATTAAAGTATATATAGAAACAAAGCGCGAGTCTACTGGTTTTACGTTAAAAACAAAAATGATTTTTTTAATTAAAAAATTAAGATTTTTTTGTTTTTAACATAAAATTGGTAAGTTCGCGCTTTGTTTCCGTATATACTTTAATCGTGGAAAAACATTTACTATTCTATTCAACGAATAAAAAGAAAAGCGTACGCAATAGTGATGTTTTATCGATAAAAAAGGATAGAGTTTAGGATCCCAGGAATCCGCGAATCATTACATTATATAATCATATCTCTAGACAATCATATCTCCGGACAGAAAAAAGAGGACATGTCGCGAATTGAAGTATCAAGGGAAAGGGGGAGCAAATTCATCCAGGGGTCCCTTCTTCCGTTATTTCTAATTCCCGTTTTCCCACAGCTCGGAGATATGCACGGCCATTCAAGGCTTTAAGAAGATTCTCCATAATCCAAATCACACAGGTGAGGCGTCTACTTGGCCGCGAATTGGATATTCCATCTAATTCCCGCGCAGGGAGGACTGTAATGTAACTCCACTTAATTCCCAATCGGCTTAACCTACATGCAACGCCTGCCACTCGACGCTATTTCAAGATACCCCCTTGCGGACTCTCGCGGAAATACTTAAGGAACACGTACGAGTGCGTTAGCTTCCTCTTTCTCTGTGTTACAATCAGAAATCACGGACGCGCTCCCATTCCTCCTCCCTCTTCCCCATCCCATTCTGTTTCCACCGACGCGCCGTTGACAGAGGGATACATACGTTTGCGAAATTTTGTCCGCGATTTCTCTCATTTTTCTTCCGGCTCAAAGTTTGCTCCTTTATTTGAGGAGGGATTTCAGGTGTTCCGTTGTATGCGCACGAAAGAGCCAACGGGATAACCGAGTTTACGATGCAAATTCCGGCAATATTTCACATCCGACAGTCGAACAGATATTTGCAATCCGTTGCTCCGTTATTTATTTACCAGGTGGGGGATATGAGGGAAAAAGTATACCGAAGGCTTCCTGCGCGCCAGCCGTTCGTGAATAACGAAGTGCGGATTGGGGGCAACCTAGAGGGTGGGATGCGGGAACAAGGAGGACGCGGAATGAATAGAGCGGAAATACGGGCAAGGTTATAGCGTGCAACCGTTGCTGTTTCGATGCGGAAATGGAATTAACGTCTCTTTATTGAAAAAGAAAAAGAGATTTTCTCGGGTCCCGTGGGGGAATGAGCCGGGTAATTTAATTTCACGATAGTCCATCGGCTGCTACGGCTGCTTTCAGATTATCTGATTATAGTGGACTGCTATTGCCACATTTCTCGTTAGCTATATGCCGCCTGCAAAGTGTTCGATAGAATGATGATAAAGCAAAAAGTGAGTAACATTAGGTTAGGTTTATCGAACTTCATTTGCCATTTCTCATCACGAGTTGTTTGAGCGGAATTAAAGGCTCATCAATGATTTCTGTAACATATTTTAATACAGTAGTTGTAAATTTATTAATTCAATTATTTAAATTAATCGTAAAATTTCAAATAATAATATTCCTTAATTTGGAATTAATAATAGAAGAAAATTATCGGCCTCTTTATTAGCTATTAAGGAGATGCCGGAGTGACGACCAAACTCCGATAGGTTAGCACCACACATATCTAAACATATGCACGTATACACATATACACACGATAGGTTAGCACCATACATATCTAAACATATGCATGTATACAACACATATGCGTGAAAATTTTCTGCACTATTTTCTTCTTTATTAGGCTTCTAAACTTATATCTAAAAATTTATTAATAACTTCTTCATTCAATTTCTAGTCGGAACCTATCTTATTTTGTACGTACGAACAGCAGAACTTTTATATTAAACAATAATTTTTTTTGATCTGACGACAAAAGTCGATAAAGAAATTTTAGTTTTTAAATTTTTTCTTGTTTTTAACATAAAATCGGTAGATTTCCACTTAGTTTCTGTACGTACTTTAATTGTGGAAAAACATTTATTATTTTATTAAACTCTTAAAAAGTTTTCGGTGCAGAAAGATCTATAATCATCCGATTGATAAACAGACATCCAGCATCCCCTTAAGAGGATGCTGATTGTGTCTGTTTTATCGACAACTATTATTTTGATTTAACTCTTTATTGGTTATATAGAATGCAAAATCCTACTAAAATTAAAGTATTCATATAATAACAAATCTGGGCTAATATATATATATATATATATATATATATAACAAGAAAATTAAATAATTATAGTTTTCTTAGCGATTAGATTAGGTTAGGTTGACCTAATGCATAAGACC
This sequence comes from Nylanderia fulva, assembly GCF_048542155.1. Taxonomy (NCBI): domain Eukaryota; kingdom Metazoa; phylum Arthropoda; class Insecta; order Hymenoptera; family Formicidae; genus Nylanderia; species Nylanderia fulva. Next base: position 468,812 of record NW_028190894.1, read on the forward strand.
GATAAGAAAACTATAATTATTTAGCTCTTTTTTTAGTAGCGAAATTTGTTATTATGGATACTTTAATTCTAGTAAAGGATTTTTCATTTTGCCTTCTAAGCTAATAAAGATGAGTTAAATAAAAATAAATTTGTTAATAAAACAGACACAATCAGCATCCCCTTAAAAGTGAAGTTACAGCGAAAACAATCTTGTGTGTAAGAGATTCGCCCATAATTCTCAACAATTGAATTCAACGATGTTATGCATGCTGAATCGCATTAGGCTCGCGCGAAGAAAATTAAGTCCGCAGTTTCAGCACATGTGTGTATATATGGGTCATATATATATATATATATATGTGCGTGCGTGCGTGCGTGCGCGCGCGCGCGCGTGTGTGTGTGTGTATTATACGTGGGCGGGTACATCAAAGACCGCCAATGTGAAACTTCCATTAGGAGCAATGCCGTTACCGTGTAACAACGTCCGCTATCGGAAACGCGCGCGCGCGCGCCCGCACTGTTACACAATTTCTCTCACGCGGAAACTTTGCACGACAAACCACAAGAGTTTATGTCATCGATGCTGCCCGCGGCACAGGAGTAATGTAGACGAGAGTAATTAACCTCATTGAAAGTTTAAGGTTTGAGCGGGTATCGATATAATCAGTAAATTGTTTTTGTCAATTTCAATTATATATTCTTCAGCTCAAATTCTCTATCCTTATACCTTATCTTGGAGAGATCTTATTTTCGGGACTTCTCACACAATTTAATAGATAATTTTTATCAGAAGAATAGGATTTTTTATCAAAAGAATGCCGCAAACCACAATTTGCTACGATCCAGTGAATTTGAGATAGGTTTTAAAAATTGCAAGAACAATAATACTCTCTTTTCCTACAACAAAATTGATGGTACTGTTTAATCTAATCCAAACCCATTTCTGATTAAATCAAAATTGGATTTGTCAAATTACAAAAGAACGTCGTCCATTTTCATAAGGATTCTTGAATCTCCGAGTCCAGAGATGAGACATATATCAAATTGTAGACATACCAATTGCATCATGAAAGGAAAATTGAAAATTTAAAGGTACCAATGTCTAAAACACCCGCCGGTCGATGTTAGGACGTCATCAATTTGTGTATAAAGTGTATTCATTTTGTTATTATGTTTATATGCTTTGACGCAATAAACTAATGATTTTTTATTTTATATATAGTTAAACATGACTCCCAGAATTCTTGTTATATTCATCTTTTCCTAAATTTTTTTTTTTTTTTTTTTTTTTTGCATCCAAGACATCTTCTTGTGAAGGTATGTATCTTAAACATAAAAATGATGTAGAGGCTGTTTGTATTTTCATATCATGTCGGTTATTTGATATATCTAACTGCTAAATGAGGGAAATCCTTTAATGGAGAATCTCTATGAAAATGACCTCGTGCCAAAAATTTAAAAATCTCAATATATTTTTTGATAAAAAATTAAAAATTTTAAAACATCGAAATCTCGAAAATTATTGATCATAGTGCGTTGTAGTTTGCGACAGTCTTTTTCTTGGTAAAAAGTATATCAAACATTCTTATCAAATTCAGGAATTCCAGAAATAACCTTCATCCCTTTATTTTGTCACGCAAAACAAGTCTTTTTCTCTTTCTCTCTCTTTCTTCCCTTTATATATCTCCTTTTGCCTTCTTCCCGCTTCTTTTTTTTTTTGATTATACTGGAAAAGAAATATGTAACACGATTATATTTATACGAAAAATATTCGCGGACAAACGTTGTAGGAATTTCCCGAAATTTGTTCCATCGGGTTCCGTCGCTTGCGTCGTATTTTCCGGTAACAGCTGGAACTCGACGACGATCTTCCTGCAAAGTTCGCGAGTAGACGGGTTAGCTAGCACGAAGTTGGCCGTTTCCCTTCTTATCGCGCGGCAACGATAAGTTTCAGTTAGGTCAGCGGGGGATAATCCGTGGTAGAGTACATATATATATATGTATGTACATATATATATATGCACACACAAACACACACATACATATGTATGTGTATATGTATATATACGATAGATATGTACATGTAACGCGGTAGTCGTATAACATAAGATTCGGAATGGCGGACGACGTTGCATGCGCGACATAAATCATTAAGTTAGTGGTTCCTCGCATATCTGGCCGCTTTACGAGGGCGCGGCGACGCCGACGCGTCGTCCCTTTTGCGCGTTGCTCCTTTTGCGAAACGAGAGAGAGAGAGAGAGAGAGTTTTGCCGGACCGCACTCCGTTTCTATTTTTACGTCGTTAGTCGCGAGCGAGTCCGATATCGCGACTTAGTGCACCGTTCCATTATGCTTTGCGCGAAATTTATTATGCCCTCGCCGTATCTCGACGCTGCGTACCGGAAGACCGGAAGAAACCCGATAGGGGATGACCCGGAGAATCAATGACCGAAGGTATACGGGTATGTTTGTAAAGCATGCGGCTAAATTTCTATAGTACTTCGAGGAGATCGAGTAAATAAAAAGAAGGAATTTAAAACAGTATATTTTTCTTCTTCGCATATATTTTTTCCTCGTTGTGTAAAAAAAGAGAATTTTTACCTCTTATAATAAAAATTATATTCTCTTTTAATTATTTATTTATTTATTTATTTATTTATTTATTTATTTATTTATTTATTTATTTATTTATTTATTTATTTATTTATTTATTTATTTATTTATTTATTTATTTATTTATTTGAAAACGTATAATTTAAAAAAATTTTGATACAAAAAATAATATTATTAAGAATTGCACTTATTATATTAAGAATAACACTTTGTTTATACAGGGTATAACTAAACGAACGAATACAAAGCACACCATCAAGTCTAGGACAACAAACTAAATCGAAAAGTCCTAAGTCATTTTTTAATGTGAGTCTTATTTTTGATGCTATAAATTGTTAAAATTTGCGCGTGGCTACAACGGTAGACAGCGTAGGCGCCGCCTTAGTAGGCATACTAAGGCCTACTGAAACGGTGCCTATGCTGTTTTTCGTATATAGCCACGCGCTATTTAGCAAACTTTAACAATTTATAGCGTCAAAAATAAAGCTCAGGTTAAAAAATGGCTCAGGACTTTTCGATTTAATTTCTTGTCCTGCACCTGATGGTGTGCTTCGTATTAATTCGTTTAGTTGCATCCTGTATATTGAATATAATGCATTATATTTAGAGAATTATATATACTATAATATATTATTTTTATATTAGGTCCTTGAATAAGTTCTCGCTGTTTCTTAAAAGATGGCGTAGCGGCACTCTGTGCATGGAATTTCGTACGGAAACGCATCAGCTAAGTAGTACTATATGTAACCTCAAATTCTAGTAGATACAGTTTACCACAGTGTCAACCACGTGTTTAATTACCTATTGCGAAAATGTCTACTTTTGTGCCAAATAAAGTGTTTTTGCGGGGAATTTTATTGCACTGCTTTATTCAAAAGAAATCTGCAGCTGAAGCACACAGAATTCTTGTTGAAACATATGGTGACAATGCTCTGTCGAATACGACATGCAGAGACTGGTTTAGGCGCTTTAAAAATAATGACTTTGACCTTGAAGATAAAGAACGTTCTGGAGCACCGACAAAGTTTGAAGACGAAGAATTGGAGGCATTGCTGTGTGGTCTCTAATGATAGACAATACTTTGAGTAAAGTTATTGTAAGCCTTATATTTTAAATAAATGTTTTTTTTTAACAAAAAAAACAGCGAGAACTTATTCAAGGTCCTAATAATATTTTGTTTTTGTATAGTATTTTGAGGAGGTTGAATAAATTAGAAGAAAGAAGAAAATTCAAGAATATATTTTTCACCTTCGCGTATATTTTTTCCTTATCGTGTATAAGTTTGCATCTTATGGAACAATTATATTCTGCTAATTAAATTGACAGAAATATAAATAATTAGAATAATTTTATACTAAATTTTTAGACAAAAAGTAATTACATTAAGAATTAAATATCTTATTTATACATATATTTAAAAAATATACATATTTCTAATTTTAAAATGATTAAATAAAAATTATATTAAATAAAGAGAAATTTTATTTTTAAAGATGTTTCTCTAAATCTAAAAAGGAGAGAATTATTATAATATATTAACTTTACAAACATATTCTAAAATATTATTTTCTCTGGATGTCAAAAATTCAGATATAAAAGGCAACAATCTAATATAATACTTTTAAACCGTTTTAAAAAATAATCTAATTTTTCATTTTCTATATCTATCAGCTTTTGATATATCGGCTGCATAATTGCATGTTTAAGCAATCGAATTCATTTTCGGCGTATACACAATAACTGATATTGTATTCTCAACAACTCGATCACTATTCATGAAGATTAGTACTTGATGCTCGAATCCATCATGTTGAAATTATACAATTGGTAGATGAGATTGGATCGATAAATCCAATTAGAGATTTATTTTTATCAATGGGAGTGCATAGTTGTCTCATTATTCTATATTATATTAATAAGAGGAACGCTGTTAAGACGCGAAATCGCGAATTTTACAACGTGTCTTTAGCGTGTCGTACAGATCGAGTGGGCGTAACAGCAATGTCGTGTTAATTAGGACCTGGTACATTCTCGCTCTCAAACACCGCTAGCGAGTGTTGGTTAATTCCACTTTGGTCGTTTACCGAGTCCCTGTCCTCGCTGTAATAAACATGTATCAAGACCACACTATGCCACGAAAATGATTGGTAACTTAAACGTTCATATGGGAAAATAAAATAAGAAAGTAAATATAAAATATAATTTTATATTTATTTTTAATAGTTTAATAGTTTATTTTGGGATAAAATTATATATTAATAGATATTATATAAATTTGAGTGTATATATATATATACAATATATATATATATATATATATATATATGTGTGTGTGTGTGTGTGTGTGTGTGTGTGTGTGTGTGTGTGTGTGTATATATCCATTATTTCAAAAATTAGAGCCAATTCGGCAAAACCGAATTTGTCATTTTTGGATTCAATATCCTTAAAATACCCTGAACTTCCTTTAAACATCCTTGGAAACTAAACAAAACTTTTTTGTTGTCCAATGTTATTTATCTAAAGGCGCAAAATATATTAATCAATTTAAAAACTATGAAACTGCTTATAGTCCAGTCAAATTAGCAAATAAGAAAAAATGATCAGTAAAAAGCTAAAAATGGGTGGAGACCTTTATTTTGACATATTAGGTCTGTTCTTTTCGGCTGAACTGGCTACACTAGTTCAGAGGTTGTCTTTTTTGCTTGACTTGAAAGGAAAAAGATAACCTCTGAACTAGTGTAGCCAGTTCAGCTGAAAAGAACAGACCTACTATTGAACATACTGAAAGTCCGAACCTCCATCTGCAGGGCTCAATCCGCCATCTTGGAAAAAAGGTTCTCCAATTCAGTTTTTTTCTCATATCTTGGTAATCATTGATTCTATTGTATGGAAAGTTTATATTTGCCAAATAAAAGTAAATTTCTACTTTATAATGATTCTCTAAAAAATCCAACGAGATTTTTTCATGAAATTTCTTCGAGTTTTATAGACTCACGAGGCTATCGTCACCGTGGTGTAATATAATATAAAAAATATATATTTAATTATATAAAATTTTACATATGCAAACGAAAAATACACATCAATAAATCAAGGAAAAAACCCTTAAAAATAAAAAAAGATTTTGTTACGTATAGAACTTGGTAAAAAAATTAAGTTTATTAAATTCTCTATAAAAAAACGTCTAATACATTTTTTCATAGCTTTAATAGTTTCTATGACGCTAAAACTAGCCATTGCTAAGTGATAACGGCGCGGCGCGACGAGTCAGACGCATCTATCGCAAGTCACAAGTGTTTGAATTCGCAGATTTAATTTTTTTGCAGTAAAAAAATACACATTTTTATAATTATTGATCCACTTAATCGAACAGTGCATGTAAAAATCGGGTGCTAGATTTTATTAATGTTTTAAGCGAAGGCATTCTCCGATGTTTACATGTCTTGTTCGATGTTTTTGCAGTAAAAATAAATTGTGAAAACTATAGTTTCTTATGAATAATAAAAAATAACACTCTTTAATTTAACACGCTGGCAAAAGCCAGCTTAATTTTTTATTAACCTTTAATACAATAGGATTAACAATTACGGGATACGAGGGAAAAAACTAAATTAGAGCACTTTTTTTCCAAAATGACGAATCAAGCCCTGCAGATAGAAGTTTAGACTTTCAGTATGTTCAATAGTATGCTAAAATAAAGGTTTCCGCCAATTTTCAGCTTTTACTGGTTATTTTTTAAATCGCTATATTTTGATCTAATTTGACTGAACTATTATATTACAAAACAATGAACTGTTTTAAATAAACGTTAATGCACTATTATGTTTCAGTTACCGTAAAAAATGCAGCAAAAATAGATATAAGATTTAATTTTTTAATTCAAGATTTAATCTTGTTCTGAGTATCATACGTCCAACTTTCTAATTAAAATACATCTTAGTATGTATAACAGAGAATACTTAAGGAATGATTTAAAATTATATAATCTTTATTTGGAATTATTTTTACTTTATTTTACAATTACGAAAAACCTATGAGATTGGCTGTTGTTCTTCTAAATCAATATACAGAAAATTCGTATTAAAGCAATATATGCATTAACTAGTTAGTTAGATACCGGTTACGTAATGTTAGTTACATATGCATTTTATGGGATTAACAAGTTATACAAGTGAATCGTTCGACGGCACCGCGTCCCGTTAAATTATTCTGTAGCATCCTGCTGCCATTATTTCTAAGCCAGTTAATCCAACATCCATTTCGTCAGGACCATTGCGTTCACTAAATTTTCCACACTTGCCAAATAAAAGTAAATTTCTACTTTATAATGATTCTCTAAAAAATCCAACGAGATTTTTTCATGTAATTTCTTCGAGTTTTATAGACTCACGAGGCTACCGTCAGCGTGGTGTAATATAATATAAAAAATATATATTTAATTATATAAAATTTTATATATGCAAACGAAAAATACACATCAATAAATCAGGAAAATAAAAAAAGATTTTGTTACGTATAGAAATTAATAAATAAAAAATGATGACTAAAATTATATAATTAATACAGGAAGTTATAAGATACTCAAAAAAAAATTCAAAAAAGATAACGCTCGTATATTAATATAACAATAATAAATAACTTTACAACCAACAAACGAGCAATGATAATTGTATGTTAAAAAAGAGTTTATTGTTAATCCAAATTATAACATAAATAAACGTTTCGGCTGTACTCAGCCTTCTTCAATGCAATTTAACCGCATATAAAAATGATACAAAAATATAAAAACGAGAAACTTGAATATCCAATTGTTCAAATCAGTCATAAATTAATATAAGTAGATATAAATAATGGAATTTCGTGAGCGTCTATGGTGGTCAATAAGAACCATTATGATAACCACAAACAATCTTTTTTAACATACAATTATCATTGCTAGTTAGTTGGCTGTAAAGTTATTAATTATATGTTATATTAAAATGTTTTAAACATATATGTTCCTTGATGAACTGTAGCCTTCTAAATTAAATCACCGCACAATGCATGGTAATAGGGAACTGAGAATCCGCTCATATATCACATTTGCCGACCGACTATAAAATGGCATTAAGCAAGATTGCGTCTTATCATAATAAAAAGTAATATTCTTATCGGTCACGTGAAATATCTCGTATTGATTAACGATGGGATTAAATATTTTATAAGTAGATTCGAATTTATTTGTATGGTTTTGAACTCTCTCTCTCCTCCCCCCCTCTCACTGATTATTTTGAAGAAAATAGCACTTTTAAATATATTCTAACCTATTGGACGAGATAAGTTCGAACTATTTGTAAATAGTTCAATAACAAAGAACAATACTTCCTGGTATATTTAAACTTATAGATATCTTCGAATCTTTTATGAGCACTCCTTAACATATGTATATTACATTTCTAACAAAATTTGATGTTAATAACTAACGATATAAAACTAATCTAATGTAACTTAAATTGAAATTCTTATTGTTATAGTGAGAAATAAGATCATCGAATTGAAACGGTCTTTCTTATGACGTAATTAGAAACTACTGTCAGAAATTAGCAATTTTGACAAAGCATGTATATTACATTGCAATATTTCTATAGTATTGTATTGCAATATTGCTGCAATATTGTATTACAAATTTCTACAAGCGGACGTCTTACCGTTGCTACAAATTTGCAGTAATGTTACAGCAACATTTTGTAACATTTCTGCAATATTGCAATCATGCAAAGAAATATTTCTGCAATGTTGCTGCAATATTTCTATGCTATATGGGTTTTATGAATACTTATTTTATGAGTAGTTTGAGTAACCTTTTTTTAACCTAACCAATTCTAACTTAACCTAATCTATTGTAATTCGATTCTTTGCGAGATAGAAAGTATACTTACAAATATTAATCCAAATTTTATTGTAACTATTTAATTTAAAATTCGAGTATCCGACTCGGATTTCTAAGTACATATTGACCATGATCCATATAGTATCAATCGCAATCGAAATACAATTTCGGAGTACAAACTCGATTGAGTTTTTTGAGCATTTCCTATTTCGAGTAAATGCGTCGAAAAGGGGAAAACAAACGAAAGGCAATGGCGCCGCATGTCGAAGCGATTCCATATAGAGACTTCCATAGTTGGTTGCTCGCCGATTGTAGCGAAATACCGCACATTGTAACGTGCAAACCGACGAGTATATGTGTATACGGGTATGTATGTACATACACACACATATACACATAGAAGTGCAGTTACGCGACGCAAGGTCGTCGTCATCATCGCGACGCAGTCGGGGAGGTTAGCTGAACCGTTCGCGCCGGCGACGATGTCGTGTTAATTACTCTACAGCCCGCTTCGTCGCCTCCCAACACGAGGAAACGGCCACGATGGCCCCGCGCTTGAAAACCCGTTAATCCGCTCGCTCATTGTTCCCAGTGGCGCGCGTTCGTCGACATTCAAGCGCCTTGCTAATCCGCAAAAGTCGCGAACAAGGACGAAGGCTCAAGGACGACTGCAAAATACTTTGTGGCGCCTCGGTCAATGTTAACGCTCGATTACTTATAATCAATCCGGTTAATTATGCTCAACTTGGAGAAGATAGATGGCGCCTAAAAGTGAAAATTTTCAAATTACTTTTCCATTAATTTTGACAGTGATTATTTTAAAAAGGGACGTCTTTTTCCGAATAAATTGTTCCTCACCTATAAGTTAATGGAGTCAATCTTAACTCAATAAAAGTATTAAATACAATAAATATAAAACGATGTACATAGTAAAAGAGATATTAGCAGATCCTGACATCCATAATGGGAGGAGGAAAATTTCTGAAAAATTTTTTGTTTTATACTTAGCTTTTACTTCAGGGTCGAAGACGAGGACGTGATGAAACTTTTGATTCCATTTTTATTTTTTTTTTGTTTTTTAATTTTTAATTTTTTTTAATTAAACAAATTTTTGAATTTTTTATTTTTTACATTTTTTTAAATTTCTTATATACTGATTTATTTTTTCTTTATTATTTAAATATTTTCGCGTCGATAAGCCTTTTGTTTTTTCTTTTACTTACTTTTTTTAAACGGAGTCAGCAGAACTAATTTCTTTTAATTTTCACGGGGGTTTTAATCCCCCCCCTCCCCCAAAATCCGCTAGTGGTAAGAGATAAAAATATCTAAATAAAAAACATATGACATATGACTATAAAATGTTTTTATATTACAGTGAATGATATAAATTATTTTGTAAAAGTTTATACGAGATAAAATATTATGAGATTATATAAAAAAATGTGTGAATTACACAATTATTGATAAAAGTTCATTCAAAGTTAAAGTTAAATGTTTCAGCAATTAAATGTTTTTATTACTTTAAGATTGATTTTCTAGAATGTTTTGAAAAGAAATTATATTAGACCACTGTTGCGTTGAAACTTCTCCAATTGTTAAAGATTAATGACGCGTGTGTCTTCGTGTGCAAGAAGGACGAGGAAGGGGAGAAATCGTTAAACGCGGTGTTACAAGATAAGCTCGACAGGCACGGATATACCAAACTCGACTATAAATTCAACGAACCATTAATTTTCGGTGCCTTCACGCTCGAATATGCCTCGAATCTGGAATGTAAATCTCGACAATTTCTGTCTTCGCGGATCTCGCTCACACGAGACTTTTTGTGCGTTCGGGTCCGGGTCGTTCCACCCTGTGCTGTGTATGTAACTATCTGTCTGCGAAAAGTGTGTATATACTTTCCGGGCACGTATCCGCGGAACGACGAACACACGGAATGGTAATACGACTTGCATATAATGTTTCGATCTTACCTGAGGGAAATAACGGAAAATATTTCCGATTACTGGGTGTCGCGTTCTTTTACAACACTTTGTCGCGTTTTATCGATTTTTGATCTTTCAAAGAGCCAAATTGTACGTCGCGAATACGATATTATCTGTGTCGTTCCTGCGTTGAATTTGTAATTGGGGATAAAATTCCAATCGATCGCAAAATGGGGAAAAAACGATTATTGAGTTTGCTATGTTTGCTATTGGAACTCTAATAAGCCAAGCGGTGAACTGAAAAAATTGTATTCTCATTTGAAGAATTTCCTACTTATTTTTATACAATACTATGTTTTAAAATAAGCACCAAAAGATTTATCTTGACAACCTGAAGAGGGAAATCTTCTAAGGATTAGATTTGATATTTCCTAATTTATAAAAAAAATAGACAAAATGGAATTTATTTTTATATTAACGGAAATATATATTACATATTTTATAATACACAGGCACAGAAAAATCATAAAGGAAGCATAGCTATAGTAGCAGTACATAGTTCTAAAAATATTAAGCACGAGATCTGGGTTCTAAACGACTAAATTAGGTTATATTTACGTTAGGTTATATTTACTCCTGAATATTTCTTTTGAATTGCTCAAATCTTTTTCCTCGACTTATTATTAATTTTATCCATTCTTCTAATAAATTAAACCTATTCAGTGGCAAACATTATACTGCATAAAAACATGTAATTATTTGTTATTAGCAAAGAATATACTTTTAATTTTAGAGATTTTTCTAAAAACGCACATAAAAATATCTGTTAAGAGAGATTTTTCTCCCGACTGCTGCCAACCGAAAGTTGGCGAAAAGAGAGGGAGTATGCGTTTCACCGAGCTCGGATCGGTTGTAACGCTTATTCTCAATAACTACAGCATAGTTTTATATCAGCTTTGGAACATAAGTTTTTTACTAACCAAGGAAGGTTTAAAGCGTATTATTATCGTTATTTAGTCTGTTAATAAAAAGTGAAAAATTAATATTATTTCGTCAATACGGTCTCCCATTGGCTGACGAGTGAACCTAAGAGCAAAAATGATTCACCAATAAGGTTTGTTCTAAGCATTGGTATAGCGAATGTTGACAACATTTGGTACCTCGCGCGCGAAGTGATATAATAGAGGGAATAGTAGGTTAGACGTAACCTAACTGTCACGTGCTACTGTGTTAAGGTGCAATTTCACGTGCCGCTAAAACAAGTTATTGAAGCGACAGATTTATCGCTCGTAATCCAACATCAACAATTTTGTAGTTTGAATCAATTCAACTACAAAGCATTTACTGCTTAAACGCTTAACTTTCAATTCTGTCGCGCTGCCTGTTCTTTTCATGTACAAAAATGATCGCTGTTTAATTCAGCGACAAAAGTTGTTACGTGATCATTTTGTCGCTCAAACAATCGGTTTCAGCGACTCGTGAAAAGGCACCTTTATGTCAACATATGTACTGTGATTATTTATTATTTATTTATCACATGGATATATTGCAAGAAGTTATGGACAAACGAGTAAGTTTATTTTTTTATTATTATATGTATTGCTTTTATATTTTATAGTACACAGTTTTCTAACTGTGAAAATACAATTTTCTCGTGATATTTTTTATTTAGTTTTACGAATAAGAGACACATATTATAACTAATAATTTATATTTAATTATTTTTAATCATATTAAATGTTAACGCATTAAATTTTTACTTCGTAATTTTTTATAGCAAAGTAGAAAAGAAAGGGAACTTCTACATGTACATACACAATCTTACAGAAAAATACCACCAACTTACGACGATCTCTTCCTCATCGACAATAAATTCAAAGTCCTTCCGATAATTGCAGCGCATCGCGATCGAAAGTTTCCGGAGCGCGACGGGGCTTTAGTCGGCACTTAAAGTAGGAAGTTCGGAAAAAGGAGGAAAAGAGCTCCCCTGGCAAATGAAATCTCTTTTTCTGGTCCGCGGGAAATTATATACTACCTTTATTTATCGGCTAATGACAGTCGTCGTCTTTCCGACCGGAACCTCTCTTCCGCGAACTCTCGACTCGAACTTTTACAACAACAAAAGGGAACGATGCTTTTCTCGATACCGATAAATCATTCCGAGTAACATAAGTCCGGAGGAATGTTGACATTAAACGATCACCCCGTTCCGGAGATGTGTAACGATTGGCGAAATCCCCATAGATTGCATATACGTTGCAGTGTTATTGCTTTACCCCCGTCACTTATCGCTCAAAAAACCATCCATTATATATCGCGATATATTTTTGACAAATATGTAATAACTATAATCTTTTTTCTCATTATTTCTTTATATAAAAATAAATCTGCGGAGATAAATCCGTGATAAAAAATATGTCAACCGTGTTGACATTGATTATATATGTAGTTGTATGACAACAGAGAGTTTATCAAGTGCACGGTTCTCTCCAGGGCTATAAGGAATATTTATATGTCACGTATAATCATATAGCATATTCTCTTTCTCCCCAAGATGACATTCGTAGGTCTGATGTTCTCTTTGAAAACATCAGTGGAAGCTGCAGCAACGTGGCATAACGGTTTCGCAGAGTTCGCAGATTTAATAAAATGTCGACAAAAGTTTCATACCTACCTGCACCAGTACGGCATTGATGCATCAAGTATGACTCGTAACGTGTATGCCACGTGGCTCGTAAATTTTAAGCGAGCATTTCTGATCCAACACCAGTGTCCACGACGATATTAGAAATATATAGTTTGACATAAGAAATGACATAAAGTTTATTTCTTTCTTTTTATAATACTTTGAGAGAAAAGTTCCTGTTGAGGATTCAAATGCTCGCATGACATTATCCGTAGCGCTCAGGATCTCTACCGATCATCCTGAGCTTTCTTATCGATCCCCCTTTTTCTCTCTCTCAGTTTCTTAGATGAATATATATAATAACACAATATGTAGTTGAGAATATTTACAGAAAGAATAAAAGCTTACCTGTTGGGGGAGTAAGAAGAACGATTAAAAGAATCTCTTTCACGATTATCTATTTTATTAACTAATTATTGTTTTCGTATTTCTAGTCTTTTATCGCATTAATTTGACAGAATTAAAAATAACAAATTGATTGAAGCGATTGCCAGTTAAAATTTAAAACACAACGTAATAAAGGCTTGATTGACCAACACTGGCTATAGATAAAAAGTTCTTTTATTACAAAAGAAGCTATGTTTCAATCCTTAATTGGGTTTTCTTCAGGCTGTTCTTTAAATTACAAAGATAAAATTACAACTTCATGATGTCCGTTTTTGGTATGAGATCGAAAAGTATCAATTTAGCAATGATATATAAAAAACAAAGAAAGACGGTGTTCACTTAGAAAGGAAACTTAGAATAAACTATGTTTTTCCACTCTATTATACCTACAACATACGCACACATACGTATCATAATACAAACTATATTTTTATACTAGATTTCTAATCTAGATTTAGAGAATAATAGTGTTTTCTTTCATGTATCTTAATCACAGAGATCTTGTATTTATTATACAAAATATATATTTTGCAATCATAGAGAAGCATTTTTGATTCTCAACGTAACAAAGGCTTGATTGATCAACACTGGCTATAGATAAAGTTCTTTTATTACAAAAAAAGCTGTGTTTCGACCCTTAATTGGGTCCTCTTCAGGCTGTTTTTTAAATTACAAAGATAAAATTACAACTTCATGATGTCCGTTTTTGGTATGAGATCAAAAAGTATCAATTTAGCAATGATATATAAAAAACAAAGAAAGACGGTGTTCACTTAGAAAAGAAACTTATAATAAACATAGTTTATTCTAAGTTTCCTAAATATAGTTTGTATTATGATACGTATGTGTGCGTATGTTGTAGGTATAATAGAGTGGAAAAACATAGTTTATTCTAAGTTTCCTTTCTAAGTGAACACCGTCTTTCTTTGTTTTTTATATATCATTGCTAAATTGATACTTTTCGATCTCATACATGATGTCCGTTTTTGGTATGAGATCAAAAAGTATCAATTTAGCAATGATATATAAAAAACAAAGAAAGACGGTGTTCACTTAGAAAAGAAACTTATAATAAACATAGTTTATTCTAAGTTTCCTTTCTAAGTGAACACCGTCTTTCTTTGTTTTTTATATATCATTGCTAAATTGATACTTTTTGATCTCATACCAAAAACGGACATCATGAAGTTGTAATTTTATCTTTGTAATTTAAAAAACAGCCTGAAGAGGACCCAATTAAGGGTCGAAACACAGCTTTTTTTGTAATAAAAGAACTTTATCTATAGCCAGTGTTGATCAATCAAGCCTTTGTTACGTTGAGAATCAAAAATGCTTCTCTATGATTGCAAAATATATATTTTGTATAATAAATACAAGATCTCTGTGATTAAGATACATGAAAGAAAACACTATTATTCTCTAAATCTAGATTAGAAATCTAGTATAAAAATATAGTTTGTATTATGATACGTATGTGTGCGTATGTTGTAGGTATAATAGAGTGGAAAAACAGCAATACATATTTACGTTCAAACCTATAATAGTATTAAACGTAGCAAAAAGTGACTCCATGTGTGTCTTGTATACATGGATTTCTAATACGTGTTTGATCTGGACGATTTATAATGTGGAATTCAAAATATCAGTAATTATTCTTCGAAAATTAATTCGTAATTACCGATATTTTTAATTCCAAAATAAGGTCGCTACTATTTTGTTGGAGTTTGTCGTTCGCTTAAAATAGCAAATAAATACAGAAAAAGAAGTATACATGAAAAAATTGATATTACTTGATGAGTAAATAATAAAAAAATATTCGTCGTTTGTTTTGAAATGGCGTAGTAAAGGGAAAGCATATTGAAATGACATGTAGTATGTATATTCTATAACGTGCATATATATGATAGAAGGAGTGTGTGATCTCTCGAAAATTCCTCTTTTTAACAGAAATTAAAAAAATATTAAAATAAAACTAATTTTTTATTACACATATATATATATATATATATATATATATATATATATTGTTATGAATCATTTTGGATCAATAAAGTAATAAAAATTGATTATTTCCTAACTAAAATCCAATATTAAAGTCAATTGTAGGTAGTAATAAAGAAATTAGCAGCAAAAAGAAATTTTTAGTGACCATTTTGAGCGTCACTTTCAAAATCGATTTTTTCCACCTTTTACAAAATAAATGATTCATATATGCGAACAAATGTCAATTTCCGCTTGTACATTTCGAAAATAATAATTTCCTGAAACTTCAATTAACATTGCTTCCGATCAAATGAAGACTAACAAGTAAATTATTTTTTTTCGTCCGCATCGACTACTTATTTCTTCGTTGACTGAAAATAGACTAAATCGAGGAAGAGGTGCAAGGAATCAAAAAGATTCAAAAAGAAAAGCTTTTGCACTTCAACGGGAATTACCTCGTCTGCGAGAGAAGATTCCCGCCTCTCGTAAATATATATACCGGGTGAAGAAATTATCGCGACGGCCCCGCGCGACGCCAAGTATTACATTCAAATTAGAATCGCAGTATGCAAGTGGCGCCGATTTAACGTACCGAAAAATTGAAATGGATTATTTGGGTTAACTAACTGTTCGCCAGTACGCTTCGGAAATTTAAAAGCTCTTTGAAGATTGATCGACTCCATTTTACACGAAAAATTGCGCGAATTGATCGAAATATTTTAATTCCAGTATCCGGAGGACAATGTAAATCTTACAACATATTTTTTATACGGATGTAATAATTACATTTGCGAAAAATTTAGAGGGAGAAGAAAAACAGAGAGAAAAAACAGAATTTATAACAAGTTTCGATATTACTAAAATTGGAAATCGTGAATTCGACGATTCAACTTGCAGCAAGGCGAATTATTATTCCCATTTACGTTTCGGCGCAGTCGTAATCGAGTAATATTAAACATGCAAGTATACAGCGGAAACAGAGAGAGAGGGGGAGAGGGGGAAAGAAAAAGAGAGAGAGAGAGAGAGAGAGAGAGAGAGAGAGAGAGGAGATGGGAGAAAGAAAGGAAAGCACAGTAGAAGCTGTGGCACAAAGCGAATCATATTTCACGACTTAATTCGAGAGAACTTATCTCGCGACGGCGAGAGATTAGCTTTAATGGAATCGAATAAATTCTCGCTTTTCTCGCGCGCTTCGCGGCTGACGGCCGGCGATGCTGCAGCACGCGCGGAACGCGGAAGAGCCCGCTTGCGTCATTCCGCTCAACGTCTTCTTAATGCCGTATGTCAGTTTCTGAAATATTGCGAGCATTAAAACGCGTGGCACCGCCGCAGCAGTAGGCCATTTCTAGAGAGACGCTTCTATTGTCTTCCCTTTATACACAGTATATAGGGTAGTGCGCCATTTCAATGTCTTTGAATCTTTCTCTTTACGCCTTTTACAAAGAAATATTCCATACAAAAATTATTTGACTTTAAAGGAGGGAGATCACAAAACGAGGAAACGTTCCAATTGATCACGTCCCGATTGAACACAGACCAATCAAATTGTTTGATTAAGGTTAAGTTCAAGTTAGGATTAGGTTAGGTTAAAGAACTTCGTCCATTTTGGATCCCCTAGGGTTCAGTCATTAAACATAATTTTGTACATAATAATGGTAATATTAAAAAAGAATAATTGGATCTTTAAACTTCCGAAAGTATTTCTGATGCCCTCCTAATGATACCATTTATTCGTTTGACGGCTCATCATTAGAGTTGTCCAAGATAATAAGTATATCATTACTGTGCTCAGAAAGTATCTGTATAACTTCTGAAAAATATTTAGCATATTCTAGATTTAAATAATCGACTTAATATGAGAGCAATAGCTTACGACACGAGCACCATTTTTATGTTCAAACCACTTTCTTGAATGCTTTAGACGCAAAAAGAAATTTTGAAGAAAGGACGAATACAAAAACAAAAATTCTGAGTCATATTCAACTTAAAGTAAGAAATTATCAATTTATTACAAGCGTGAAAGCATTGTGTAAGAATAGATAATAAAATGAATACACTTATTATACACCAACATTGATGACGTTCTAACATTGAGGCGAGTGTTTTGGACCTGTAAATTGACACCTATAAATTTTCGGTTCTTTCATAATACCCTACAATTTGATACATGTCATTTTTGGGTTCAAAGGGTCCAGAAACTCCTATACAAAAGTTCTTTAGCTGATTTAATTGGTTGCTGAGTGGAACATGATTAATCAGATGCCGCTTCAAAACAGTTTGCTCATAGATAATACCACTTTCGAAAAATTTACTAATCAACATTTTTTTTACAAAGGAAACCGGATTTTTTTAAAGTTGTAGGTTTTAGTATTATGATAAATCCAATTATATGTATTATTAGTTATAGTTTTTTTTTATTTTTCCATAAGTTATGTAATTTTTAAATTTCGGATTATTAATATGTTTCGCAAATATAACAAGAATACTTATAGAATAGATGAGGTCTCCCTAAAAGCATGCACTTTCCTAGATACGAGCATATCCCCTTTCAGCTTTGAAATTTCCACACAATCCCATTACTTTGACATATCTACTATCTCTCGCGGTGAGTAATCCATTTTGATCTCATTAAAGAGATTTAGTATTATTATGCAATAACCATTAAATATCACTACTAAAGAATACACAATAAAATTCAATTTTAATAAAAAGTAGCTGTCAACATGTTTGCGGTACATTGATATTTAAAAATTTAAAAATTGTATAACTCATAGAAAAATCAAGGAAACTTTTAACTATTATAATAATATACGTATAATTGGATTTGTCTCAACGAAACTTACAACTTTTGATTTAAAAAGTATGTTACCATTTTTTAAAAAATGATGAATTTCTTAAAAGTGATGCCATTTGTAAATAAATTTTCCTTAAAGTCAAATCATTTTTATAAGAAACATGTTCTTGTGAAAGACGCAAAAAAATGATATTTAGAATGGGACTATGAGACATTAAAATGATTCAACACATATAATATAATATGTCCAAATAATAATAATTCGTGTTCGGGAAATGATTATGATCTCTCACGCAAAAAATTCTGTGTATTAATATTATCTTTTCTAAAGTTCAAACACGATATTCTTTAATTATAATTGTGTAAATATATAACTATAATATATTAATGAAGAAGATAAGATATTTATTTATATTATAACAAATATTAATAAGCTATATTGATCACAACATACCAAACAGTCAAGACAGATGCAATGGCTTCCAATTTTGGACAAATAGAAATTTGATCACCGAAACGCGGCAATGAGGTGCCACTCACGACATTGATATTGATGTGACGTTGACGTGACATATAGCGTGAATCGACTTTGATGTAAAACTGTCAACGTTATAAAGTTCAATAACCATATAGAGCCGCGTTCTCTTCGAAAGTTCCATGTGCAAACTGGAATAAACATATGCATATTAAATTTCTTTTCCAATAAATCTTTAATTTCTTAAGTTATAGTCCCAAATATAGACATTTAATTATCTAAGATATAAAATAGTATATTGTGTATCAAGTGCGGAAAGTTGACAATTGGTCACGAGTGCGGGGGATGGACGCACGAGCCGAAGGCGAGTGCGACCACCCCACACGAGTGAACAATTGTCAATCCGCACTTGATACACATACTATTTTGTATTGCAAGTGCAGGCAAAGTGGCTGTTTCGGCGCGTTTTCTGTGCGCGAGGAGGCCGATCGCACGCCGCCATTTTGCCGCGGCACGGTGGGGGAATAGCCGGTTTCAATACATTTCCTACGGCTTGAGCCGTATACAATGACTTTTAACGCGGCTCAGCCGTAGATAATGGCTTTGAAACCGACTTATTCACTCACCGTGTCGCCGCTAGATGGCGGCGGGGGAAATCGGCCGCTTTCGGCACAGAAAACTTGCACCGAAAGTGCCACATTGCCTGCACGTGTAATACAAAATAAATTAAATATATTTAATATATTGTTCTACTTTTATATACCTACATACCATAGATATATATATATATATATATATCTTTTTCGCGAGATATTATATTTTAACTAAAGTTTAATGTAATATTATAATATAGAAACAAATGTATAGAAATGTATTTATTCCGATGATAATAAAAAAAACTCAGTTATTTTTGAAAATTTAATTTCTACTTTTGCTAAAATATTTATTTAATTTTCTAAGATTCACTCAGTTGCAAATTCGCCACTTTTTGTACAGTTCGTAGAAATCATCGATCTCAGGACCATCCATCGCTTTGAAAACGATCCTCTCGTAAGTTTCGCGACGTGTTCCTCGTCGAGGGTGTGTATATCAGACGGTAGGTAAGATATTTCCTACGAATGTCTGTTACGTCTTGATTAATGCTCGCGCCTTAACCCTTTATTACAAGCCTGTCAGCTGAGGCTGAGACTGTAAGGAGAAAGAAAAAAAGAAAGGAAGAAGAAAACAACAGAATCAAAACTCCCCCCTCTCTCTCTCTCTCTCTCTCTCTCGTTCTCTTTCTCTCTCAATCGTCGGACGATGATGAATGTTTTTTTCTGGGCGTGAAAGAAAGAATACAGAAGATGCCACGATTCTCCCCCCAGCTTTTCACCCTTCAGAATTTCGTTCCGAAGGTCGCGTCCTGTGGCTCTACACGATTACGAAATCCTTCGACATTCCCGGAATGACTCCAGGGAAATTAACGAGCCGCGGATTCAATGTCAATTTTTATCGAAGAGAACCTTCCCGCGCGATCCTTTCCTTTTAGATCAAATTTTCTCTTGAGAGGAAATTTATTTTGGAGACTTCTGGGAACAAAAATTGAATAATTCGTTCGAGAAAATAAAATTAATCTAATTTCAATCTAATTTACATGAATTAATATCTAATCAATATATCTTTGGGAATAATAAATTTCTGCTTTAATATCATTTAATCTAGATATATAAATGAATTGTTTCACTTCTGTGGATTTGATATACACGCAAGTAGCATGACAAAATAATTAAGAGATTAATGTTTGAGGGAGAGAGAATGCAAGCGAAAAATTAAAAACTTCTTTTCAACTTTCCTTCTGAAATATATACGCGCAGAGGATTAAAAGTTATGGGAGCGAGATTTCCAGCAGAAGTTTAATAGCGTATCCGCGTGTATATTAACGTATATTCACGCGAGCGAAGATATTATATAGCGCTCCCTTTCTCTCTCACTTTAATCATAAAGACGTTTTCGGCCACTTACGAGAACCAAAAAGAAAAAGGGAGAAAAGATCGATGTAATAAACGGTAAACTTAAGAAAGAAATAAAAGAAGATTCTCATCCAATCGTCGGTATGATTCGTTCTTTCAACATAAAAATTCTAGTAAAAAAAAGTGATATAATTCGCGCACCAAAACGATCTTTAATTTCTCGGTTGAAAAGAAGGAAGCGTAATGTATATTACCGAAAGACACAGATTTAATATTGAAAAATGAGAAGTATTAAACCTCTCTCTAATGGTGAAATAAAACTTGGTTTTTAACCAATCGTAAATCGATTCCGCGAAAGCATGTGATAACCTACACGCTCGTAATTTCAGACTTCCAACATGCCAAAAATTTATCTTTTTCGAGATAACACCGAAATGCATTTTTGAGACGTTTTAATGAAGAACCACGAGTTAACCTAAGACGAGTAATCGAACTCTATTCTTTTTGCTGACCGAGAAAACTGTGAAAATATGTTAATAGCCGAAATAATTTCATGTGGTCGATCAAACACAAATCGCGGTTAGGTTAGGTTTCCTCAAAAGTAAAATGCAGTTTCTAGGGAGACTCCATAAGGCATCAGAGATAGATCACCATGAGGATTTGAACTAATAGAAATCCTACCCACGACTTCTCTTCCCCTCCAGGAATTCTCTTTTGAAGATTTCCCCCATGTAAAAAAGAAATTAGATTAAGTTAGGTTAGATTTTTCCAAAAGAAATGCAGTTTCCGAAGAGTCCCCATAAGGAGTCAGAGGTATATATAGAATCACCGTGGAGGTTTTAACTGATAAGAATCCTATCCTCAATTCGCCCCTCTAAAAAATCTTCTTTTGAAGATTTTCTTCGTATAAAAAAAGTTAGATTAAGTTAAATTAAGATATATCTAATAAATAATATATGTTAATAATGTCGTTTTAAAAAGCGACAATTAAACGACATTATTCTCTTTTAGTGCCATTCATTACTAGACTATCCCGCAACATCTTTTCCCAAACGGAAAAGATCTGCTGGAAGAACTAATAAACCGAGCGAGGCATTTTCTTCAGCAAATCGATAAGGTACTGCCGCCACGTCGAAACTTAATTCTGGTGATCTCTCTCTCCTACTCTCTCCCCGCCTCTCTCCCCCTCTCTCTCTCTCCTCTTCCTCCTTTTCTTTCTATTTTACCGCGACGAAAAGATGAGTCGCTTCCTCGGAGCAGACTTTTATGAAGACATGTCTTACGGGGGTCGCTACTTGGCTTCTCCCTCGCGCCGACATTTTTCGCCGAAGTCGACCGTTTCGCACCGAAGGTCGAATGCGACGTACGTCGCGAGAAATTTTCACCCATGCAATTCCTACAGCTCGTAAATTCCTCGTCCCTGCGCCGGCCACTTCACTTTTCTCCGAGGAGACGTGGTTAAGGTACACGTAAATGCACGAAGATAAAGTATTAAGCCGCAAGGAATTCCAGCTCTTGCTTCTTCATCAAGGAGAAACTCTATCGCGCCAGGAAACCGCCGGCCAGAAACGCCGACCGCCTATTTGCGCCGCGTTAATTGTGGTTAAACGAGTATTGTTAGAAGTAATACTTACAGAATTATTACTTTTTGCAAGCAAAAATAATCCTAGTAAAATATAGGACACTGAAAACAAGAATTTAGATATATTTGTACATAGAGAGAGAGAGAAAGAATATTGAAAAATTCCAATATTACACCAAGAAAATTATTGTCTCAAAATAAAAGAGTTGTATTATAAAATCCCTCTTAACATATATTCTGTTTCGAGAATATTTTCTTAAACTAAGAATATATTCTTTGTTAATAACAAAAACGGTCGTATAATTTTATGCGGATTATTTATTTGACGTTATATGACATCATATTGTTGCAGCAATATATAGTTATAAGTGTTGCAATCTACAGTGCAATTTTTGTTATCGAATGGTTTTAGTTGATTAGAAAATAGATGAAGTTAATAAGTGAAAAAAAAGTAACTTGAGTAACTTAAAAAAAGTGTGCACAAATGAACGTAATGTGTAACCTAATTTGATCGTTCAGAATTTAATCTCGTGCCTTATGTTCAGTCTATGTGTACAATGCTTTCTTTATACTTTTCTCTATACTATGAAGCAATATACTCTTTTATTAATATAAAAATAAATTCCATTTCGTCTACATTTTTATAAATTACGATTATCTGATAGTAATTTTTAGATTTCTTTCTTTAACCTCCGATCTTTTAGGATTCTTCTTTTAAGATAAGAGGATTTTTGGCGCCTATTTTATTAGAACAGAGTATTCTACAATGCAAAAAACTTAAAAAATACAATTTTTCAATGTAACAGCACATGTTTCAATTTTTGTCAACTTCAACTATTTAATTTTCATCAAACATAATTTTTGTTTTAAATACTTGGTTTTTTCTTTTTTTTCATCTTAAATACAAATTTGAATTGTGTAGCAAGATATTGTCTGCCAAGAGCGTTTGCCTTCAGTCCCATTGCATAGACATTGTGCAAAATCGTATTACAGGACTCAGATTCACTACGGAAATATTTCGATACGAATTAAACGTGACGAATAACGAAGCAAATTTCACGAAGGCGCAAGGATTTGTGCACCAAGCAACGAATCCGAGAAAAGAGGAAGGGGGAGAAACTGCACCGTTTCCGCGTCATTGAGTGTCGCGATTGTCTCTGCTCGTTGCAGCGATATTTCAAGACAGCCGAAATTGTTCTTGTCGAGGCGAGACCGCTATTGTGTCGCGGCATGCGAACAGCAGCAGTTCGGAGTCGAGATTTTCGAAGGAAACACGGATTCCTCCAAAACTCTCCCGCCGGCATTTCGGCTTCATAAGCGAAATACTCCACGCCATATGTTTGAACTTCTCATTGGCTCTTTCGGGTTTCGTCGATGGCTAGAAACGTGCCCACGTTGATGTTCGACATTGCGTAAAAGAGATATTATCTTTAACCACAACGTTAAAAGTCGGTTGTATCATATAGGTTATTTTTCGTCTCATATTACATTCTCGATTTGACGCTCGAGCGAGCTACGACAATTAATCTGCCATCAAATCTTGTAAAATGCAATATTTATATAAAATACACCTCTCTATGTATATTTCCAATTTATGACGGAAATACGCGAGGTTACTTTGTGTTCGGTTGATACGTCGATACTCCTGCGAAATAATGTAATAATATTTGAACAGGAATCTCTACACGCGATACTGGAGAGATGAATATTCGTGGCTTCGCGTGCTTTATTTATAAACTCGAAATATCGAGGCGAAAATAGATATAACTTAACCTAACCTAACTCTCGTAAATTGACTTCGTCGATTTCCGATTTCCGTATCCGTTAATTGACAGTCGATAATTAAATTTTCGCTAATCGCTCGATATTTTTCGCACGATAAAACGGCAAAACAGAATTGATTCCTTAAATCGATTCGGATGCGTAAACCTTTATCGAAACATGATGTTTCCTTGGTTGATCGCGCAACCATGGTTGGTTCGCGCGACAGCATGGCAGATGTTTGCCGGCAGTTTGCCGAGACAGGCAATATACAGCACTTTCGTGTGCCTTTCGTATACTCGTAGTTACATAGTTACGTTCATAAGCGAAATACCGCCTCTTCTGCTGACGAGTCCCGTGTTTAATCTCTAAATACGTACGCGCGTCGTTTAATCCTCCGAATGTCTGAAGATAGAGAGACTTCAATTTCTGTAATATCGCAGAGAAGAGCAAAGCGATAACGAATGTCTCGCAAAATGTAGAAATAAAGTGCAACAAATGCACTTGAATAAAAGATAATACAGAGTGTTTATGAAATACTCGGGCAAGCTTCTAGGGCATATTTTTCACATCAAAATAAAGAAAAAAGTTTATATGTACCCATATAGTCAGAAATGAATAGTTGCGAAAGTGGTTATTATAGCAAAACAAAGTTTATGTTAATGTTATTATTAAATAATTATAAATAAATATATAACTAATAAAAAATGCTCAAAATGGCCATTTGATTGTCACCATTTAAAAACAGTCATTGACATGCTGAAACAATTGAAGGATTATCGAACCATTTCAAAGATTCCTGAACGATTTCGTATGGGGATCCTAAATGCCGTCCTGTTTTATCGATAAAATATCATCTTTGCGCATCTTTTCATTGATTGAATAGAATATTAAATGCTTTTTCACGATTAAAGTACATATAGAAGCAAAACGCGAACCTACCGATTTTATGTTAAAGATAAAATTTTTTAAATTAAAATAATAAATTTTTTGTTCTTAAAAATAATGTTTTATCGATAAAACAAGACGGCGTTTAAAGCACCCTTTTAAGGGGATGCTGGAATGACGACCGAACTCCGATAGGTTAGTACCACACATATCTAAACATATGCACGTATACACATATACACATGATAGGTTAGTACCACACATATCTAAACATATGCACGTATACAACACATATGCATGAAAATGTTTTTAATATATAACTTTTTTATTAGAAAAATTATTTATAATAAATTATTGCCAGTCTGGTCGACTTTAAACATTGAGGAGTGGTTTTTTATTAATTATTACTGGCAACCTTAAGGATTATTATTTATTTTTTTATTAGACTTGCAATCTCACTTTTAAATGTTTACTAATATTTCTTCATATTATCTTTACCGCGTATACTATATTTTATGCACAGACAAACTGCAGAACTTTTTTATTAAATAAGTATTGTTACAAACTGACACAAAAGAAATCGATAACAAAACTGTAATTTTTTATTTTTATATGATTGATATATGCAGTCATAGTTAGCGCGGTCCATTTTTATAAGTACTTTAATCGTGAAAAAGGATTTATTGATCAGTATAGTCAATAAAAAGATATATAAAAACACTAAATATTCGCATTCAGTCGGTAAAAACATACTTGCAGCATCCCCTTAAGGAGATGCCGGAGATGTTTTTACCGACCGAATGCAAATATTAATTATTTTGGGATATCTCTTTATTGATTATACTGATCGATAAATCCTTTTCCATGATTAAAGTACTTATAAAAACGGACCGCGCTAGCTATAATTTCATATATAAATAATTATATAAAAATAAAAAATTATAGTTTTGTTATCGGCTTCTTTTGTGTAAGTGTGTAACAATATTTATTTAATAAAAAAAGTTCTACAGTTTATCTGTGCATAAGATATAGCTCGCGCAATAGGGATAACATGAAAGAATATTAATGAACAACTAGAAGTGAGACAAATTTAATAAAAAAGTTATATATTAATAAATTTTCACGCATATGTGTGTGTATATGTGTATACGTGCATATGTGCGGTTATGTGCTAACCTATTGGAGTTCGGCCGTCAGTCCGGCATTTTCTTAAAGGGATCCTAAACAGTCTGTTTTATCAACCGAACGATTATTTATTTTTAGATAAGTTATTTTTTTTTATTGGCAGTTTGTACGCACAAAATGAGATTAGTCTCAAATAGAAAACGCTTGTGTGAATGAATATAAATAAACTTTTAGATATAAATTTAGAAGCCTAATAGGAACGTTATGCATGAAAGTTTATTATACGACAATCGTTCTTATTAGGTTTCTAAATTTATATTTAAAAATTCATTTATATTCATTCAAACATTTTCTATTTCAGACTGATCTTATTTTGTACGTACGAACTGCCAACATTGTGTATACGTGCATATGTATGGATATGTGTGGGGCTAACCTATCGGAGTTTGGGACGGCGTTTAGGATCCTCTTCATGACGCGTTGACATTTCTTCAATTTTCTTTACCGTTATTAATAGATTGCGAAGTTGCAAAGCACTAAAGACGTTTTAAATGTCCCTATATATAGATAAAAATCTAGCTGTCTTAAAAAAAGACTCGATATTTGACATAGGTTTGAAACACTGTATATAATCAGAAGCCATAATTATGGAGAGGAAATAAGATCGAACATGTACTATGAACACTGTTCATGTTTATAGACCATGCCAATGTTTATAGACCATAAGAGAAAAACCTTTATTCTAATATATTGGTTTTACATCGATTACATGTGTGAGCTCGATAGTAAAGGCGCGTAGTTTAAACTTAAATTATGTATTCATGTATGTATATATATGCCACAATATACAACGATAATGGTGATTCACGCCGGAGGAGATAATAATGTTCTCGAAACGGGCAAGAGTTCTGTACATGATTCAAACGCGAATCTATTCAAAAATTCATGAGCACCCTTGCACGGTGCGTTCGACGAATCGGGAGTACCTAGTAAACTCGTGTCGTGTACCCTCTCCAAGGGCCGATAATCGATTTTCTCGGCAACAAACGCACCATTCGACTCAAACTACCACGAAACACCGCTATTGACAAGAGGCAGAGAAAGATAGGGAGATAAAAAGAGAGAGGGGAGGAGAAGAGAGAACAGGAAGTAAAGAAAGAGGGCGAACCAAAGAAGGACAAGGGGATAATCGAAGGTGGGTAAAAGACGCAGCCTCCATTTGTCATTCCGCTGATGGCATGTCTGAAGAAAATCGCGAAATAGGTTCGAGTCGATCGTGATCAAATTCCCTGTGGAATACTCGCCGAAAAGCTCAACATTTTCGAGTTCCTCCTCCTCTCTCTCTCTCTCTCTCTCTCTCTCTCTCTCTCTCTCTCTCTCTCTCTCTCTCTCTCTCTCTTTCCTTACAAAAGTTTCCCTATCTCGAAATTTTGTCTACACTCTAATGCGTTCACCTCTCGAGACTATTCATTTCGATGACCTAAATGGTACTTCTTCCACGTTCCTCCTTCCTTATCTCTTGCTGGTGGTGGTTTTGGTAGGCAAAGAGCATTATTTGATTTTTAAACTTTAAACTTAAGAACGCATGTAAGAAAAATATAAGGAAAATAAGATATATTACTAAAATTTGTGAAATAATAACTACAAAAGAATGAAAGATATTAAATTGATTGTTTGAATATAAATTACACATCATGGGGCTAGCACAAGTTGAAGTAATTGCATTATCATGGATATGCGCAAGCATAGACAAGAAACCCATCCAATCTTCTCTGTACATTCTGCCAACTATTTCCGATGTAACATAACCGAATAGGAGAGCAGAAATCCGTAGCAAACAATTGTGTTCTTTAAAGAATTGATTGCATTTCTCGCGATGCTCAATGGCAGCTTCCCACATTGCTCGTACGTGTTTTCCGCTCTTTTTCGCCTCGATCTCTCCATCTACCTTTAATCCCCTTCACTAATATCATATCTAATTCCACTGTTTTTCCTGAAGATTCTCTTTAAACAATGAAGTCTCAAACGACGAAGAAGAAAAATGTACTAGTCCAAAATGTTCCAATATATGGGTACCCGAATACCAACAGTGTTCTTTGACATATTGCACTGTAACAATTTCTTCAAACAGCTGTCAAGTGTCGAATATTCTTTTCTGTTATATTTGTTTAAGAGATTTCGAATCCATTTTCGAATTAGGTATCGCAGCTTGTTTTAACCCATTTAAAACACTATCGCCAAAGCGGGTTAATATCATTAACATCAATAAATCAGGTTCACGCAAACTCGATTAGCTGTAAGTCGTTAATGTAGCTGAAACTTTAATTACAGTTTGTGATTCTCTTTAAACAATGAAATCTCAAATAATGACGAGAAAAATTTAGTCCAAAATGTTCCAATATATGGGTACCCGGGTACCAACAGTATGTTTTTTGATATATTGCACTGTAACGATTTCTTCTTTACAATTGCCAAGTATCGAATATTCTTCCCTGTTATATTTTTTAAAAAGATTTTGAATGCATTTTCGAATTAGGTATCGCAGTTTGTTTGAACCCACCTGAAACACTATTGGCAAAGCTGGTTAATATTATTAATATCAATAAATCAGGTCCACGCAAACTCGATTAGCTGTAAGTCGTTAATGTAGCTGTAACTACAGTTTGTGCAAGCTAGGTAGACCATGCAGTCTTCACTCTCCCTCTCTCTCTCTCTCTCTCACACACACTCTCCTTCTCTTTCTAGTAAGCGATAGTTAAATTTTCATTCGCACGTCTGAGCATTCCTCGTTGAATCGATAGCGGACGTTGATCGTGCGCGTTTTTTTTCAGTCACAACGGAGGAGAAGAAAACTCGGAAATTCGGGTTCC
Organism: Nylanderia fulva; assembly: GCF_048542155.1. Classification (NCBI taxonomy): domain Eukaryota; kingdom Metazoa; phylum Arthropoda; class Insecta; order Hymenoptera; family Formicidae; genus Nylanderia; species Nylanderia fulva. The sequence goes on from NW_028190894.1 coordinate 497,700, forward strand.
ACCCGGAATGTCGTTATCGTTCACCTTCCTTAAACCCTATCCAGTGGGGAATTCTCTGTCTCCCCCGGCCCATCCTCCGTCAGTTAGGTTTTATGGTAACGCACGTGGGCAAAGTCCGCGCGTCGATGCGAGTCCTTCTCAGTCAAATCGATGAAGGAAATAAAATGAGCAAATGTTCCAAGTGCATTCCCTTTATTGCCCCTTTCTCTATCGGCATTTTCGTAAATCCTTAAGCCACCCCCTCCGCCGGCATACTAAAGTTGCTGTCGCCGCATTTACGAGTTCACGAGCAGTCTTTACTCAAGTGCCAGAAGAGCAATGTCCCGCGCTCAAGTCAGAAAATACATTCAATAGAAAGCAACATAGAGAAAGAGATACGGTTCAACGATTGTAAACTTGGTTCTGAGTGAAAATAATGTTGTTATTTTTCAAATATATGTATAACTTAAGGACATAAGAAAGATATGAATAAAATAATATCATTATTACATTATATGAGAATACTCTCATATAAGGTGTTCATTTTAATTAGTATAATCGAATATTACTGAAACTGTAACTAGAAAATGTTCCAAAATTAAAAGATTTCGAAAAAGTCGCTAATCTTGAATTTTAATTGAGGCAATTTTTCAAAGTCATTGAAAGATCAATCTCATTCTTTTTACTTAGATTTTATAGAAATCTTTGGAATCAACCTAATTTTTTATATAAATTCTTGCAATATTTGGAACAAAAAATTATAAGACTAAACGTGGATAGGATGGCCAAAAATAAATAATTTACAAGATATTGGCATAATGAAAAGTTCCACAAGAAATTAGGCTAGATTTCTTCGGGCGCGCGAAATCTCAAAAAATAAGCATATATACCATTTTACCCTCCGCGAGCTTTTCCTATTCGGATATAACGGTATTCTCGAAATACGTCATCGCGTCTTTCACAATCGGATCGCGCTGTTCGCGACAGCATATTTATTCACTATATTTGCAAAACTGATGTTCAATAACGAATATGCGAGTCGAATTTTTCATATGTATGTACGTTGTACATTGCAATAAACAAAGGCCTTTGTAAATTATACATAAGTTTAAGAAAATAAAAGTTTAAATTAAAAAATATAGAGAATTAATTCGTGAATATTCGCAAAAGTCGCTTTAGAAATATATTGATTGCTCGAATAAGAATTAATTATATCAGCCAACACATTGTGAAAGAATCACTCGCAAAGAAAATGTAAATTGATATGAACGGGACGTAAAATATTAATTAACAGGGGAACTATCTTTATCGTAAACTTGGGCAATTCAAAATGATTTCGTGCCGAGTTTATATTTAGTGTTGCGTGACATTAAGGATAAGTAACGCGCGCAAACTTTATTCCAATGAGGTTTGTTACATTTTCGAAGGCGCGCGCTTAATCACAACGGAATTACATAAAGAGGATGAAACTTTTAGTGTAAGAAGTATACGACAGCTGCGCGAATAACTTCCCCCAGCCTGTTGCATATCTCTCGCACCCTCGCTGAGACAGCAGAAAAAAGAATCGATAACCCTCTGTCGACAAGGTGATAGAAATTTCAGAGTAAGGATCGCTCTTGTAACTCGACATTTCTTATCACCAGTTGCAGACTTTATCTTCAATTATTTATTATGTTGATAAGTAATAAAGCTTGCAAACTTCTAAACTATATTTATAAATTTTTAAATCGATCTTTTCTCTTGATCATTAATTTTTTTCAGTAGAAATAAAGAGTTGATAACATTTACTAAACTATTAAATATTCTAATTTATTACACATATCAAACAATGTATAATGGCAATTATACCTATTAGAGTGAATTTGAAGAATTAAAATTCTAAAGGATTTTTTGTATCGATCGCATTAGACAGATTCCCTAATTTATCTCGCAATTTTCTCTCTCTTCCGTATAATTATCTCATATATAAGTCGCGGTCTCGATAAAATATGTAGCCGTCGGCCGCATCTCAATTTTTTATTCAAAGCACTTTGCGACTCTGCCGCTTCTGAAAACTTCCCGTTGCACCTTCGTTCCACGTTCGCGACGATGGAAGTTAGCTCTTTCCGTTTGGAGGCCCTCACTTAAAACTTATAAATGCAATCCGGTCATGATGTTTGCCCGTCGATGACTTTTTCACCCGCGCTCTTCTTCTTCCCTCTATCTCGGTACCTAAAGATTATTGACCGACCGCGGTAGGTATTCCAAGTCTTCCCAACTTTCTTCTGGGAATTCTATTTCCTCCAAAAATGATTCCTCCTCTTCCTACTCCTTCTCCCCCTTCGTCCCTTTTCCCCGTCGAATCGTGAAGAAAGATGGCGAACGGCGAAAAGCGATTTAAACCGTCCAGAGAGTTCTTCTGTAGTGAAAAATCTCCGGATTTTTAATTCAAGGTACGTCTCAGAGAGTTGCATCGGTAAAGCTATGTTACGTGATTCTTACAGCTAATGGAGTGGAGGCTAATTTTTTTAAGAGATCAGGTTTTTTCTATTTTGTATTTTAGACTAATACAATTATTACATGTTTATTTATTCTAAAGAATAATTTTTTAGGATATTTTTAAGAGCTTGTCCCTCTCTAAGTACTCACATTTCAACTAACACTCATCAATTTTGCATTTGTTTTAAAATATTTTAATGTAGTCTTTTTTACGAGAGAAATTCATTTCTGTGTGTATGCGCAAGAAAAATCTTTGTACGAAAAAGCTGCACATGCAATTTAATTTTTTTCAAAATAATAAATGATTTACTATTTTACTTTGAAATTTGCACACCCAACCAAGGCAAAAATTTGCAAACAAGGTACTTTTAATATTTTTCATACCGCGCTATTTCATACAATTTGCAACTGAACTATATTAATCAATCTTCTTCCACTCTATATGCTAGAAATTAATTGCAACTATATTACATAGCGACCGCGCTGTTTATTTATCGGCAATTCACGATATTCAGCGGGTTTTCGGGTCGCGTCTACACACTCAAAACGCTAGTTCGAAGTTCGGTAACGGGCACGTGCGAAGGAATCGATGTCGTTTGCATTCACATGTATGCTAGTATTCCGAGGCCACGTCGGCCGATATGTGTGTTTACATAAATGTGTTGTTATAAAGCACAGCCTTATTCGTTTAATAATTCGCAAGAATTGCATCGATGGGTAATTTAAAAAGAAAAATCGCAATCATGCACGATGATAGTCTCGATTAGAAATAAGATTAAGTTCGATATACAGGGTGTCCCAGTTTAAATAATGTATTAATATATTTAAAAAACTAATGACTCCATCAAAAAAAGTTTTATACAAGTTTTTTTAATTCAAAGGGGAAAATGAAGTCATTGGTTTGACCTTGGATAATTGTTTCAAGGTCATAGTTGCTTTTAGGAAAAAGTATGCAACTGCATGTTGCAAATTACATATTTTTTTAACAATTATCTGTTTTCTTTATATTAATTGAGTGGTCTTATTATTCCATGCATAAAAGTATTAAGGTAAGATTACCAAAAACTGAATTTTACTAAATATTTTACATTTTATGTCAAAAAAAACAGGTAACTTTAATGAAAAAATACCTAATTATAGTCTTTTAAAAAACTCTTAAGATAAGCTACAAGAACGTGAATTGAAACATAGAGGTTTTCATTTAAGAAATTGAAAATAACCTTCAAATGACCTCCAAATTTGGCCTCTAGGTCAAAGTCAAGGTCACCATCAAAGATGTTTCCCTCGAAATCCTACCATTTTTGTATGAAACATTTTTTGAAGGAAGTCTTGGTTTTTGAAATACATACATTAATGCATTATTCAAAATGGAACACCCTGTATATGTATGTATTTAAAAATTCGAATTGAATTCGAATCATCAAGCTTCATTTTTTAGGATTCAAATAATAATCATAAAAAATCACATTTCAGATATTGTATTTGCAAAATTCAAGTGAAAGGACTGTTTTCTTTTCTTCAAAATGATGCGAAATTAGAAAATTATGCAAACAATAAAGGACCTCGTAATCCTTATGGAAATTGGATTTCGATGGAATTGGCTGGTTTTTTCATATGTTGTACCTTTTATAATCTGCTGAACAAAAAATATAATAGCCTCAAAGCTAAATACGAACAATTATAATCCATAAAAATAAAACAATTTGATTTTACCGGGATTTTATTTCATCTAGGATTTTATATAGGTCCAAAAACCTCTATTAATCTTATAAAATTAAATTTCGGTAAGATCAACTAGTTTTCTCGTTTGTTCCATTTTATGATTTACTGAACAAAAAATATAATAAATTCAAAGCTAAATAATAAATAGTTACTAATTTACAGCCAGATAAATACGAAAAATTCGGTCTCTGCGAGTTGTTTGATCAGTTGTAATTGTCAGTAACTGTCCATTATTTAGTTTTGAAGGTATCACATTTTTTTATTCAGCAGATCATAAGCTACAGCATATGAAAAAAATATATATGTATATATGAAAAAACAGCTAATTTCATCGAAATTCAATTTCCATAAAGATTGTGCGGGTCCTTTAAACCCATTTGTAAGATACTTAATCTCATTGCTACTTTCGATACATTTAGATATTTCGACTTTTAATATTTCTTCTTTAATTTGTCGTAATTGCATAAGTAGAATAAAACTTGTACGATGCTTTCTTCTTACTCGAAGCACAACCGTCTTAAAACAAATTATCGAAGTTTTCGCGAAACACATTCTCACACAATAAAATGCGATCGTGACTGCGATATGTGTGCGTTATGCGCTGTGATGATATACGGCTGACAACTTAAATGGATTTTCTCCTAAGTGACTTTTCCTGTTTCCGAATTCCGTACCATCGAATTCGCGATCGATGGATTTTATTTGGCATTCGGGCGCGGATATAGACGCGAAGTTTATACACGAGGGAAGCGAATATCTTCAATTTTCTTACGGCTAGATAACATTCGCTTCACGGAGAACAGCAATAAAATAAAAATCGGCTTAGCCGGAAGTAACGACGGACTTCCACGTATCCACCATGGATCGCATTTATCAGCCGGCTATTTCATTTCGGTAGTGTTCGCGCGCCGCATCCGTAATCCTTTAAAGTAATATCGGTGCATCCGCGTGTTACATCGGATTTTCTGAAATTGATTTACAACGCTGAATGTGTGTGCGACGCATGTCGGCGAAAATTCGCATCGCGGCCGCGGCGCCACAAATTGTTCGTCAAATAACTAAAAATTGAGACACATATATGCATACATATTTATATACAATACATATACATATATAACAAGATGCATTCGATACTCTATAGGAATTAGAAAATCAAAAAGTTATGTATCGAGCAAGATATGAGACGTTTGCGAGAAATATTTTTCTAAAAATGTCAATATTTATGTAGGAAAGGTAAATGCGAAACAAAATTCAGGCGGATATATTTCACTTTTAGTTGTCAAAAGATTTTACACTTGATGTGTGTGAACAGATGATACCTCACTCGCGCGTCTTTAAATATAACAACAATAACAATAATAACAAAACAACAATAATAACAATAACAATAATAATAAATAAATTTCGGCGTACTAATAATTTTATATATATATATATATATACACTCGATTAATTGATAAATTTGATTCCACTCGCTGTCCAAATTATGAACGGTAAATATATTTTCGCTCCTATTTTTATTGCCGTTCAATGTGTGTTCATCGTCGCGTACACGTGTAATCCACCGGAAATATATCCGCAATTCTCCGGATGCTCTCGATTCGTTCCTTCAATTTATGAGAGAGAAGCAAAAATTAATACAGTGAGAGGAGAGGAATTGGGAGGGAAGAAATACAGAATGGGAAGGAGAAGGGATAGGGTGGGAAGAAAAAAAAGAGAGATTTTATACATACATCGAATAACTTTCGTAATCCTTTTTTTTTTTTGTACGCTTCTACCACGCCTTTCATCCTACGAAGGTGATATTCCGAAGACTCCGGTTTATGATGATCTGATAGCTACCCTCTCTCGCAGGATGATACGAGCCACGTTCCCCGATCTCATCCGTGAACCTGTCGCATCTTCATACCGACGACGCGACAAGAATTTGACAGTCATATGAGCATATTGCGCATTTCCTGGCCACACGGGCATTATTAGAATATCGATTAGAATATTTGACGTATATGACATTCGTGGACGCCGCATAGATGGCATGAAAATTTTGATATATTACGAAGACGAAAAAGTCCGCGTAATAAATATAACGTGAAACGTATTTTAAATGTTATTTTTGTTTTAACATTAATAATTATATAATTAAGTATGTATTATATTATGTGCGCTTAATAAAGCATTGCTGCAAACTATAGGGATCGATATTTGTATCTCATTGTCAGTTATATCTGTTATATGTATGACAATTGATTTTATATTAATGATATATTAATAGCGTTATGTCAATGTAAAGTAATTCAGTATTATATCATACTAAATTATAAATCACACAGTCAATATCCTTATTTAAAAAGGATATTGACTTTTTACTGTAAAAATTCTTAATTTGTCACAAAAAGCACGTTTTGTATATGTAAATATCGCCGATATAAAACAAAATTAAATATAAAAATTGAATACAGAAAGATTAAAAGAGATTCTGTCATCCAGCATTTGTAATCGCACGCATGCAATTATTATCGCGTACGTGGCTCTTGAAAATCCATATCGATATTGTCGTACTTTGCGTTGTTACAGCATATTGTGCTCGATTTTATGCGGTATATTAAAGGATACACACAAACGCAGCCTCCGAGATTCTGAAATATTCGCAGGTAGCACGCCGACAACTAGTTGATTAGCATTTGTGACGGGAAATGCATCGAAATTTACATGGAAATTTATGTAGCGGTACACGCAACGCCCATCGGCGACATAAATTTTCGGCCGGAACGCATCGCGGCCGACATAATAACAATAACAATAAAGAATATACCATTGATGATACACATGACGTTTCATTAACGCCCGCCTGCCCATAATTAGCCTCATTGCGACAAACGCTTGTTATCGTATTCTGTTTTTTTTTTTTTTTTTTCGAGAAATTCAAACAGGACTTTCCCGATCGCTTAATCGCTCGATGACTGATAAATTATAATTTCGGTGAAATTATTTGAGCACGCAATCCACATTCTCACACATCAGAAATGAAAATAGGTTTTTGGTTTAATTGTTTTAAAAAGAATATATGTAATTTGCAATATATATTTTTTTAAAGCAATTATGTGTTTTCTTTACACTAATTGATTGGTCTAATTATTCTATGTATAAAAGTATTAAGATATGATTACCGAAAACTAAATAATTTGCACAATATTTTACATTTTATATAAAAAAATTGTTAACTTCAAACCTTTATAACTCAAAAAGTATTTATTATGAAAAAATGTTTTATTATAATGTTTTGGAAAACTCTCGACATCAGCTACAAGAATATGTACAGCTACATGAATGAAAAATAGAGAGTCCCACTTAAAAAATTAAAGGTCCCTTTATATGACATTCAAATGATTATCCAAGGTCAAATCAATGACATCATCTTATGTTCCTCTTTAAACCCTGCAACTTTTGTAGAAAACAGTTTTTGTAGAAGGCGTAGGAAATGAAAAATTTTATCACCTTGTATAAAGATAAGATGATGCCAAAACTTCATCTAGATGATCATCTATATAATTTTATTTAGATAACAGCAGATTCTAACTACAATCGTACAGAAGCATTTTTAATTCTGTCAAATTAATGCGACGAAAGATTAGAAGCACGAAAATAGTTATTACTCGATAAAACGGACAATCACGAAGGATCTCCTTAAAGGGACGTTAACTAGGTCTATTTTATCGACAAATATTATTTTTATTTAACTCTTTATTGGCTATACAGAATGAAAAATCCTTCACAAGAATGAAAGTATTCATAATAACAAATCTAGACTATTATATATGTATATTTAAAAAACCAAGAAAGTTACATAATTACAGTTTTCTTATCGTTTAGGTTAGGTTCACCTAATGCAAAAAACCGATAAAAACTTGTAATTATTTAACTTTCTTGTTTTTTTACATACACACATATGTAATATAGCCCAGATTTGTTATTATATATAAATACTCTAATTCTAATAAAGGATTTTTCATTCTGTATAGCCAATAAAGAGTTAAATGAAAACAATATTTGTCGATAAAACAGACCTAGTCAGCATCCCCTTAAACCTGAAAACCAATTCTAATATCCGTGTATGTACACCACGAAACATCAAACTATGTAATATAGCCCAGATTTGTTATTATAAATACTCTAATTCTAATAAAGGATTTTTCATTCTGTATAGCCAATAAAAAGTTAAATGAAAACAATATTTGTCGATAAAACAGACCTAGTCAGCATTCCCTTAAACCTGATAACCAATTCTAATATCCGTGTATGTACACCACGAAACATCAAACTATCAAATATACATCTGTTGCATCGATAAACGTTGCTAATCTGCATTATAGCGTTTGACGATTAACAGTTTGGGACACGATTGCGCGAATCGGATTCACGGCTGGGTTTCGAAATTTCCGCGCGGCATCCTCGGGCGTCCTCGAACAAAAGGGACGAACCGAACGACGCAAAAGCTTTTCGATAAGCCCGATTGCATTCGCGAGAATGTCGCGGAGACGCGGTACATGATTAATCACTTTCCGGGGTCTCTCTTTCGCGCGTATGGTACATACACACGTATATACTCGATCACGCGTTTCGCGCTCATTCCGCGCGCGGGCTCTCTACATTCGCCGCGCATTCGACATTTCGACGAAAATTCAGTCGGAATTTCTCATCCCCCGCATCGCTGGAAGGCTTGGCAGAGACTTGCGCGCAGTTTCCCCCGTCGGAAGCGATTGCATCGGATAGATTGAAATGCTTAACCGTGGTTGCGCGCGGAACATCAAAGCCTTATAGCTTTGTTTCCGCGGTTGCCTTTCCACCGAATACGGAGAGAGAGAGAGAGAGAGAGAGAGAGAGAAGAGAAAGGGAGTCCTGGTGTCTGTGTCTCGTACGAGAAAGAAGATGGAGTGATATTGCACTGTCGAAGGAAGAACGACAGCAGAGTGCACTATCAAAAAAAGAGAGAAATGGAGATAGAGATAGTGATACAGATATATTGTAGATAGAAATAGAGATAGGGATGCAGATAAAGATAAAGATAGAAAGAGAGAGGGGAGTAAAGATGAGGAGAGAAGGGAGATAGAGGAGAAAAGTGCATCACCGAATGCGAATCGATTTGAATCGTCAAGCCAGCTTTTGCGGATGTCCTGTCCTGTCTATATTGCATTCGCAAGAACGACGCGAATATTTTAAAGAAATCCTCTCACACCGAAAGAATTACCTACATACATTTATTGTTGGTTCACGGTAAAAAGTCCCGGAGGGAATGCGAGCAAAAATTCTACTCAAATTAATTGGATGGTTGTTGCGTTTTCTTATTTTCAATCAATTTTAATCGATCTTGTATATGTAATAGTGACAAAAATTCGTTTGATCAATGAAGCTTAAATATTTTATAAGAATATAAGTAATATCGGCAGGGAAGAGGCATAGCCCCTGCACCTGAAAATAAAAAAAATTCTAACCTAAAATCCATTATAAAAAATCTCATCACTCGCTACAATTTTCAAGCCGCGTGTTACACCAAACTGTGTTAACGTATTATAACGGTGCAGCCATTAAAACGGGAAATTAATTAACTGCAGCGAGTAATTTTAATTATAGTCTCGCATGCGAACGTCCATTTTTTTCTTTGTTTTAACGCAACAACTCATACCACGTTGGTCGGCTTATCCCGTATGTGCTAAAATCCGTATATGCGTAATTCGTCTCGTATGTTAAAACATTCTATTTTTCGTTCGTATTGCGCCAAGAGAAAAATGTGCGATCGTAACTGCAATTACACGCTGCGCGTTCATGAAAGCGTCAAATTTTTCAACAAATTTCCAGAACGCGCTAAATGTTACGGAAAATCGCGAAAACTCGTGAAAAATTCATGAAGGTACACGCGAATGTTAAAATGTTATCAATCTTATGCAAAATTTACCGTCACTGTCTCTCTCGGGAATAAAATAGTTTTGAATTAATTATACTATTACTTCAAACTATTTTTTAATGTTGCTACACGAAAACATCATAGAAGAGAGACAATAGAAAGAAAAGATCTCTCTTTGGCGCGTGTGTTAATTCATTTCGCGCGGGAAGCGCGAACTCGAGGCGGTGACGCAGACTTATGTGAAAAAATAAAAAGTAGCGCACCCTTTCCCCTCCTCCTGTACCATCAGATACACAAAGGAGTAAGTAATTATACAGAGGCCACTTGTCCTACTCCGGAATTCATAGCATACGTGCACGTGGAGCGCGTTCCACAAAAACAATTTAAGACGGGTAGAAACGCGAAAAGAATGGCAACAACTGTATTAAAAAAAAAGAAGCATTACTTTTTCGTTAATAATAATATTACGAATATATGTACGCATATATGTATTATTTGATGTCAAAAAATCAGGGATGAGAGAATTTTATTTTTGGACCCTTTAAATTGATAAATATGTGTGATAGATTTTTACCAAAAAAAGAATGTCCTCAACTATGATCTGCTATGATCAATAATTTTCGAGATATCAATGTTTCAAAATTTTAATTTTATTTTTGATATATTAACATTTTAAAATGTTTAGCAAGAGGTCATTTTTTCATTTAGATTTTTCATCGTAATATAATAAATCTAATTTTAATTTAATCAAAAATGGATTTAGATTAGATTAGGTTAGAATTTTTTTTATTTTCAGGGGCTATGCCTCTTCCCTGCCGATATTACTTATTCTTATAAAATACACACACACATTATACTAAATAATAATTCTACCAAATATATTCTTTCTTTAATGTACATATATTATATGGAAAAAAATTATGTTATATCAACAGCATCAGTGTAATTGAAATAAATTTGGTTGTTACAATATATAACAATATTAATGAACGAAAAACATCTAATACGTACTTGTTTTAATAATTCAAATATTTGATGTAATATTACTGTATTTGAAAAATTTTGTTTTGTATCAATCACTTATCTACTCATCCTATACACATCTTTCTTTATTATAATTACATTTAAATTAAATAACTTACTTGATATGTAATTGAATGTAATGTAATCCATGTAACCATATGCTGTTGGCTCAATTGTGTGAAATAATTAAAGTAAATCAACGGTAGGGTTAACGTTAATACGATTAATTCAATTGCATTATCTTGTTGATTGAAATACATTTAATTTTATCTATATATTTTTTTTGTATATTAGTATAAATGAATTATTTGTTATATGTTACACTTAAATATTGATTCATACACAAAAATTAATATTAATATGATCAATACATATGCATTATTTTGTTGATTGAAATACATTTTATTTTATCTATATTTTTTTATATTACAAATGAATTATTTGTTAGAAGTTACACTTAAATCTTACTGATTCATGCGTGTTTGGATATTGTTTGATCGGAACACCCCGTATTACGCGATCGCGGGTCGATGATCACGTGTTTCGTCACCAAACTCCTCGATTAGTCTACGCATCGCCCAATCGCGTGATTGCGTGATCGCGAGTTCGCGCATTTTTGTGAAAGAGACCTCAGAACGACCATGTCGACCGTGCGGTATCGGTCATTGTATCCCGTCCGCGTGTGTTAGTGGATGCCAATTTTTTCGTCATCCGTGCGATCGGCGGGCATAATTCACGCGAGTTAATGAGTGTCTATTCTCTTGCTGTTGCTTCCGTGTGTGATCGGCGGACATTGTAATTGCGTCATTACGCGCACTACTTTCTTGCGACTGGCGTATATTGAACGTGCGTGTTCGTGCCTGCGCCTTCAGATCGACATTTTATACGCCTCTCTTGTACATCGTCTTCGGACATTGCATGTACAGTCTATGTGCAATGTACACTCTCATGTCGCCATCCATGCGACCAGTAGACATATAACATTTCTTTATCCGCTAAACAGATAATTTTGGGCATTCCAATGTCCCTCTAAAAATAGTGAGCTGAGAACACTGCAATCTACGCGTCGTCAGAAGCGCGAGTCTCTGCTGATTCTTTTGTTATTGGAGAAACCAGTCTGAACACGTTTTATAACGGTCGTCTTTGCTTGGCCCATTTACAGTGCTTATGGTTTATCAAGTGTCACAAATTTGTTTTTAGTAAAAATAATTTGCTTCGAATCGTATGGCTCTATTAGATATTTGAAAGCACATTGTAAATTAAAACATCCTACAAAACCTGTTTTTCGATGTCGACAAGAACTGTCAACAAAAATGTTATGCTGTCGCGCTTTTAGTGATATTTATAGTTTTCTTAAACATTTATCCAGAGCTCATTTAGAAACTAATATTAAAAAACAATATTGAAATCAATAATGAGACATTTTGCAATGACAATAATAGTTTAGATATTGATAAAAGTTTTATGGAAGAGATCACATTTAGTACTTTATCCTCACAATCAATGCCTTCTACTTCAGGTGCTATTAGTAATAACGATAACAATTTTAAGGACATCACTGTTGTAGAATTTACAAAAAAGATCGCACAAATTTCATCTTTATTTATTGCAAATTTATATTCTCGACCATCATTACCGCATAAATTTTGTCAGGAAATAATAGAATCAATAAAAAATTTTCTTAATTGCGTAAAAATTATAGAAGAAAAATACAAGTCAATTGAGCAAAATCCTAATAAAGATATTGATATTATAAATAATGCATTTACAGATCATTCTTCAGAATATCAAACAATGTTTTAAATCATTAAATTCTTTAATAGTATCGCAAGAAATGTGCATCGCATTTATTGATTCTAAACTTATGAATACTACTAAACAAATGCTCGTAAAAAATCCAAAAATAAGTATTGTACCTCTTGAAAAAATATTAAACACCTTTTTGGAGTTGCCAGATACAGATATATAATAATAACAGATCTAATAACAAAATAATGTCAAATATTATAAAAAGTGAACAGAACAAAATAACAAGTATATAGTATTGCAAAATGAAATGTGACAATCTATTAAACAACAGTATAACAACGATTTATTACCTTTGATTTTTTATTACGATAAATTGGAAATAAATAATCCATTAGGTACTCATAGAGCTTTACATAAGCTTGGAGTAGTATATTGCATTATCGGTTGAATCGAGGAACAATACACGAGTATGCTTGAAAATATTTTTTTGATACAACTACATAATGTTACTGATTACGTACAAATTGGTAATAAGCAGATTTTTACACCTCATTAATGAAATTAATAAATTTCAGATTAACGGTATAACAATAAATATCGGAAACTCGGAAAAAAAGATAAATTTTGCACTAATGAATATTATTGGAGATAATTTAGAGCTTTATGCTATTTTGGGGTTATAAATACAAGTTTCAATTCTAATTATTCTTATAGAATATGCCTTGTAGATACATTGACTCGACAAAAACAGATTCTTGAAGATGTTGAGTTACTTTGAAATGTTGAAAATTATGCAATAGATGTCAATGATAGAAATCATGGTATTACCAAGGAATGTACAATACTTTCCATTCAATAACCAATCTTCACATAACAAAAAATCTCACTGTCGATGTCATGCATGATTTATATGAGGGAATTTATCGCTATGATTTAGGGGTCAATTGTTAAATAGGTTAATAAATAAGGACAAATTATTTTCTCTTGAAAGATTAAATAATAGAATTTACTCTTTTGATTACGGAGATAATCATTCTACAAACATACCGCCTTTAATTAACATAAATGCTTCAAAAAATAAATGTATTATTTATTCTGCAGCTGAAATGGCATGTCTTTGGCAATATTTAAGTTTGATAATTTGCGATCTTATACCAAAAAAAAAATAAAACTTGGAAATTAGCTTATTGAAAAAGCTAACATCAATGTGAACATCATAAATTATATATACGAGGTTTACTATTTATATTTTGAGAACTGGCAACATTGATGTCATATGAATCCATCTGACGGTTTCATCGTAAAGTTTGACATTTTTTACGATATACGTACTCAGAACATTTTGTCATGCAGACGCTATTTGTTTATTTTATATTTAGTTGAAAGTTTTGTCTCGGCAAAAGATGGAACTGAATTGTGAACATTTTCGTGCGATGATTTTTTACGACTTTCGACGTGGATCATCACAACAAGAGTGCATCAATCAACTTAATTTGACTTTTGGCGATGAAGCTCCACTGTGTATCGCTAGTATAGTGAATTCAATCGTGGTCGTAGTTCGCTATCCGACGAGTTTTGTGAAGGTCGTCCAAAATCGGCTGTAGTGCCAGAAAACATCGATGCTGTGCACAAAATGATTAAGCAAGATCGTCATGTAACCTATTGTGAGATTGAGGCATCCCTAAGCATTAGTTCCACCAGTATATATGCGATTTTACATGAACACTTAGCTGTGCGAAAGTTATGTTCACGTTGGATTCCACATAATTTGACAATTGCTCAAAAAAAGGCTCGTGTCGATTGGTGCAAAGAAATGCTTAAGAAATACAATCGCGGTACTTCAAAAGACGTTTATAAAATTGTGACAGGTAACGAATCATAGATATATTCGTATGAGCCTGAAAGTAAGCAGCAGTCGACTGTATGGGTGTTCCAAGATGAACCAAATCCAACAAAAGTTGTTCGCGCACGAAGCAGTTCAAAGAAAATGGTGGCCTGTTTCTTTGGAAAAACTGGTCATATTGCAACAGTGCCTCTAGAGAATCGTAGAACAGTAAATTCTGAGTGGTACACAACCATCTGTTTGCCAGAAGTCTTCGGTGAAATAAGGAAAACAAACAAAAGACGCCGGATTGTTCTTCATCATGACAATGCGAGCTCTCACACATCGGCTCAAACAAGAGACTATTTGAGCACTCAAAACATCGAATTGATGGGTCATCCGCCGTACAGCCCTGATTTAGCACCCAATGATATCTTTTTGTTCCCATCCGTGAAGAATAAACTGGAAGAAGAAGCTATTAAAGCGTTCAAAAATCATGTTTTGGAGATACCTTATTCGGAATGGAATAAATGCTTTGAAAATTGGTTTAAGCGTATGCAAAAGTGTATCGATCATTGTGGCGAGTACTTTGAAAAACAATAAAAATATATTCACAGCTTAACTATTTGTTTTTGTTCCTATTCCCGAAATATAAATAGTAACCCTTGTAAAGTTATTTAATGATGTATTAAAACCAAAGCATCATCTTTTACTTCATTACCCACGAGTTATGCAATAAATAGGTCCTCTCAAATATATGTCGTCTATACGATTTAAAGCAAAACAAGGAATTTAAACAGACTGCAAATGCTATTACATCTAGAAAAAATCCTGCATATTCATTAGCTATAAAACATCGTACAATTAAATTGTAGATTTATCTCAACGAAGGGTTTTGAAAATCGTTTAAAATGGGGTGTCATTTTACATGGCAATTTGATGGAATATCGACTTTTTTAATAATTTTAAGCATATACTACCGTTTGTTTCTTTTAATAGTTATAAATGTGTATCTTGGATAAAAGTTAATGGAACTCTTTACAAACCAAACATGGTTATTGTAATAGATAAAATTAAGACCAAATTTGATAATATTCAATATACTATAAAAAATGATTCACATGAAACTTTATATGTAAGGAATTAAAAACAATTCAGTTTAATTTTCATTTTTATGCATATGAAAAGACAGTCTTGGGTATTTATGCCTTAGTCAAAACTTGAGACGTATAAAACTTGTAATAAACATTTTATTGAGAGGAAAAAATATATTCCAATGCTTTAAAACTGTTTACAGTTTAACGATTGTCAAAACTCTTACAATATATTAGTATATTATACGTATATATAAGTGTTTTTTATATTTTACGAAATTTTGTGTTACTTATGAAGCTTGTAAGTATTTTATAGAGAATAAAAGCTATTTTTCTTTGTATAATATTGTTGTCCAATTTATTTGCAAAAATATTTTGCGTTATTTGTAACACAATTTCTAGTGCAATTGTTCATGTTGCCATATTAAAGTAATGTAATGTTAAAATTCTTATCATATTCTATTAATAAATTACATGTGTAATTTGCGTATAATTATTATTAATGTCTATTAATATATATTTAATAAATATTTCCTACGTCTATGCCCCCACCATAAATGTTTTTAGATCTATATGTAAAACCGTGAGCAAAACTATTGTTATTATTGCGACTTTTAAAAATCGATATCTCGAAAACTGGATTGTAACACATTTACGACATTGTTCTTCTGATAAAAAATTATATGAAAATAACATTGGCTAACAAAAATTCAAATTGTTTTGAAGGAATGGGTCTTTCTTACTAAATTTGGTGCTAAATTTGCGCTAAATAAAAATCTGGCCTTGAAAATGCTAAATTGACTTTGGTTTTTTAAATAAACTGGGTCAAAAGTATTAAAAAACGTGTTTTTGATCATTCTTGAATATCTATAGAAAAATAATGGGAGTTCTTGGAACCTTCTAATTGAATTGAAATGAAATGAAAACTTAAACCTTGCCCTTTTAGGCTATTTTAACATCGCGTAAACATCAGAATTATTTATAATACAATTTAATGTTTGTATAAATATGAGTTTGTTACGAAAATCTTGTCTTAATCATACAGATGTGCGCTTGCGAATAGTTTCAAGTTAATGAATATTTCGATCTGTAGTCTAAAAGGGCAAGGTTTAAGCTTTCATTTCATCTTAATTTGGTTCTAGAAATTCTAGTTATTTTTCTACAGGTGTTTAAAAAATGACCAAAACACGTTTTTTGCACTGTTGATCTCGTTTTGTTTAAAAACTAGAGCCAATTCATTATTTTCCTTTCCAGATTCGGATTTTACAGCAAAAAAACCTACCAGAATCAGTTGCCTGACAAAAAAATCCCTGTTGGCTAGTGTAATCTATCAAATTGAAGGATTGTAAAAATAGCATTTTTATCAAATCGGGTTTAATGTGTTTTTATTGCATTTTTCATCATTCAGATTTTTTCACTGAAAATATGCATATGCATCCTATCACTAGTTTCATTGCAAGCAAAGTTAAAAATTTATACAATATTTTTATATTGACATTGTCAACATACATATCAAAATAAAGGAAGTAAGGATTAAGAAAATGAGGGAAAGATAAAGAGATTTGCGCTAATTATTTAATCCGCGAACGCTGCAAAGAAATTCTCACGTCGGGAAAGCGTCGGAAAATGGTAATCGGCGAGCATGTTTACAGTGTCATAATGACACGCTCTTGCTGCCATGTCGAGTCCTCCATCCTATTCGTTTTTTTTTCTCCCTTTCCTTTCATTTCTTTCCTCTCCGGGCTCTTCGCTTCGTTTTTATCGAGGAATTGGCAACCGTACGGATAACTGAAAGGACACTCCGACTGTTCGTCCGTTCTCATTGCCGCGAGGCGTCTCCAAGTTTGCTCGAGTTTAATTGAGCTTGAAAGTTTCCGACTTGTTGTCCGGGCCCGCCTCCTCGATACGTCCTCGTCTTTTGCTACCCCTCGTCTTTCTCCCGTCATCAGACATCAGTCCCGGAAACTGGTTGCGGCTTCCTGTGACGATCGTGGAAAATTATCTAAAAATCTCTCCATTTTTTAAGGGGATCCTAAACGTCGTTCTGTTTTATCGATAACACTTCATTTTTGCACAGCCTTTCCCTTTTATTAATTTAATGGAATAATAAATTCTTTTCCACGATTAAAGTACATATAGAAAAAAATTTTAATTTTTTTACTTAAAAAAAATTTTTTTTGTTTTTAACATAAAATCGGTAGATCCGCGCTTTGTTTTGTTATGTACTTTAATCGTGGAAAAGCGTTTATTATTCTGTTCAGCCAATAAAAAGAAAAGGGTGCGCAAAAAATTTTCGCGGCTAAACGATTAGCTCGAATTATCGGCTTAATCTTTTTCGATCCCAACATCGCGTTGGAGCAAAATTTATAGGCTTGTTACATAGGCAAGAGATAGTCCACGAATTCGCCCTTTCTGGCGAAATTGCAATTTAAAAGGGTAATTGTGGTTGATGACGGTTTAAATGTCAGGGCCAACGTCAATGATACATCATCGCGTCCGTTAATGACGGGATATCGGGCGAGGGAGTGGCGAGCGCGATAAATCAATCCTTCTCGCGACCAAGTTTGACAGGTACATTATCCGTTGCACATGCATGTTTTCTTATATATAGATTAGGTAACACGTTGCGTGGTGTGTTACATTATTGAATAAAGAGTAAAGGAAAGAGCATTTACCGGATTTTAAAAGTGAAGCCGATTACGTTAACTTTTAGCGTTTTTGCTATATATAATAGGTTTGATCGTTTTTAGACCAATTAATGGCGTCACACGTTCTACTTCGGGTTACTATAGTAATAGTAATGATCGAAACATTGATCCATATTTATAAAGAAAAATATCTAAAGATACATTCTTCAGTAATATACTATAATATACAATAAAAAATATTTAAAAAATTGAAATAAAATTTAAAAAATTTGTATTGAGAAAAAAACTTAAGTTAGATTAAAATGCTTTTCTCTTATGAATATTGTATATAAATATATATTAATAATGAAATGTTTTTTTATAGATGTCGAACAATTTTAAATAAAAGAATAATCTCTGTAATGCAAATAATACAATTACAAATATTGAAGGTATTCACCACTTTAATGCTTTATGTAACTTAAACCTGATGCAGATTTAAACACATTATTTCTAATTGAACATAAGTTCATTTACAAATGAGTTTAATTGCATTCAGAGTAAACAAACCTGCTATATTCGAAAACGTTATTTGTTCATGATGACAGACTTGATGTCATCTTATGATTATAAGAATGTGAATGATGTGTAAATGTGTACATGTGTAAATGTTAAAAGTTAATCTAGAAGACAAAATTATAATGAACTTCATAAATAACAATATTTTAATTAAATTATAAGATCATTTTGAAGAAAACTTAAAAACACATGCGAGTAATTTCATATAGAGTGTTGTTAAAAACTATTTTAATTCGAGATTGTTTTAAGACATGTGTAAGAATAAAAAATATTCATAATTTTTATACTAAATTAATATAATTCACAAAGGAGAATAAAGAATTATTGAATTATTTTAGTGCACAATCGTTTGAATTTTTTAGATTTGACCATAATAATACAGAATAATTTTATAATCGTTGATTGGTACCATAAGCCTCCTTTTTCAGGTAGATATTTACATTTTGAGTCCCGATACCCTCTTTGCCACAAAAAAGGCACCATTATTGGACTAATAGATAGAGCCTTTCGGTTTTCTCACCCTCGTTTCCACAAAAAGAATCTCGAATTCGCAGTGAATACCTTATTGTCGAATGGATATCCCTCTCATTAATATTCTGCACCATGCAAACTCGTCTAAAAGCTTTAATTTTAAAAAGTATAAACAACGATCTAACAACTAACATATTAGACGAAACAAACAACCATACATATTTCTTTAACATCCCATATGTACCGTCTATATCGGAGAAATTCAGGCCTGTTGTTCGTGATCTACAGACCAGATTGTCTTACACATGTATTAATAAACTCAATCGTTTTGTCCGAATACACAAAGATACGTTACCAAATAAAAAAAAAGAAAAATGTAGTATATAAAATTGCGTGAAAGGACTGTAATGCATCGTACGTCGGACAAACAAGCAGACTCCTAAAGACGCGCATAACAGAACATATGAATCATATTACGAAAAACACGACACATTCTGTGATCACTGACCACAGGCTTAGCAATCACGAGTTTGCGTGGAATGATGTGGAAATTTTGGGTGAGGAGCGTATTTACAATAAAAGATTGATGTCGGAGATGATATGCATAAAAAAGCAGCAGAATAGCTTAAATCTGCAAAGCGACACGGAAAACCTACAATACGCTTATATTAATATTGTTGACAATTTAAAGAAGTTTTAAATACTCAGTAGAGTTGTTTTATAAAAAAATTTTAATAATCATGACACATAAACATACCGACTCAGATTTAAGCTATTTTTTAAAAATAACGTTAATGTCAAAGATTTTCGACAAGTGAGCGCTTAGTCATGTTTGACAGTTCGAGATCTTCGGTATCTTTTCTGACAATACAGTAAGTCCTAACACACATATTTTAAATGTTTGTTCATATCGATTATACCATGAAAATTGTGCCAATGTTAAAGGGTGTCTCACCATGGTTTCTAACAACCCGGACCACAAAAGTACACTTCTTACGGCCGGAACCGTTTTTTAAAAAAAGGACTTACATATACAACATAAAACGTGGGATACGATATCGAAGATCATTGACCATGATTGATTTAAATGTAAGTTAATAAGTTTTTTTGTTTCTCAGGTTCGAATTTTGTATAATATTTTATTAATTTTTTGTATCTAACATTCGTTGTTTTATAATAAGTTTATTAAATTTGTATCCGACAGTTTTGCTGAAGATGGCCCAATGCGAGGGACCAAAACGTACTAATATAATTAAAATAAATAATAGTTTGTAGCTAATTTAGCTTATACAAATTTATTTACGCACCGTCTCCCGCGTCAGGCTCTTAATAAGCCATTTAGTTATTATTTTATTAATTATTTTATTGTTTACATTTTTTTTATTTATGAATTTTTATTCCTTTTTCTCAACATTATTATTGTAGTAAACCTAAAATCCAATATTCCAGTTAAATAAAATAATTTATTAATTATTCTATAAACAGTTTTTATACATATATAAGCATATCTTTGATAAATAATAAAGGAGAACGTACATAAACAGGCCAACTTAAAAACGAGCAAATAATATGTTCTACTTTATTTAATTTTATACGAGCCGTAATTTTTATTTACTAATTTTTATTTATTTGATAAATAATTTATAACTTGCAAATAATATGATAAAATAATTTAAAAATAATTTAAAAAATATAGATAATTTATTAACTGTTTCAACAAGTTTTGAAGTTGTTTATTAAAATATATAATACTAGGAGGGTTCCGCCCCCTGCCACCTACGGCGACCAATCCCTTGGGGATGCTCGCTTTGTTCGCGCTTTCTTGCTCACTGGTTTACTCGTCAAGCTCGTGAAAATTCAAGATTAAAGATTGGAATCAGAACAAAAAAAAAGCTAAAATTTCTTTAAAATTTCTTTTCTAATCAAACTTCAATCTTTAATTTTCAATCTCAAATTTCAATGTATAATGTGAAAATAATGAGTGTCATTGATCGATTGCTTACTCTAAATCCTAATTGAATGCGTTACAGAAAAACGTGCCATAAAAACGTGACCGATTTTAGCTAATTTTTATATATACATATTAATTAAACATTTGCACTTGGTGATGTCATACTTGTGACGTCATAGTTTGTTTAATTCTGACTTCACTTCTTCAGACAAATGCTTCTTTCTTTATCTAACTAAGCGTTATAGGAACATTATTGAATTGCGAGTACGTAAAAGGCATCATAAATCAACGACCAATGCTTCGTGCCGATTGAAAATCAGATCAGTTCGCTCGAATAAAACTGTCGGTCGGCGAATAGCTAATTGTTATTTAGAGTCTTGAGAAGGAGAGAGAAAGAGAGAGAGAGAGAGAGGGAGAAAAGACAATCTCGGACTGGCAGCGCGCGACGAGACAGATGGCATTAATTAAAACATTGAGCATGAAAATAAAATGCAACCAACCGACTGATGCGAAAACGCTTGAATAATTCAGCACCGAAACGTCACGGACGGATAAGCTTCATCGCCTCTTGTGCGCGCGCACGCTGGAATAAATTAATCCAGGATCAATTAAAGTCGTGCCGGATCGCAACGTACAGGGTCAGTCAGTGTGTACAATCTTTAATCGAAGTCCTGTTTTTTCTCGCGAATTTTTTTCTAGCAGATGCGACGTAAAACAAGTTATAAATTTTCGGCTAAACAAACACGACACATTCCTCTTTTCTTTCATAAGATTCATAAAAAATGTTATATCTAGTATTTATTTTTTTTTTATAACACTGATCAACATTGATTTTATTCTACTAGATTGATGATTCTAATTTTTTAAATAATGTGTGTTCTCTGAAACACATAAAAAATGCAATATTAAAAACAATGTTAAAAAATAAAAAGACGTATTAAACCCTACTGCATATGTCAGTAGTTACAGGTCATATTTCAGGTAAAATTGTAATTTAAATATCCATTTTTAGAAATTATGACCAACTCTTTGAACAATACTTAGATGAAAATAAAATCAAATAAAACAATTAAATAAAGTAACAGTGCCATTCAACTATCAATGTTATTAAAAAATCAATCAAAAAAGACTAGACTCTGCAGCAATAAGAAGCCCATGACAACTTTATATACATTATTTAAAAATTTCTTTTTATCATGTATGTTTAGACTTTTTATCATGTAAGTATCTCTGATCATTTCAACAGCTTTGTTTTTTCTTTCTTTTTTTATTGATTTTTTAATAACATTGATAGTTGAATGGCATAGCCACAAATTGACGTTTCTCAGTTAAAAATAGCAACTTCACGTTTTCCAACGACGAAATTGTGAATTGCATCATTAATAGGCTATGTCATGCGATTTCTAATACTTTTCCATATGACCACGAACAAAGATTCATTGGCTTCTTTTTGTTTTATCATCACTTTGTTAATCATTTATAACTTCATATTTTTATATTTTATAATTTTAAAATTTTACACTGAAGAAGACTAAGTGAAGTCGAAACATATGTTAATATTTTATTCAATAACTAAATAAAGCATGATTAACTATTACTTTATTTAATTGCTTTGTTTATTTGATTTTATTTGATTTTATTTTCATCTAACAAGGGAACGGTCGGAAGTGTCCCTCACTGATTTTAATGAGCCTTGAATATGTTGTAGAGCATTGAAAAATATTAGACCCGTGTTTTTTTTTAGCGGCGTATTTTGTCGTTTAGGGGGTAAACATCCCCTTGAAAAATGTTTTTTTTTTATTTCTGAGCTAATACCGTCGAAATGGTAAAAGATATAAAAAAATGTTTCAAATAAAAGTTTTATGGTTTTTAATGTTCTTTAAAACAATGTAATCAAATTTTTCAAAAATGTCAAATTTTTCAAAAATTTCAAATTTTTCCTCCCCTCTCCATAATTTGATTGCACTGTTTTAAACAACATTAAAAATAATGAAACTTTTATTTGAAACATTTTTTATATCTTTTACCGTTTCGACAGTATTAGCTCAAAAAAAAAAAAAAAAAAAAAAAAAAAAATTTTTTACTCTAAACGTCGAGATACGCTGCTAAAAAAACCACGGGCCTAATATTTTTTAATGCTCTACAACATGTTCAAGCTTCATTAAAATCGGTGAGGAACACTTCCGACCGTTCCTTTGTAAGTATTGCTCGAAGATTTGGTCATAATTTGTTTTTACATTAAACGAGCTTGTGATATTATTCTTATTTCAACAATTCATTGTATTAAATATCCATTATCTCAAAAACTAGAGTGAATTCGGTAAAACTGTTATCATTTTTTTGGATTCAATATTCCTAAAATACTTTAAATTCGCTCAAATATGGCTCAAACTTTAGCAACTAAATAAAAGTTTTGTTTTGTTGACATATTCCTGTCTTCCATAAGATTCAAAAAAAATTGTATATCTAGTATTTATTTTTTTTTATAACATTGATCAACATTGATTTTACTCAACTAAACTGATGACTCTAATTTTTTAGATAATGAGTGTTCTATGAAATAAAAATGCAATGTTAAAAACAATATTAAAAAATAAAAAGACAGATCAAACCCGACTACATATGTCAGCAGCTATAGGTTGTATTTGAAATAAAATCGTAATTTAAATATCCATTATCTCAAAAACTAGAGTTAATTCGATTAAACTGTTATAATTTTCAATGGATTCAACATTCCTAAAATACCTTAAATTCGCTCAAATATAGCTCAAACCTTAGTAACTAAACAAAAGTTTTGTTTTGCTGATCCAGTGTAAAATTTAAAACTTCACTTAAATTTTGGATCCCCAATTTTTTTCTAAATATGTCACGCAACCATTTTTTTCAAAGGGAAGTCGCTACGACAAGTTTTTCAAATACGCACAATTGCAACTATTGAACTCGCTCGTTGATTGTTTAAACGCATTTTTAAATTCAAACAATGGAACTGTACTATACGCGGGAACTCATTAACCGAATCCATTTATATAAGCAATTTGTTTACCTAGGGAAAATAGGTTCGCGAATTCTCAATCAAAATGCACGAATAAAGCATATAAATATTATTCAGCATCGGCGATAATTGCGCTCTATTCATGGCACGTCGTTGAAATTACCGTAACTACGCGATTGTCATGTAAACTTTGATTGCTCGCTTCGGTGTATAAAACAAGCGCGCGCGGTCGGCGTTTAATTTGTCGCTTGTCTTATTTTGCGTGTGTGTGTGTGTGTGTGTGTAGGTGTGTGGGTGTGTGTGTGCGCGCGCGCACGCGTGTGTGTGTTTGTGTATAGAAAGAGTGTATATGTGGGTGTGTGTGCATGCGTGTTTCGTATGCGATTATTTACATCAAAGTTACTCAAAACGACCGTCGATCCGGATATCGTCAAAGGCACCATACAATCGATTCGTCGTGCGCGATGATTCGCAAATTTCCATATTTTTATCGTTACTCTGTATTCGTGTTCGCCAACAACGGCGCAACTATTGAGGAAGAAAAAAAAACCGTTGAAGAAAAAAATTGAATCCGCCCTGCCAAACGCCAGCGAAACGCATTTCACCGTTAATACCGACACGCCCTCTATGTGACGCGTACGTATATACGTACTATAAGCTCGTTCGACTCTCGCGCGATCGAAAGCAGGTGCACGATAAATTTATTTATCGCACGTAATGCGGCCTCATCGTTAAATCAAACGCAAACTATTTATTTCCGACGCAATATCCTATATATTTTGATAAAACTGAATCAAACAACAAGATTAAGTATCTTACAGAAATCTGAATAATTAACGAAGTTTGAATAATTAACCTAATTTAATTTAAACTAATACCTAACCAAACCTTCCCAAGTAACATACTGACGTCATTAAACGTCAAAATGACGTCATTCGACGTCAAAATGACGTCATTCGACGTCAAAATGACATAGTTCAGTCTGCTACTTAAGCTACTTGTAAAAGATTCGAGTGTTTACAATAAAAAGTACTTATAAATATTATGTCAAACTTGCAAATACTCAATCTAAAATTTGAATAACTCTAGATTGTAGGTTCTAGATTTGATTACTTCGCAAGTACAATAGGTATATAAAATATTTCTTGAGTAATTGTAAAATGAAACTTGATTATTGAATTTTGATTAGGATTTGGAAGTACTCGTGTATACATATATTGAACTTGATTCCGTTTCTATCAAACATGCATACAAGAGAGTGTTATAATCATAACATCTCCATTATTTTCATACTTTTCTCGTATTCAATGATTTGTTCTCTTACATCAAATTATCGTCCCATTTTATTATTATGATATATGTATACTTTCCACTGGCAAAACTATTCGACATAAAATTGAACATGATTTCTATACTTGAAATTAATTAATATTGATAAACAACGCTAATTATAAATTGATCTTTTACAATGGCTCAACTGTCATTTTGTCAAAATTATTTGTATCATCGAAAAATTTAATATTTATTTTAAATTCTACGGATTTATCATTTCATATCGAGAGACCTGCCGCGAAACGTGACATAAATGCCGTTTAAATGCATAAAACGAAGGGATTTAATACTCACGAAGGGGTATACGCTTTTCACAAACGATAAACGTGATTAACAATTTTAATCGCTATCGGGAAGCGTGTTAAATCACGCCAGTATCTGCCGACCGTGTTGAACACTTCCAATTTTTTGTTACAAATATAGTTAAATAATATTTATCGATAACGAAGGGATGTAATTGGACAATCAAAATATTTTATTAAAGTCATAAATTTTAAATCTAATGTATACTTGTTTATTTTTATTCAATTTATATAATAGATAAATTAAATCTAATTAAATTAAATTAAATTAAATCTGTATTCAATTTACATTCTTGTTTTAGACCTAATTTCTTAAGTTTGAAAAATTAACGATCTTACTTCTATGCGTATTCATTGACAACTGATTCCTGTTGTTGATTATTCGAAAACTCTACTATTCGTTTTGCTTTTTCATCAACATCAGGTCTACTGGATACAAAAAAAAACAGAAAATATTTACATCATAAGAAAAGATAGGAAGGGGCCTATAGGAGCTTAGACGCAGTCACATTCAATTATATTTTTGTATTTTTATATGTATTAAATATACTTTTGGTTTTTTTACATAGACGCAGAACATACTGCGTATATGTAAAAAAACCAAAAGTATATTTAATACATATAAAAATACAAAAATATATATAAAAAATATATATGTATATATAAAGCACACAATTTCTCCTTTTTGTGCTTTTGAAATATCAGATTGTGTACCAATGGCACTTTCTTTGCCGTCTTGACGATGAATAGCTGGTGTTTGATAGGGATATATGCATGTTAACATTTATTCTTATCGAGTCTATCGTCTATCATCTTACAATTAGACACAATGTACTTGGCGCCCAACATGCCGTTTTTAATCGCTTATAAGTTCTTATCAATTTTTATTTGTGATTTTATTTTATGCGAAACTATGTTACTATAACTTTGTTTTTTACATGTTATTGTAAAACGAAGCTTTGTTCCGGAAGTTATACTTTTTATATAAGAGTTTTAACAAGGCTCTGTAATATAAATATAAATTTAACGTATAAGACGGGCAACAAGAGCCAAATCGCGGATGACAATGCGTTATCCTAACGAAACTAAATAATTTTTCGTTAGAAAAATTTAGTTCCCGATTCAGCGATTTTCGGATCTATATTTTTCTCTTGCATTCATTTATTTATTTTCCGTAGGGGGGTTAAAGGGGTATTGAAATTAAATCTCAAAATATGAGATTATTTCATATTTAAAATCTTGGCCGTGTCCAAGTAAAAATTTGGTGCCTTGTGCACCGGTATTTATTTCTAACGAAAAATTATTTAGTTTCGTTAGGATAACGCATTGTCATCCGCGATTTGGCTCTTGTTGCCCGTCTTATACGTTAAATTTATACTTTTTATGTTCCGTTTTTAATCGATTAATATTAGTTTTTTCTTCATCTTACTTGCGGTTCATTGAAAAGGATCCGAAGTAGGTCGAAACGTCTGATATTTCACGGTTTTTTTTATATATATTTTTGTATTTTTATATGTATTAAATATACTTTTGGTTCTTTTTACATATACGCATTATGTTCTGCGTCTAAGCTCCTATAGGCCCCTTCCTATCTTTTCTTATGTATTTTTATGATCGAAGCTTCAGGTTATTGGATATTATTTACGTTATCTTATATGGATTTCTTTCACTTTCTTCAAAAAGATTGAATTTTATCTCAAGAATAAAAATATAAAAAGAATTTCCCATTTTAAACAAAAAAATACTCTACTTATAGAAATGATTTATGGAGTCTCAGCTCCATCTCTTTTCTTTTGACAATAAAGAAAGAAAAACACACTCAACGCGAGAATAAAAACTTAAATAGATCTGTTACAAAGTTTTGTTTTTTTTTTTTTTCACTTTAAAACAATGTGTTTCGTCGCGCGTTAACATTTTTAATAAAACAATTAAAATAAAGCGAATCGATGTCTCGATTATGTATAAAACGAAATACTATATTAATAATAGATAGCCATAAGAGAAAAGGTTTTGCTTTTTTATGTCACAACAATCTACAAATATTTATCAAATTGTCAAAATTGATACTCTTGATATATACTCTCTTCTGCCGGTCAAGTGTAAATAAATTAAGTTTGGCCTCGGGATTTTAGTTGTAAAGTGGCTCTATGAGTGCGCCATTCCATCTGCTATTGATCACGTAGAACCCCTTCGAAAATGGTGGCCCGATTACATTCACGGGATAATCACCGTGGCCGGTGACATCGAACGACTGTGGCTCGGCCCTCGTTATCGCCAAGACGTAACAGAATTACTATCGATTCTCCGTAGTTGCTTTTAATTAATGCAATTAATGAACTCGAAGCTAACCGTCCGGAGCCCGCTTGCACTAGATCCGGACTAGACCGCTCAGTGTCATCATGCTAGTTTGATTGTTCAAACTGGGAGATTGCAAATTCTATATTTATGGCACGCCCGGCCGAGCTTCGTTCGAAAAGCTTTTCAATGATGCAGTTCGCTATTTCTATTTCGCGCGTAAAGTCCCCGCAGCGAACTTCGCTTCACTCTGGGAAGAGATTTTCTTTTCAGTCGTCGCGCACACGAGAGCAGACGGCGAAGATACATATGAAAGTTTTAGTACTTTGCGCTATAATGCCATGGCATATAGAGGTATTAGAACTTGAACTCAAAATACTTTAAGACGAATTAAATAGTTGGATAGTGAATTTTTGAAACTCTATCAATGCATAATGCTTCATTATCAATACATGTAAAAAAACTGAAGTGAAAAATCTTTTAGAGAAACGTCAGTCCCATCAAAATAGCACACAGAACTCCATTCATTCTTATTAGGATTTCTGGGTCCTCTTAGCCCAGGAATGAGATATCAAATTGTAAGGCATTATAAGAGGATTGAAAATTTGTAGGTTTCAATGCCGCCGGTCAACATTAGGACGTCATCGACGTCATCAATGTTGGTATTTAAAGTGTATTCACTTTATTATCTATGCTTCACATTTGCATCAAATTGATAATTTTTTTATTTTATAGTTGAACATATAGTTGAATCTTTAAACCCTTCTATCAATGTATAATGCTTCATTATCAATAGCATGTAGAAAAAACTCAAGTGAAAGATCTTTTAGAAAAACGTCAGTCATTAAAATAGCACACAGAACTCTATTCATTCTTATTGTGGTTTTTGGGTCCTCCTAGCCCAGGAATGAGATACTAAATTGTAAGGCATTATGAGAAGATTGAAAATTTGTAGGTTTCAATGTGTCCAAAACATCCCCCAGTCAACATTAAGACGTCATCAATATTGATATATATGTATAAAGAGTATTCATTTTATTATCTATGCTTCACATTTGCATCAAATTGATAATTTTTTTATTTTATAGTTAAACATGAGTCTCAGAATTCTTATCTTTGTATGCATTCATTTTCCCTAAAGATTGCTTTTTGCGTTCAAAATTCTCATGAAGATGGAGCTCTTGAATGTAAAAATGGTGTTGGTAGGCTGTTGTTCCCATATCATATCGATTATTTGGTATCTAAGATATGCTAAATACCTTTTAGAAGATACATAGATACCTTCTAAGCATAGTAATGATGTATTTGTTATCTTGAACAACTTTGATGATGAATCAAACAAATAAATGATAGCATTAGGTTAAAACTACTTCTAGTGGAGAGATTAGGATTGATTCATTAATTTATTGTTATGTGTAATTGTGTAGAGAATATTTTCATTTCAGAAATAAAAAATACCTAATTACCTGAAATTTTTAAATAAAGTCATTATTTGTGTTTCTTATTTTAATAACGAAGCATTTACAGCCTGATGTTTATAGAAACATTTGTTCATACTTTTTATCCTGGAACACTCTCACAAAATTTTAAAACATACTTATGACTGACATTGTATATAAGTATACAAGGTGTTTCGGAACTATGTCAGAAATTTTAAGGGTCTATTCTAGGAGTTAAAATAAGAAAAAAGTTTCTATAAACATGAATCCAAAAATGAAAATTAGCACCCCTCATATTTCCCTCTCAAAATCTGATCCAATTGTCAAAACTACATAAAAATGGAGTATTCACTACTAATTATTACACTGTGCAAAACTTCAACGATCTGTAAAAAAGTCTCCGACAGCTAATACATTTTTCGATTTTTTTCTTCCAACTTTAGAAGGCTATAACTCGAAAGAAAAACATTTTTCGACCCATGTTTATAGGAACTTTTTTTCTTATTTTGTCTCCTAAAATATGCCTTTAAAATCTGACAATTTTAGAAATACCTTGTATTTTCACTTTTTTGGACTTGATCTCGGAAGGTGAAAAACGTCGAATGAAAATTCCGCGAACATCCCGAGATCAGCGGACAGAAAATGTACGAGTCGTTTTACTAACGAAGGGAATGCTCGTAATTATCGGCAACCGAATTCACGGTAAGACGTATTCTGGGTGTGGAAGATATAACACAAATCCGACGACGTCGGCAATCGAGAATCTCATTTTCTTGCAGACCCGAAAGTTAAACACAGCCCGGTCTGCTGTTATCGTATAATCAAGTAGTATCATCCAACGAGGATAGGAGAGACAGAAAGGGAGGGGTGAGATGTCGGAAAAGCGGAAAGCGGTAAAGAAGAGGGCAAAGTGGAATTTATCGGCCTGGCGTTTATCTCATCTTCCAAGGGCAATAGGATCCTCGTCTGGGCGGAAACTGCGGAAAGCCGCTCGACGTAATTTGAATTCATGCAAATAAAAGACCGGACGAAAGTCGAGACAAAGCAAAGCGACAAATGGGGGAAAGAGGTGAGGTTCGCGAAAACGAGATCGAGCGAGAGAAATTTTAGCAACGACGATATATGCACGCAAAACTGTTTAAAGTGTCAAGTTATTAAAGTCTATTCCGCATGTTTTCAATCAATGTGATGGAACATTCGCCGCTAGAGATATTTGGTCTTGCGTTCATTTAACCCTTCTCAATGAATGTCAATGAATGGGTTAAGTATTCAGATAGCAACTCTGGGTATCTAAATATGAAAAATATGTCGGAACATTCGAATTTTTCGTTATATATATTTATCTCTATATATAATATAGTTACAAACTTAAGGATCGACAGGAGGCCCGGTGGAGACGCCTATCGGCCGACCGAAAATTACGGATTCTCTCATATAAAATATTAGCCAAAATACTGAATGAATCTTATTGAATTTGCGATATTCTTAATTAGTAGGATTGTCCGCAAGTCGCCAAAGATTTATTTTTTGGAAAAAAGATGAAAATAAAATTTATAATATAACTTGGGGAAACGCGCAGCTAGCAGCGGGTAAGATTAGCCGCGAGTCCGTATTTTATTTATTATAAATTTTTAAGAGCGAAAATGCAAAATCTGATGTTTTGGCGACTTACTTTAGTATATAAAGAATATATAAAAAATATTTCTACGAGGCTACGTGACTTCTTCGATGCAATATCTTATATGGACGAATCTCACTAGATTTATATAAAGAGCAACTCATGGGGAAATTTCCGTGGTAACATACTGACAGCTTGACAAGAAGAGAGTATTATTCTGTCTTTGTCTCTCTTGCATCTGAAAACTCAAGTTCAAGTCTATCTGGTATAATAATTTTTTTTTATAATATATTGGAATATATAAAAATTATTTTAAAAATATATATTTTTAAAGACGATTCTTAAGAATTTTTTATTATATTGAAAATATTTTTATAATTTTACAATTACAACATACATTATATATATAAATGCAAAATAATTCCGTAAATAAATTAATCCAATAGTTTCTATATTTTAAGAATTCTTTAGTTTTGTCTTTACAAAAAAATATATTTTTAATAATTTTTATATATTCCAAAATATTAAAAAAGAAAAAAATGTTGATACCGATAGATTTGAATCCGAGTTTTCACGGTGACAGACTGAATACCTTTGCACTCAGCCATTATATACTTTTTTTTATACTTATTTATATAGCAGATATTATTAATATCAACATAATTGAAAAATAATTAATACGTATTTATTAGTCTATAAATTTACGACATGTTCTACAACAGACTAGAATTGATACTCGTTTTGTCTTTATTGCGCTGACGATATGTAAAGTCGCGATTAAAAAATATTAAAGTAAAAGAAGCAATCAATTGCCAAGTCTAATAAGCGCCCGTGTCTTACATTCTGTACATTAATCCACTCTTCAAATTATTATTTTATTATTATTATGTATCACTGTTATTATGTAACAATTTGGAAACATACATGTAATTTTTGATATTATGTGCATATATATATACATACATATGTGTATAAGCATATATACAATTTTCAAAAAGTAGGTGCTTATTAGCCTTGCTACGCTACTGCCTTCTGCTACGGAAGGCCAAAAAGCATTTTTAGGCCACATCTCGCGTATACCGGCACGATAGAGGAACAAGGAGAACACGTTATTATCGGTCCTTGTCTCTCTACGGTGCGTCCACGTGAGCAATGCAATGGTGTATGTATGTGTATAGATATGCACCACTACATAAAACCCGAGAATTGGTTTCTCAGCGTTGGCAACACTGAAACCGGAGTTTCGCGTTGTCACCGCGCGAGGTCTCCAACATCAATTCGGAGTCTGGCTGAACCATCGACATATAGAATGGACTGAGCATCGCGATGGGTAAGCGCGCGCCTGCTTTAGAGTGAGAAGTACTACATCTGAGGCCTATGTTTGTCTCTCTTTTTGCAGGGCCGTCTAAAAAAATTGCGGACCATGTGCATTTTTCTATGAAATGTGTAGTCAATAGATTTTTTTAGAATTTATTTTAAAATTTGTTTTAATATATTTAATATATTTATAAATAAACAATAAATTTGCTTTAATTTATATTATATTTATATTAATATTTTATTAATTATAAAGTTTCTCCATTTTTCTGTAAATTTATAGATGGGACTGCATCGGATGTGACATATTTTCTTTCCCCAACAATACTTTTTGTGAAATCCTGTTCATTAAAATGTTTTGAACACACTCTTGCATTTGGACTAATCTGCTTGATGTTTAATGCAGATAACCACAATTTCTTTATGTGTTCTTTTTCTGGAACTCTGAAAATAATGATAATGTATTACTAGCTTTATATTGTATAATTCAATTATTATTATATTACAAAATATTTAAAATAATGTTCTAAATATCTCTTATTTGTAAAACGCATAATCTAACCTAACTTTTTATAATTTTACTTTACACAATTTTTATTACATACTATTACATATCTTAATTTTATTATATAATATATAATTTTAATATATATTTAACAAAACTATGCAAGTTACGTATATATAATATAATTATATACAGCTTTAAAACAATATGTTTAAAGAATGTGTTACAATAATGTCCTATAAAAAATACTTTTAATGTACTTACTTATGCATCTGTATATCCTTTTTATTTTTATCATACGTAATTTTGCACACAAAACACCTTAAAACCATTTTTTAATTTTTAAAGATAAAGATAAACGTTTCACGTTATTCCAAAGCGAGTAGGCGAAGGTGAGGTGTCAAAAATTTAATGCTATGTTACTGCTAGAATTCTGGAGGGGGACGAAATAACAAATCAGAAGCTTGCAAGAGAGACAAACATAGGCCTCAGATGTAGTACCTCTCACTCTAAAGCAGGCGCGCGTTTACATATCGCAATGCTCAGTCCATTCTATATGTCGATGGGCTGAACGACCTGTCGACCTGTTCTTATGATGTTTACTAATAAATAATATGTATGTACATGCTAATCATAAAACTTTATCATTAAAAACTTAACTCATCTTTAGAAAAAAAACCGCAAAGATAGTAACAAGTATATATAGAATGAGAAAACTGAGCTAATATCGTACACACTTTCCTCTCTAGTATTGTACATTTGTATTTCTATATTGATAAATGTTTCACTTTTTTTGGAAACTGCCTTAACTGCTTTGTGCAGTATAAATAAGTTAACCTAGTTGAAAATGAATAAAATAGTTTGTCGGTATGAATTATTTCAGTTTTAGTTATTTAAAAAAAGTTTTTATAAAAAAATGTTTACATGTGTTTGGACAGATTGTTTTAAGAAAAAAATATATATGTCAAGCTATTTTTCTCAATATACATGCAATCTGTAGGTTATAAACTTTTAATTTTATTAATAAAAGTTAAGTTGCAAACTTTTATATTCTCGTTCGGACAGTCATATTTCTTTCATGAATTCCAATACTACACACTTAAAGAACCTGATATTTAAAAATACGTAATTTTAGTTAAAAATGTAATCTGTCATTGATAAATAACTACCATGATTTTAAATTTGTATTAGTTTGTAATTATTATTTGTACTTTGTATTTAAGTTGTAATTTTCCAAATTTGTGTGCTAATTTTTATAAAATTGATATTTTTCTAAAAGATTTTTTTGTTTTGTATTGATAACTAAATAAACAATTTTAATAAATAATAATTAATGTTTTTCCAATACTCTAGCCTTTAAAAAGTTAAGAATAGAGTGTACGATATTAAAAACATAGTTTGCCCAATATTGGTAATTACCATTTTTTATGCTTTCACTTAAAAAAAATTAATTATATGTTGAAAAAAATTTTGTTTGTTTATTATATAGTTTAAAATAAACCGCATAATTTATTCAATTTTTTAAATAAAAAATTTGTCTATATGAGGCTTTAAAAATGGATGTGATATTAGAAAGAGTGGAGGCATATTTCTCCCTTAATATTTTAAATATATAATATTTAATAAAATCTTTAATAATAAAGAATACATAAAAATACAAAAGTTTTATATTATTAAATATTAAAAAAACCATATAATAAATTTATTAAAGAATAACAATGCTTGGAATATGTGAGCAAACTTTTATAGTTGATTTCAATTTTTGATTAGTGTGATTTGTGTATGCATTTTCTTACAAATAGCGTGTCTCGCTGGTCATTTAAAAAATTAATCTCGTAAAAGTGCGTATTTTTACGAACGCTACGTTTTGAGCGAAATATACGACGTAGATTTCGACCGTGCACAAACATTTCGCGGATAAAGAGTCGTTGAAAAAATATTAACTTAGCACAATAAACATTTTATTTACTTACCGGTCGGCCACTTCGGCACACGCACACGTTCATTCAAAGGAAAAGTTTTCATCCCGACCGTCAATCGTGTTATTTTTTCCGAAACTTGTTTTCAACAAGTTGCCTGTTGTCAAGTTTTCATCGTTGAAACAGTGCGACACAAAGTTACTAGTTATCGTTAATTGAAAAGAAAAATATTTATTAACTTTAATTAATCAGACAAAAATTGCTTAATAAATTTTTTTACAAATTTGTTTAGGAATTTTTTGAAGCACATTCAGTGCGCACTAGTATCATTATGAAGACCAATGAATGTTCCATTTTTTTTCGACGATGCTCGAAATTGCCGAAAAAAAAATTTTAATTATAACTTGTTACACGATAGCGTTAAAATTCGAAAATATTTGGAGGTGCTAAACATACAGAAAAAAATGCAAAAAAAAAGATTAATGTAAACTACTGCGAATGCAATTTTGTTAGGTTAAATGATACACAAGTTAAATAAAAATAGCACGAATAAAATCTAATTATATAATTAATATCGCTGTATGAAAAATACAATATTTGACAGATCTATATCTAAAATTACATTGCTGTATTCGATGTTGTTTATGCAAAGACACGAAATAAAATGTTCTTTGCGATGTAAAAATATACAGATGGCAAATAAAATTTTAAGTGCATTATATAACTTTTGCAAGAAGAGAGTCTGACAAGCGTACATACATACATACGAGTACATATATCGATTAGTCGTCGAGGCAAGCGCGAAAACCATAATAAGTGTGTTATGTACACACTTTTCATGATAGATAAAATATGCATAAAAAATATACGCATTAGGTTTTCCTTTAAATATATATTTTTTTCGACGTACCATGTCATATGTGATACTGTCATTAGCTTTGTTGAGAGCGTCAAGAATTTCTTTCCTAAGTTTATTTTGAATCTCTGGTTGCATCGCGAGTTCATATAAAGTAAAAGTCATAGCCGTAGAAGAGGTTTCAAAACCGCCGGTAAAAAAAAATAGCTGCTTGCGCTACTAGATCGTCACCGTCAAAATCTAAAATTAATTCACAAGTCACTCATTAAACTTTTGCTCTCTCTCTCTCTCTCTCTCTCACGTTAACTTTGTTTTAGTCAGCTAAAACTCTGTCTCATACACACATATGAATACATTACATATATTACATACATTAGATTTCACGCGACACGTAGACATCGGCTTATGAAGACTGTGAAAGAAATAAAAGACGAAACCGCATATAAAGAGGAAATTAAAATAATGGTCAAGGAAATAGTTCGAGAAGAATTTGGATGCATTAAACAAGAACTAGAAGACTTGAGAGAAATGATGCAAGGAGGAGTGTGTGAACCAGCAGGAGGAACTCAGAAAAGTTATACTGAAGCAATTAAGGAGAAGAAAAAAGAAAATATTATAATTGTCAAACCCAAGGTACAACAGGAGAGTGAAGCAACAAAAAAAACTGATAAAAGAAAAGGTAGATATCAAGAATATGAGTAGTATAGTGGGCACTATGGCCCGTCAAAACAAACCCCCACCACCGACCCGTCTGGCGCCGAGTCTTATCTTATCTTTCCCCCACCACCGGCGTCTGGTTTTTCCGAGTGTGGGTGTAGGGGGAGAGGGTGTTGGGGAAAAAAAAATGGCGACTGGCCCCGAAAGGTGGGGATGAGAATTTTTTTATTTTTTTTTATTTTTTCTGATTTCCTCTGGATTTGAACCTGGTGCCTTCGTGTTTCCGAGCAGGGTCCTAGTATGTTGAGCTAAACGAGATCTTACTAGTCTAAGGATTAGATGAGGTATTTAAGCTAAAGTTGCGTAGGGTACGGTATGGGGGTACGGGTATACGTATGGCAAGGATAGCTCGTCGAATCAAATGGTCGATATTGGACGGGGTGGGGTAAAAACAGCTAGGGTATACGTATGGCAAGGATAGCTCGTCGAATCAAATGGTCGATATTAGACGGGGTGGGGTAAAAACATTTTGACCAAGAAAAGCGTCATGCGGTCGACCGGGGATCGGTGGCAGGTAGTAACTGACAATGCCGTAGGGTAATAAAAAAAGAACACGCAAATATTTGTACTGGCGAGCATTTCGACTCGTGTCACGATAAAAAAATAATGCATCATCGTAGATTAGAAAGAATGCTTATTGTTGAAGAGATGTCGGATAAAATTTTATTTTAAAATAACTCGCTGCTTAATGAAGGTAAACAGAAACATGGTTGTTGAGGAAATTTCTGGAAAGAGGAAGTGAAAGAAAATTGAACAATGGTTTTAAAAGTACAAATATGATTTATATTTAAAATATTTTTACAGAACAAAATTATTCACAAACATTTCAAGAAAATATTCGTCGAATAATTATTAAAATTTACGTTTTGATATAATTGTATGTACAATTTGTTCGAAATAAAGTGAAATTATTTCTAAAAATGTTATCTCAAAGTATACATCGAGAAATGTTAAATCTTTCAGTTGGGTACGTACATTACGTTCTATTTCCTTACTGTTACCTCTGATCGTGAGTTTCACGATACTGTTATTAATGCTACCGTTGACAGGAAGATTTAACTGTATTTCGTTAATTAAATATCGAGCACATTCGTTGACATTAGTTGAAATAAAATTTAGACGATTTAAATTAGCGTTCACACAATCAACTATATTTTCTACACCTTGAAAAGTCGTTCTCTGCATGACTATCGCAATGTTGTAAGTTTTACGTTTCTTCGCCTTCGGTCCGTTTTCGTTCGTATCCTCCACAGTCTCGGAAGAAAGATCTTCTTGCTCGTTTTCACGATATGTTATTAGTATGGCTCTAGCACCATATGCGGTAGTGAAATTTACAATTATCTTGTTAAAGATGATCGAACTCAAATTAATTTTATCACCGTTTAAGTAGCTCGACATCGTTTTCATGTTTTCTTGAAATTTTTGCCACGATTCCATGTCGAAGCAAATTCCTACAGCTCCGTGAGATGTTAATTTAACAACAGGCAGAAAATCCAGTTCGACGTTGTCTTCCGTCATAAGACCCACTTGAATTTTCTTCGTGTAGGATGAATTCAATCCGTATGTTGTTGACAGCAACATACGTGGTTGTTGCTCGATTTTCTTAAGATTGTTCATGGAAGTTGCTACCGCGTAGAAAATCAATGCTATAATAATCAAAGACACGAAAAAATAGAAAAATCGAGAACTTTTTACTAACAAACTTTTTTACTAACGAACTTGAAAGTCCGGACGATGAAAGACGAGTGAGCGAAGATTTTCAAGAAAATTTATAAGAAAGAAGATAAAATAGAAAAGTGGTAGGGAGAAAATGTATGCGTAGATAAATAAAAATTATGAGGAAGGGATTTTTTAAACAATATAAATAATATAATTTTTAATGTGGAAGGGGAATTTTTTAAACAATAAAGCGACAGGGAGAAAATGCATGCGTAGTATAATAAAAATTATGTGGGAGGGGAATTTTTTAATCAATATAAACGATATAATTATTAATGTGGAAGGGGAATTTTTTAAGCAATATAAATGATATAATTTTAAATCTGACTTCAGAGAAAATATAAAATTCCTATCGCTATCGAGAAAAGATACCTGAAAATTCCTCATCTTGATTTCTATAAACTTTTTGTAACTAAGTAAATAACGTCCTAGATTAAATATTTTTTGTATCTAAGTAAATATTACCATATATATATATATATATATATATAGATATATAGATATATATATATAAAACATGGGTAAAAATACACGGCTATGAGAAAAAAAGATAAAAAAAAAGATAAAAAAGATAAAATAAAATCGAGAAAAGATACCTGAAAATTCCTCATCTTGATTTCTATAAACTTTTCGTAATTAAGTAAATATCGCCCTAGATTAAATATTTTCTGTATCTAAGTAAAGATTACCATATATATATATATATATATATATATATATATAAAACATGGGTAAGAATACATGTCTATGAGAAAAAAGATAAAAAAGATAAAATAAATCGAAAAAGTTACCTGAAAATCCCCCATTTTGATTTCCATAAACGTATAAATACGGATCTCGGAGTTAAGTTAGCTAGCTACATTTTTGAATTTCGTCTCTCGCGTACTCACGTATTCGACGCAAGTGTACTATTAAATTTCAAATAATGAGTTTGAAAAAAGTAATTGAAATTTGTCTATCACTAGCGCAGAGTTCATGCGGAAAAAATTTTTCCAAGCATATATATGAATTAACATGCGCGAGTGAAGACAAATGCTTCATAATTTTTGGAAAATTCGCGGAGGAATGTCCCAACGCTGTGCTAGCGGTATTATTCCGACTAGGACATTTTAGTGTTTTTCGCGAATTAGTGATTATCGCGGGTGAGGTGATCGAGTCGCGATACTATTTTGGTGGTGAGAAAGAAAACGACGCAGCAGGTCACATAGAATATCTCCTCCTACATTTTCATCGAGTTCTCCGGGGAGAAGATAATAATGGTAAGTTTTTATTTTTTTTTTTACACTTAATTATAAATAAAAATTAATTAAAACTACCCCAATTATTTAAATCGCTAAAACTTTAGCTTTCGTACGCCCTGTCGCACGCGTTACAGGAAACCGGTTGCGCGTACTAGAGAATCGCCCCGTATCACTTAGATTAAGGTTAAATAGAAGACGACGAGCGGATTCTTCGCCGGAGCCCGGACCTTTGCGTAAGTTTTTAACATCATAAATTATATCGCGCTGCTAGAAAACATTATATTAAACAGGAAATTTTTTAATAAAAATAATATACGTTCCAGGCCGTGCACGCATCGTGTTAACGCCGGAGCTGGAACACCCGGTTATTGATTTAGCCGAAAGTGATAACGACGTGGAAACGAGGTGCGGGTTCGCGAAGTAAGTCCGTTCGATGAGGCGGCCATATTTACTCCGCTTGAAAGTAAGTAAGAAAAATACTACAGTGCTATATATCAACACAAAAGATTTTTTAATTATGTGAAATACTAATAATATATGACCGATGAATATTAGATGACGCGGCGAATGAAAACGTGGTCGTAGAGGAGCGAGAACTGGGGGAGGAAATCGACGAGGAAATAAACACGATTTCGGAAGATGAAGAGGAGCTGGAGGAGGAAGTGGAGGAGGAGGAGGAGGAGGAGGAAGATGAAGAGTTGGAAGAAGAAGAAATAGAGCAAACGGAAGATGAAGAAGAAGAGCCGGAAGATCGAGAAGAACAAACGGGAGATGAAGAAGAAGTGGAAGATGAAAATAACAACGCCACGTTTTCTGTAGAAGAAGAAGAAGAAGAAGAAAATAGCGGGGGAATGGGCGAGGAAGGTAATAATTTCATATTTTATACTTAATCTTCTCCTACGTTTAAATTTTTTGTTTATTTTAATTAAAATAAAATTTTATTAGGAATTTCTTTCTCTCCTAACATCGCGCCCGAAATTTCATATTCACCGGAGTATTAACCCTCGCAGCGTGATACAAATACCCCGGTAAAAGAATATTAAAACGTAAGTGAACTTAACATAATTATTATTAATAACAACATTTTCACATTATTAATAAAAATTCAAACGTAAGAGAGTAATATTTTATTACATATTTTATTTTGTTAATATAATTTTTATTTCTCACAGTACAGAGTGGTGGGGGAAGGAACGTCAGAATACAACAAGAAGATTCCCAAACCCGCTCCGCTGAGGAAACTTCCGACGAAGAGCGACATTTAGAGGCTGCTGGTGGACAAGAGGAAGAAGAAGAAGAAGCGGAGGAAGAAATAGCGAATCAAGAGCCTGATGGTAATTTTAGATATTAATAATGTTGGCGGAAAACGTGCGTCGCTTTAGAACTTTTGGTGTAGAAGGACGGGAAATTAGTTTCCGTATTCGTCCGATACCCGAAGGAGCAAACGTGTATGAGTGGTTAGAAAATGCGTTTCGCGAACTTCACGAGTACGCGTTGCATTCGTGCGAACCGAGAGATTACGTCGGCATATCTTTCGATTCCGCAAGTTTAACCCGCGGCCCCGCAGGTATATCGTTCCGACCTTTGCGAGATTTGACTTACG
This sequence comes from Nylanderia fulva, assembly GCF_048542155.1. Taxonomy (NCBI): domain Eukaryota; kingdom Metazoa; phylum Arthropoda; class Insecta; order Hymenoptera; family Formicidae; genus Nylanderia; species Nylanderia fulva. The sequence goes on from NW_028190894.1 coordinate 538,949, forward strand.
AAAATATTTGGGAACTCGTAAGCTCGTTAGCGCAAAGCTGCGGAGGACACGATATAGCGCAAGAATTTAACATTCGGATTTTTAAAGTCACCCCTCCCATTGGTCGCGGCCGTAACAGGTTTACGCACGATGTTATTGCTAAACGCTCGATTTTAACAATTTCCAATTCCGATAATTTATGTCTTCCTCGCGCGCTTGTATCGGCTCTAATTTTTAACGAGCGTGGAAATTTACGCACGGGAGAGTTACACGCGAAATGGAATGCGGTGAGAAGACAAAACTCGGTGTTACAGCGCGAGTTTGCGTTGCAACTTACGAGGAATGCCGGTGTCACGATTCCGGAGGAAGGGTGTGGAATTGATGAAATCGAGCGTTTTCAGCAATATCTCGCGAGCGAAAATGTCGCGATAATAATATATAACGACGATACTTTTGGTCGAGGGGGTAATCCGCTATTCGATGGAAACACATTTCTAACCACTTTGCCGCGGGAAATAAAAACTCGTCTAAATCTATTATACAGTTTAAATAATAAACATTTCAATGTAATTTTAAATTTAAATGCAGCAGCAGGCGGGCGGGGATATTGTATCCCGTGTAATTTAAGTTACCGCTCCGATGTGAGAGAGCATCGATGCTCTAATAAATGTCCGCGATGTAACGGAGAGCCGCCGTGCGAGCAATCATTCGCGGATCGTACTAGGTGCGATAATTGTAGACGTGAATTTTTCAATCATGCCTGCTTGGAGCGTTATCGCGCGGTAAAATCATACGATGGTAAATCACGTCGGAGTGTTTGTGAAACTATACGATTTTGCGAAGATTGCGGACGTTTGATTCAAAAAAATAATCAACACGAATGCGACACGGCTTATTGCGCTACGTGTCGTTCTCTTCAACCTTTGAATCATCTTTGTTACATGCTTCCCCTTCGTCGGCATGGCGATAATCGTCCCGATCCGAGCACTTCCGAACACGCGGATGGAAATAGCGAACAACAACAGCGGAGAAACGACGACGACGACGATGACGCCGAAGGTTCGATTAATCAGACTCGCGAACGCGTAGAAAGCCGGGTCGCATTCGTGTTTTATGACTTTGAGACGAGGCAAGACGAAACGCTCCAAGGTAGCCCAAATGTAAAAATTCACGTACCTACGCTCTGCGTCGCTCAACAAATTTGCGAGGAGTGTGCAGAAATAGATGAAATGTCGGTGCGATGTCGCTGGTGTGGTATTCGCGAATTTATATTTTGTCGCAACCCTGTGCAGGAATTTGTAGATTTCGTAACGCGGCCGACAAAATATTTTAAACAAATAATTTGCATCGCGCATAACGCGAAATCATTCGACGCGCAATTTATTTTGAAATATATCGTGGAAAACCATGTCTTAGAGCCTCGAGTCATTTTAAACGGTACGAAAATAGTTGTATTAAGGGGATCCTAAATGCACGGGCGAACTCCGATAGGGTCGATAATGAAGATTTTTTAAATATAATTATCGACAAAACTCTACAGATGTCGCAATAAAAAAGTTGTCAATCGACACACACATACATATACAGGGTGTCCCATTTTATATAATTTATAATTATATAAAAATTATATATACACAGGTTGTTACACATACATATACACATATGTATGTGTGTGTGTATTTATACAAGGTGTCCCATTTTTACTACCCCTAATATCTCTTTGTTTCAATGCATTTTATAATAAAACAACAAAAGTTATACGGTTTCAAAGGAACTATAAAATAGTACCATTAGTGTTGACCTTGCACAGTCATAAAGATTACGTGAAAGTCACTATCACATGATAAGTTATAAAGTTTCAACATTGCAATATCGCTTCTGAGAATTTTGCGCACATGCAAACTGCATCTGGGGTAAAATATTTTGTACAGTTATCAGCAAACCAATAGATCGCCTGTGGAATTATTTTTTAAAACAACCAGCACACGAATAGATCGCCTCTGGAATTATTTTTTAAAACAACCAGCACACGAATAGATCGCCTCTGGAATTATTTTTTAAAACAACCAGCACACGAATAGATCGCCTCTGGAATTACAGTTTTAAAACAACCAGCACACGAATAGATCGCCTCTGGAATTACAGTTTTAAAACAACCAGCACACGAATAGATCGCCTCTGGAATTATTTTTTAAACCAGCACACGAATAGACCGCCTCTGGCACTAACTACTATAAAAACTATAATAATAATTATCAATTATACATGAAAAAATAAACAAAGGATTGCATTATCTTTCAGATAAAAAAAATTGAGAATTGCATTTTAATAAAAAAAAATTAAAATAAAAATTAAAAATAAAAATAAAAATTGCATTTTAAACGTCTATTTGAATGTTCTTATAAAATTACACCTACATACATACATACATACAAATATATATATATATATATATATATGTATATATATATTTATATACAGGGTAAACCATTTTAATCTTTGCACTAAAATTTCTCAAAATTCAAAAGTTTAAGACAAAAATGTTTCAGATAAAAGTTGTATGGTTTCAAGGGGGACATGAGATGGTGTCATTGATTTGACCTTGAATAGCCATTTGAAGGTTACGTGACGGTCAACTTCAATTTCTTAAATGGAACACTATATTTTTTCTTGCATACTTTTATAGCTGACTTTAAGATCTTTCCAAAACACTACAATAAAATATTTTTTCATTAAGTATTTTTCGAGTTATAAGGCTGCAAATTTGCAGTATTTTGACATAAAATAGAAAATATCTTGGGAAATATTCATTTTTCGATTATCATACCTTAATACTTTTATGCACAGAATAATGAGACGAATCAATTGGTGTAAAGAAAACACATAGTTGTCTTAAAGAAAAATTATCTAATTGCTTATTGCAATTTTCATATTTTTTTTAAAGGTAAATATGTGTTTTCTTTACACCAACTATATATATCAATATATATGTATCAATATATATATATATATTAATACGATGTTCAGCATAACAATACGTACGATTTTTGAAATGTTTGCAACAGTTTAGAAAAAAATATATATTGTAAAAATTGATCTGTTTTGTGCAATCTATTACAAGCAATAAAAAATGAGGAAAAAAAATTTTTATAAAAAAAATTAGTGTTACCTTGAATTTTTTTTAATAAAATCATATTTTTTTATATAAATCGATTCTCAATATTCTGCATAAGTTGTAATGTAGGATGGCCAAAAAAGCGAATAGCTTATGAGATATATTATACTTTCATAATGTACATAAACTATGAAATATCTCATGAAATCATTTTCTGATTATTTTATTCCAATTTTAAATCAATTGGTGTAAAGAAAACACAGATATAAATAAAGATATAAATTGTAAACCAGCAGCTACATATTTTCTCTAAAACTCAAATATCTCGTAAACTTTTCACTTTTTCACAATTTTATCTTTATAATTTTTGATGCAGAATATTGTAACAAATTGATTTAGATTGAATATGATGCTTTTATTTAAAAAAAAATTATGACATTCATTTTTTCATGAAAACATTTTTTTTTTAATTTTTCTGTTACGTAATAGCTTTGAAACAAATTCATTTGTACAATATAAATTTTTTAATTATGAGAAACGTCTCAAATATCATGCGCACTATTATAATATATATATATATATATATATATATATATATATATATATAATACATACAGCATACATAATACTGTTACATACAGCACAAATACACAAAATATTACATACCTATTTATTATGCACATAAATGTATATAACGATTAGATATACAAAAAAAAAGAAATAGAAGAAAAAAGAAATAAATAGAAAGAGAGCGAACGAGTGAGCCTTTTTATAAACGTCGACAAGCAATATATTATTATGTATGTATACATGTATGTGTGTATGTATATATACATATATATATTGCTTTATGATATATATTTATAATGTAAAGAGGCTAGAGAACTCATACTCACTATCTTTCTCTTTTTTTTCTTCAGCTTTCTGTATCTATTAATTTATTCATTATATCCATGTATGTGTATAACAAATAGATGTATATAATTAATGTTTATTTGTACTGTTTATAATGTTATATATATATATATATATATATATATATTTCTTTTTCTTTTTGTCTATCTAATCGTTATATACATTTATGTGCATAATAAATAGGTATGTAATATTTTGTGTATTTGTGCTGTATGTAACAGTAATTCTGATATTGAATCAATTTTATGATATGACATAATACTAACCTTTTAAAACATGCTCCCTTTCTACTCAATCTGCGACCAGATAGGGGCAAACGTTTATTTTTGTTTGCACCCATTATACACTATATATTTAATAAATATAAAAATATTACTTTTAAAATATCACAGTATGTCTATCTATCACAATATTCGACACGTTATCACACGTTATAACGGTCGAGTCGCGCACTGCGTGTAAGCACGTATAGTACGTACCGCGTGACAAGTGAACCATCCCGCGCAAATATATGTCATTGCGCGCACACGATTTTGTTTACAAATATGTATATATAGGGTGTCTACATGCTACATTTTTAGCATGTACCCAATTTTTGTTATTTTTCGCAAAATTATAATTACACAATTATTTAATATAATTATATATAAAAAATTTTTCCCGCGTTGTATGTGTCGTAAGGAGATATATGTATAATTGATCGTTTGCATTGAATGTCACTATTTTCTGAAAAGTAAAAAAAGAGAGCTCTCTCTCTCTCTCTCTCTCTCTTTCTTGATCCTTTATGCTTATTGTTAGTATTCTATCAATTAGTAATCAATGCAATCAATCATATCGTTTTACGGCAACAGCCAGTTACTCGTTCACTCACTCATTCATTCTTATAAAATATGTCCATTTTTATACATAATTATGTAAATTTATATATAAAAAATAAGGGTGCATATATAATCATGTCAAATTTGTATATAAAACATATATATTTATATATATAAAGAAATACTTATTTATTACACTTGTATATATATATATATATATATATATATATATATAAATTTATATAATTATATATAACAAGCACTTTTACTTAATTATGTATAGACATATTTCATAATATAATTCTGCGATTATACGTATACTTTTATATATTTCTATATAATGTTATATTATTATATACACAAATTTTTGTCCCGGGGTATTTTAAACTTTTATTTTCTTTTTCTTTCCCCATTCTTGTCTGTCTTTACATGCATGTTATTATGTTGTATGTGTATCATGTATAATTTGGATTTGTATGTATGTTGAGAAGATTGGAATAGATAAAATTTTATTACTTCATGTTTTTATATTATAAATGCAGCTTTTTGTAAATATCCGAAATAAATAATTTTTCTACAAATATTTAAAATTTATCAAAATATTTTTTACTGCACAATTAGACTAATATATTTTGCATTATTCTATCTTTATTAATTTATTTCATAATAAAATGGATTTTATTGAACAAATAATAAATAGTAAATAGAGAAAATATAAAATATCGAAAAGAATATATTCATATAAACATATTTTTGTGAAATCGAAATTTTGTTAAAATTGACTTTCATAGAAATTGTATTTTATAAATTTAATTAAAAAAAGCTGCATTTATCAGATAGAAACATAAAGTAATAAAATAATATATTCCAATCTTCTCAACACACACACACACACACACACACACACACACACACACACACACACACGCACACAACTTCTTATAACAAATGTTATATAAATTATACATATACAGGATGTAACAACGATCATATATCAGGAGTTTTTAGAAGAAAATACGTATTTTATTGAAAAATGTTTTATTACCAAAGTTATAAGGGTTACTTATCATTACATAGTAGTATTAGTATTATGTTGAATAGCATTATCAAAGTCACATAAAGATTATTTGGAAATAATGGAAACCCTCATTTTTTATTGCATGTACATACATGTAGCTTACTTTGAGAGCTTTTCTAAATAAATTTTTCATTCTGTGCAACATAATTAAGTAAAAGTGCTTGTTATATATAATTATATAAATTTATATATATATATATATATATATATATATACAAGTGTAATAAATAAGTATTTCTTTATATATATAAATATATATGTTTTATATACAAATTTGACATGATTATATATGCACCCTTATTTTTTATATATAAATTTACATAATTATGTATAAAAATGGACATATTTTAAAAGAATGAATGAGTGAGTGAACGAGTAACTGGCTGTTGCCGTAAAACGATATGATTGATTGCATTGATTACTAATTGATAGAATACTAACAATAAGCATAAAGGATCAAGAAAGAGAGAGAGAGAGAGAGAGAGCTCTCTTTTTTTACTTTTCAAAAAATAGTGACATTCAATGCAAACGATCAATTATACATATATTTCTTTACGACACATACAACCCGGGAAAAAATTTTTTATATATAATTATATTAAAATAATTGTATAATTTTATACATATATAATCGCAAAATTATATGTATAATTATACAATTATTTTATATAATTATATATAAAAAATTTTTCCTCGGCTGTACGTGTCGTAAAGAGATATACAATTCACCGTTTGCATTGAATGTCTCTATTTTCGGGAAAGAAAAAAAAGCTCGCTCTCTCTCTCTCTCTCTCTCTCTCTCTCTCTCTGTCTCTCTCTTTTTGTTTTATAGATTGCATACAATTTATCTTACATTTACAGTAAAAGTAATTTTTATAACAATTTACAGGTATATGCGAACAAATAAAATTCGTTAGAATCACAATGTCTATCAAATATATATTTCAGTAAAATCATTACTCGAATTACTTCGATGTATGAAAAATAAGATTTAGTTTTTATAAATTATAAATGCATATACTTATTATCTATAAAAATCATGTGAATATTATTGTATTATACAAATATAATTAAAATAAAATTGTATGTCATTATATATTTCATGTGTTTGATAATATAAATAACACAAAATTTTTTCTGTTTTATATATAGTTTTTTATAGAAAAAAATTGATGTATTATTTAAATTATCAAACATAAAATATATAATGGCATACATTGGCTACACTAATTCAGAGGTTATCTTTTTCCTTCCAATGTCGAACAAAAAAGACAACCTCTGAACTAATGTGGCCAGTGTAGCCAAAACGAACAGACCTTATAAAAAACAGAAAGAGAGAGAGCGAGAGAAAGAGAGAGAGAGAGAGAAACACGTTGCAGCTCCATCTATCACGATATCACGCAACTAATCTACTGCTCTGTTTTATTCCGCAGCCTCGATTTGCACACACACATATGCGTGAAATGTTTTTTTATATATAACTTTTTTATTAGACTTGCAATCTCACTTTTAATTGCTTACTAATATTTCTTCATATAATCCTTACCGCGCATACTATATTTCATGCACAGACAAACTGCAAAACTTTTTTTATTAAATAAGTATTATTACGAACTGACACAAAGCAGCCGATAACAAAACTGTAATTTTTTATTTTTATATGATTTATATATGCAAACATAGCTAGCGCGGTCCGTTTTTATAAGTACTTTAATCGTGGAAAAGGATTTATTGATCAGTATAGTCAATAAAAAGTTATATGAAAAAAATAAATATTCTCGCATTCGGTCGGTAAAAACATCATTTAGGATCCCCTTAACGCTAGGTCATACGAAATTTATCGATAGTATCAATTACATGCCGATGCGTTTATCCGAATTACCTAAAGTTTTTGGACTGACAGAAGGTACGAATAAAGGCATTTTTCCACATTTATTCAATACTATCGATAATCAGTCTTATGTCGGAGCGTTACCCGGTGTTCAATATTATTCACCCGATTCTATGCAGATGAAAGAACGCGAAAAATTTCTCGCGTGGCACTCCGAGATGACGGGCGCGAACTATGTGTTTGATTTTCAACGTGAAATATTGCTTTATTGTCGTAACGATGTAGATATCCTTAGACGAGCGTGTATGGCTTTTAGAAAAATATTCTTAGAGCGTGGAAACGTGTGTCCATTCGAGGAATGCACAACCATCGCCTCAACGTGTATGCGAGTATTTAGAAAAAACTTTTTACGCGAAAGAGAGATCGGTATCATTCCAATGGGGGGATACAGACATGCGAATATTCACTCGCGTAAAGCCCTGCAATGGTT